>NC_088403.1:37866873-38215207 GCF_034236695.1 Oncorhynchus nerka
CACAGGTGGTGAGGGTAGGCCACAACATATCTGCCACGCTGATCCTCAACACTGGGGCCTCTCAGGGGTGCGTGCTTAGTCTCCTTCTGTACTCCCTGTTCACCCAATACTGTGTGGCCAACACCATCATTAAGTTTGCTGATGAGATCAGAGACCTGGCAGTGTGGTACCAGGACAACAACCTCTCCCTCAATGTGAGCAAGACATAGGAGCTGATCGTTGCCATGCTTTCCACCTGGCTACCCCCCCCCCTGGTTAACAGCTCTACACCCCCCTAGGCAAATTGCCCAAGCCTCCCCCATTTCTCCTTCACCCAAATCCAGATAGCTGATGTTCTGAAAGAGCTGCAAAATCTGGACCCCTACAAATCAGCTGGACTAGACAATCTGGACCCTCTCTTTCTAAAATTATCCACCGCAACTGTTGCAACTCCTATTACTAGCCTGTTCAACCTCTCTTTCGTATTGTCTGAGATTCCCAAAGATTGGAAAGCTGCCGAGGTCATCCCCCTCTTCAAAGGGGGAGACTTTCTCGACACAAACTTTCTAAGGTCTTCGAAAGCCAAGTTAACAAACAGATCACCGACCATTTCGAATCCCAACGTACCTTCTCCACTATGCAATCTGGTTTCCGAGCTGGTCATGGGTGCACCTCAGCCACGCTCAAGGTCCTGTACGATTTCATAACCGCCATCGACAAAAGACGATACTGTGCAGCCTCTAATCATCGATCTGGCCAAGGCTTTTGACTCTGTCAATCACCGCATTCTTATCGGCAGACTCAACAGCCTTGGTTTCTCAAATGACTGCCTCGTCTGGTTCACCAACTACTTCTCAGACAGAGTTCAGTGTGGCAAATCGGAGGGCCTGTTGTCCGGACCTCTGGTCGTCTCTATGGGGGAGCCACAGGTTTCAATTCTCGGGCCGACTCTTTTCTCTGTATACATCAATGATGTCGCTCTTGCGGCTGGTGATTGTCTGATCCACCTTTACACAGACGACACCATTCTATATACATCTGTCCCTTCTTTGGACACTGTGTTAACCTCTTCAGTCGACCCTCTACTTTTTTAAACATTTTGTTAAAAATCGCGCAACATTTCAGCGCCCTGCTACTCATGCCAGGAATATAGTACGTTCATATGGTTAGAATGTGTGTATAGGAAACCCTCGGACGTTTTTAAAACTGGTTAAATCACGACTGTGGCTATTACATAACGTGCGTTACATCGGAAAGCGCAGGAAAACCTGATCACAGAAAATGGAAATAAATATCCTTGCGCCACTACCGCAATTGTTAACAGTGAGCCGAATTAGATAAGACCGAGCATTCAACTCCCACAGCATCCCCATGTTGTCGAGTATCTTGTGAATGTAATCCTCTTTGATTCTTGGTTGAACCGAAAGAGGGGCACGACGTACCTCCGGTCTCCGCCCAGATCATTCCGGAAGAGCTCTCTCCTGAAATTTTTTCCAAGACGACAGCTAATGATATGTACATCACCTACGGATGATTTTTATCGCTTATTAACGTTTACTAATACCCAAAGTAGCATTACAAACGTATTTCGAAGTGTTTTGTGAAAGTTTATCGTCTACTTTTTGAATTTTAAAAAATGACGTTACGTTGTGAAATCGCTGTTTTTTCGTTTATCACACAGTCTACATATAACGATATCTTGGCTTTATATGGCCCGATTTAATCGAAATAAAGACCCAATAGTGTTTATGGGACATCTAGGAGTGCCAACAAAGAAGATGGTGAAAGGTAATGACTGTTTTCTATTTTATTGTGCGGTTTGTGTAACGCCGAAATGCTAATTATTTTGTTTACGTCCCCTGCTGTGCTTTTCTGTTGTAGTGTATTGGTGCATGCTATCAGATAATAGCTTCTCATGCTGTCGCCGAAAAGCATTTTAAAAATCTGACTTGTTGCCTGGATTCACAACGAGTGTAGCTTTAATTTGATACCCTGCATGTGTATTTTAATGAACTTTTGAGTTTTAACTAATACTATTAGCATTTAGCGTAGCGCATTTGCATTTCCAGAGCTCTAGTTGGGACGCAAGCGTCCCAGGTAGAGGTAAGAGGTTAACCTCCAGATGAGGTTCAACTCCATACAACTCTCCTTCCGTGGCCTCCAACTGCTCTTAAATGCAAGTAAAACTAAATGCATGCTCTTCAACCGATCGCTGCCCGCACCTGCCCGCCCACCTAGCATCACTACTCTAGACGGTTCTGACTTATGCGGACAACTACAATTACTGTAAACTCTCCTTCCAGACTCATATTAAGCTTCTCCAGTGTCACTCGCTGGAGCAGGAAGGAGGGAGGTAGACACCAGCACCCAACCAAGCCAACTCGCAATATAGTAGAACGTGCGTTGAAGATGTTGTTCCCATAGCAACGATTAAAACATTCCCTAACCAGAAACCGTGGATTGATGGCAGTATTCGCGTGAAACTGAAAGCATGAACCACTGCTTTTAATCAGGGCAAGGTGACTGGTAACATGACCGAATACACACAGTGCAGCTATTCCCTCCGCAAGGTTATCAAACAAGCTAAGCGTCAGTATAGAGACAAAGTAGAATCTCAATTCTACGGCTCCGACACGAGAGGTATGTGGCAGGGTCTACAGTCAATCACGGACTACAAGAAGAAAACCAGCCCAGTCACGGACCAGGATGTCTTGCTCCCAGGCAGACTAAATAACTTTTTGCCCGCTTTGAGGACAATACAGTGCCACTGACACGGCCTGCAACGAAAACATGCGGACTCTCCTTCACTGCAGCCGAGGTGAGTAAAACATTTAAATGTGTTAACGTTCGCAAGGCTGCAGGCCCAGACGGCATCCCCAGCCGCGCCCTCAGAGCATGCGCAGACCAGCTGGCCGGTGTGTTTACGGACATATTCAATCAATCCCTATACCAGTCTGTTGTTCCCACATGCTTCAAGAGGGCCACCATTGTTCCCGTTCCCAAGAAAGCTAAGGTAACTGAGCTAAACGACTACCGCCCGTAGCACTCACTTCCGTCATCATGAAGTGCTTTGAGAGACTAGTCAAGGACCATATCACCTCCACCCTACCTGACACCCTAGACCCACTCCAATTTGCTTACCGCCCAAATAGGTCCACAGACGATGCAATCTCAACCACACTGCACACTGCCCTAAACCATCTGGACAAGAGGAATACCTATGTGAGAATGCTGTTCATCGACTACAGCTCGGCATTCAACACCATAGTACCCTCCAAGCTCGTCATCAAGCTCGAGACCCTGGGTCTCGACCTCGCCCTGTGCAACTGGGTACTGGACTTCCTGACGGGCCGCTCCCAGATGGTAGGGGTAGGCAACAACATCTCCACCCCGCTGATCCTCAACACTGGGGCCCCACAAGGGTGCGTTCTGAGCCCTCTCCTGTACTCCCTGTTCACCCACGACTGCGTGGCCACGCACGCCTCCAACTCAATCATCAAGACGGCCTACAGGGAGGAGGTGAGGGCCATCGGAGTGTGGTGTCAGGAAAATAACCTCACACTCAACGTCAACAAAACTAAGGAGATGATTGTGGACTTCAGGAAACAGCAGAGGGAACACCCCCCTATCCACATCGATGGAACAGTAGTGGAGAGGGTAATACGTTTTAAGTTCCTCGGCATACACATCACAGACAAACTGAATTGGTCCACTCACACAGACAGCATCGTGAAGAAGGCGCAGCAGCGCCTCTTCAACCTCAGGAGGCTGAAGAAATTTGGCTTGTCACCAAAAGCACTCACAAACTTCTACAGATGCACAATCGAGAGCATCCTAGCGGGCTGTATCACCGCCTGGTACGGCAACTGCTCCGCCCACAACCGTAAGGCTCTCCAGAGGGTAGTGAGGTCTGCACAATGCATCACCGGGGGCAAACTACCTGCCCTCCAGGACACCTACACCACCCGATGTTACAGGAAGGCCATAAAGATTATCAAGGACAACAACCACCCGAGCCACTGCCTGTTCACCCCGCTATCATCCAGAAGGCGAGGTCAGTACAGGTGCATCAAAGCTGGGACCGAGAGACTGAAAAACATCTTCTATCTCAAGGCCATCAGACTGTTAACCTCTTACCTCTACCTGGGACGCTTGCGTCCCAACTAGAGCTCTGGAAATGCAAATGTGCTACGCTAAATGCTAATAGTATTAGTTAAACTCAAAAGTTCATTAAAATACACATGCAGGGTATCAAATTAAAGCTACACTCGTTGTGAATCCAGGCAACAAGTCAGATTTTTAAAATGCTTTTCGGCGACAGCATGAGAAGCTATTATCTGATAGCATGCACCAATACACTACAACAGAAAAGCACAGCAGGGGACGTAAACAAAATAATTAGCATTTCGGCGTTACACAAACCGCACAATAAAATAGAAAACAGTCATTACCTTTCACCATCTTCTTTGTTGGCACTCCTAGATGTCCCATAAACACTATTGGGTCTTTATTTCGATTAAATCGGGCCATATAAAGCCAAGATATCGTTATATGTAGACTGTGTGATAAACGAAAAAAACAGCGATTTCACAACGTAACGTCATTTTTTTTAATTCAAAAAGTAGACGATAAACTTTCACAAAACACTTTGAAATACGTTTGTAATGCTACTTTAGGTATTAGTAAACGTTAATAAGCGATAAAAATCATCCGTAGGCGATGTAGATATCATTAGCTGTCGTCTTGGAAAAAATTTCAGGAGAGAGCTCTTCCGGAATGATCTGGGCGGAGACCGGAGGTAAGCGGTGCCCCTCTTTCGGTTCAACCAAGAATCAAAGATGATTAAATTCACAAGATACTCGACAACATGGGGATGCTGTGGGAGTTGAATGCTCGGTCTTATCTAATTCGGCTCACTGTTAACAATTGCGGTAGTGGCGCAAGGATATTTATTTCCATTTTCTGTGATCAGGTTTTCCTGCGCTTTCCGATGTAACGCACGTTATGTAATAGCCACAGTCGTGATTTAACCAGTTTTAAAAACGTCCGAGGGTTTCCTATACACACATTCTAACCATATGAACGTACTATATTCCTGGCATGAGTAGCAGGGCGCTGAAATGTTGCGCGATTTTTAACAAAATTTTCAAAAAAGTAGAGGGTCGACTGAAGAGGTTAAACAGCCACCACT
Source organism: Oncorhynchus nerka (assembly GCF_034236695.1). Taxonomy (NCBI): domain Eukaryota; kingdom Metazoa; phylum Chordata; class Actinopteri; order Salmoniformes; family Salmonidae; genus Oncorhynchus; species Oncorhynchus nerka. The sequence continues at coordinate 37,872,044 of NC_088403.1, forward strand.
AACATTGAGTGGCTGCTGCCAACACATTGACACTGACTCAACTCCAGCCACTTTAATAATGGGAATTGATGGGAAATGATGTAAAATATATCACTAGCCACTTTAAACAATGCTACCTAATATAATGTTTACATACCCTACATTATTCATCTCATATGCATACGTATATACTGTACTCTATATCATCTACTGCATCCTTATGTAATACATGTATCACTAGCCACATTTACTATGCCACTTTGTTTACATACTCATCTCATATGTATATACTGTACTCGATACCATCTACTGTATCTTGCCTATGCTGCTCTGTACCATCACTCATTCATATATCTTTATGTACATATTCTTTATCCCCTTACACTGTGAATAAGACAGTAGTTTTGGAATTGTTAGTTAGATTACTTGTTGGTTATTACTGCATTGTCGGAACTAGAAGCACAAGCATTTCGCTACACTCGCATTAACATCTGCTAACCATGTGTATGTGACAAATAAATTTGATTTTTGATTTGATTTAATAGCTGCCAATGCTAGGTTATTATCATCTAATATGATTGCGTAATACCTGTGTTGACTGCATCAAACCGGGATAATCTAGTTAAAAACCTCTTATGGGCAGATGGGACGGTAGCATCCCACCTGGCCAACATCCGGTAAAATTGCAGGGCGCGAAATTCAAACTACAAAACTATAAATATTTAACTTTCATAAAATCACAAGTCTAATACATCAAAATAAAGCTTAACTTCTTGTTAATCCAGCCGTTGTGTCAGATTTCAAAAAGGCTTTAGGGCGAAAGCACATCATGCGATTATCTGAGGACAGCGCCCCTCATACAAAACCATGAAAAACATATTTTAACCAGGCAGGTGTGCCATGAAAGTCAGAAATAGCAATATAATAAATGCCTTACCTTTGATCTTCTTCTGTTGGCACTCCAAAAGGGTCCAGGTACATCACAAATGGTCCTTTTGTTTGATAATGTCCTTCTTTATATCCATAAAAACTCAGTTTAGCTGGTGCGCTTCAGTCAATAATCCACCCAGTTTCCCTCCATCCAGATGCATACGAAATGAATCCCAAACGTTACTAATAAACTTTTCCAAGCAAGTCAAACAACATTTATAATCAAACCTTAGGTACCCTAATACGTAAATAAACGATACAATTTAAGACGGAGAATCGTTATTGTCTTTACCGGAGAAAAATACCAAAAAACGGGCTCTCTTCCACGCGCTTGGAAACACGACAGTCAAAATGGGAGCCACCTAGAAAAACAACCATTTCTGGACAATTTTTCCAGAAACCATCATGAAAGTCTTTCTAAAGACTGTTGACATTACATTTACATTTAAGTCATTTAGCAGACGCTCTTATCCAGAGCGACTTACAAATTGGTGCTTTCACCTTATGACATCCAGTGGAACAGCCACTTTACAATAGTGCATCTAGGTCTTTAGGGGGGAGGGAGAAGGATTAATCCTATCCTAGGTATTCCTTAAAGAGGTGGGGTTTCAGGTGTCTCCGGAAGGTGGTGATTGACTCCGCTGTCCTGGCGTCGTGAAGTTTGTTCCACCATTGGGGGCCAGAGCAGCGAACAGTTTTGACTGGGCTGAGCGGGAACTGTACTTCCTCAGTGGTAGGGAGGCGAGCAGGCCAGAGGTGGATGAACGCAGTGCCCTTGTTTGGGTGTAGGGCCTGATCAGAGCCTGGAGGTAGTGAGGTGCCGTTCCCCTCACAGCTCCGTAGGCAAGCACCATGGTCTTGTAGCGGATGCGACTTCAATGGAAGCCAGTGGAGAGAGCGGAGGAGCGGGGTGACGTGAGAGAACTTGGGAAGGTTGAACACCAGACGGGCTGCGGCGTTCTGGATGAGTTGTAGGGGTTTAATGGCACAGGCAGGGAGCCCAGCCAACAGCGAGTTGCAGTAATCCAGACGGGAGATGACAAGTGCCTGGATTAGGACCTGCGCCGCTTCCTGTGTGAGGCAGGGTCCTCTGCGGATGTTGTAGAGCATGAACCTACAGGAACGGGCCACCGCCTTGATGTTATTTGAGAACGACAGGGTGTTGTCCAGGATCACGCCAAGGTTCTTAGCGCTCTGGGACGAGGACACAATGGAGTTGTCAACCGTGATGGCGAGATCATGGAACGGGCAGTCCTTCCCCGGGAGGAAGAGCAGCTCCGTCTTGCCGAGGTTCAGCTTGAGGTGATGATCCGTCATCCACACTGATATGTCTGCCAGACATGCAGAGATGCGATTTCCACCTGGTCGTCAGAAGGGGGAAAGGAGAAGATTAATTGTGTGTCGTCTGCATAGCAATGATAGGAGAGACCATGTGAGGTTATGACAGAGCCAAGTGACTTGGTGTATACCGAGAATAGGAGAGGGCCTAGAACAGAGCCCTGGGGGACACCAGTGGTGAGAGCGCGTGGTGAGGAGACGGATTCTCGCCACGCCACCTGGTAGGAGCGACCTGTCAGGTAGGACGCAATCCAAGCGTGGGCCGCGCCGGAGATGCCCAACTCGGAGAGGGTGGAGAGGAGGATCTGATGGTTCACAGTATCGAAGGCAGCCGATAGGTCTAGAAGGATGAGAGCAGAGGAGAGAGAGTTATAGTGGAAGCCCTAGGAACTGCAATCTGAGGAATGTGCATTATAATAAAAGTGACAGCATTTGAAAACAGTGGTAGGCTGAATTTGTTTTGGGGGGTTGTCCTCTGGGTTTCGCCTTCCATGTCAGTTCTGTCATACTCACAGACATAATTTAAAACGTTTTTGAAACTTTAGAGTGTTTCCTATCCTATGCTACCAATCATATGCATATTCTAGCTTCTGGGCCTGACTAACAGGCAGTCTACTTTGAGCATGCTTTTCATCCGGAAGTGAAAATACTGCCCCCTACTCAAAGAGGTTAAGCTAATTTGCTAGGCTGATTGAGGCTGCATGAGCTTTATCGTCCTACACAGTTACAAACAAAATCAACTCCATTCAGAATATTAAGTAGCAACCTACGTGTTGGCTCTTGATCGTTGTAGCCTACTCTTCTACTTTAACTTTTCATTCCGTCATTTTAATTATACCTTCCATTGATTATATATCTCCTAACCTTTCTCACACACGGAGGATATATGACTGTTGCCTATTGCCGCTTTGATGACTTATATTTGTCCAACAACAAAAACAAGCCAAATATGCCACTCTCGTGCAAAGCAGAGCAGCAGAATAAATGATAAACATTTTGTCTACTGCAGCCGTCACATTCGGATCTGTATGGGTCCTTCCGGACAAGTCAGTTAATATTACACATTCCCAAAATCCGTGACAATCCGATCAGACTGACACCTGTGACATTATTTAGAATTCAGTATGTGAAGTTACCTTATGTGTACTTTTTACTTTTTTGTACCCCAGGGAACGACACTGTACCCTAACTGTACCATATTTTTGAGCGTGTGGATGTATGTTTTTGTTAAGATGTACCTGGTGTATCTGGAGCCACTGCTGAAACATTAGTCCACATCTTCCAAAAAGCTTGCAAGTTCAAACCCCAAAGCATTTATGAGTACTTTTACATCCCTGAGTACTACAATTTTTTAAATAAAAAATAAAAAACAACATGTTACGATTTTCACATTTTTGCCTAGAAAGCCAGCATCCCGGAGTTACTGTTGACGTTGAGACTGGTGTTTTCGGGTACTATTCAATGAAGCTGCCAGTTGAAGACTTGTGAGGCATCTGTTTCTCAAACTAGACACTCTAATGACCTTGTCCTCTTGCTCAGTTGTGACCCGGGGCCTCCCACTCCTCTTTCTATTCTGGTTAGAGCAAGTTTGAGCTGTTCTGTGAAGGGAGTAGTACACAGCGTTGTAAGAGATCATTAGTTTCATGGCAATTTCTTGCATGGAATAGCCTTAATTTCTCCGAACAAGAATACACAGACGAGTTTCAGAATAAACTCTTTGTTTCTGGGCATTTTGAGCCTGTAATCGAACCCACAAATGCTGATGCTCCAGATACTCAACTAATTGGAAAAGTGTTTTCTAATGATCAATTATCCTTTTAAAATGATAAACTTGGATTAGCTAACACAACGTGCCATTGGAACACAGGAGTGATGGTTGGTGATAATGGGCCTCTGTATGCCTATGTAGATATTCCACTAAAAAGCTACAATTGTCACGCCCTGGTCGAAGTATTTTGTGTTTTTTCTTTATGTTTTGGTCAGGCCAGGGTGTGACATGGGTTTTTGTATGTGGTGTGTAGCTTAGTGGGATTGTAGCTTAGTGGGGTGTTCTGGGAGAGTCTATGGCTGTCTGAAGTGGTTCTCAATCAGAGGCAGGTGTTTACCGTTGTCTCTGATTGGGAACCATATTTAGGCAGCCATATTCTTTGGTTGTATTGTGGGTGATTGTCCTGTGTGTCTTGATGTCCTTGTTAGAGGTTTGTAGACACATGTATAGGCTGTTTTCGGTTTTCGTTTTGTTGAGTTTGTGTGTTGATTCGTGTTAAGTTGTTTTATTAAACATGGATCGAAATCTACACGCTGCAGTTTGGTCCGACTCTCCTTCACCAGTAGAAAGCCGTTACAACAATAGTCATTTACAACATTAACAATGTCTACACTGTATTTCAGATCAATTTGATGTTATTTTAATGGACAAAAAAAAATGTGCTTTTCTTTCTAAAACAAGGACATTTTTAAGTGACCCCAAACTTTTGAACGGTAGTGTATATGTATTAAAGTACTAAAAAGTTAAGTATTTGGTTAGTTACAGACGCACAAATAGCATACCCCCTAGACATGCTAACCTCTCACCATTACAATAACAGGGGAGGTTATCATTTTTGGGAGGTATGATATTTTTGTGTCTATAATGTTCTCACTCATTATTCACGATTCTTTCAGGAATATCCATAATCATGGTAGCATCCACATGAATGGAGAAGTGTTTATAAACATATTAGATTTTTGTGTACAATAAAAGTGACTATAAAATGACACAGTAAATGATTTACCATTAATTTCTATTGTGCACAAAATAATCTAAAACACAATCAAAACAAACAGCAAATACTGTACATCCAACAAATTTGTAAAGTCACAAGCTTGATGGAGTCATTGCGAGCTATGAATTTGGGACCAAATACTTTTTACAGTAATCTGGTCATTCCATCGCTCTCTCATCCCACAGCCATCTCCCCATTTTAGGCTCTCCCTCCTTCCCTCCTCCTCTTTACCCTCTCTCTCCAATTCTTCCTCTCTCCCCTTCTCATCATCATTCCCTTCTCCCCCTCTCCCCTTCTCAGAACCCACTCCTTGAGTCTAATGACTATTTAATAAGCCAAGAGCCAAGGATGGGTCTGGAATGACATTACTGAAAAGGTATACAGCAAATTGGCCAGTGTTAGCTAGTGTTGATATTTCACTGTAACATTTTGAGTGTTGATTTCGGAGTTAAATCAACTCTCTAAGAATAAAATTAACACAGTGGTGTAAAAGCCTGATGTTGTACCATTTTAAGTGGTGTATGGTTATGTTAATTAAAGTTTGAGCATGTCCACTGCCGGTTCTAAAGTCTGTAAATGCTTATTTGAGGTGTAATTGCACAACACTAAAATTGTTAATGACCTAACACTGACAAAGTGTAACAGCCTCAGCACTAAGCATAGTGTTAGTTTTACACTCAAAAGCGTGGAACCGTATAGACACTGGCCCAGTGTTAAATTTAAATTTGCTGTGTATCAAGCACATCAAACATACACATGTTTATGATGTTCTATTTAGTCCATTTAGCCAGACACCAGCGTCCACTGGCCTGCAGCGCCACCTCCCAGCAGAGCTCTGAGTGATGCTTAGGGTTGCAACATTGTGGTAAAATGCCCAAAATTCCCTGGTTTTCCAGAAATCCCCGTTGTAGGATTCTTGCATTTCCTGCTTATTCCCTCTTAATTCCTGGAAACTTCAAACCTATATTTCTGTAAAAACTATGATTTTTCTTTGCAACCCTAGTGATGCTGCTGCTGCCTCTACCCTGGTGGTCTTACCAATCTGTGAGAGAAGAAGCAATAACATCCTGGGGGGTGTCGTTGCTTCCATTTAACACATTGTATCACAAGTCCGACAGACAGGCCACTGAGCCGTGTGAGTGAGAATCGGATTGGGGAAAGAGGGGGAGGGAGAGGAGGAGAGGGTGGAGTATTGGGAGGTCCTCCTGTCCCAAACCAGACGCTGGGGAGCTCAGGATGTCACCCGCCTCGCTTTCTGCCAGGCTTTGAGTGACATTGATGGGAGCCAGGGGCTGAGGAATCCAGCACTTCTGCCTTCTCCTCCCCAATTCCCTGGGTCTCTTACAAACTGTGACTTGGAGCTGGAGCTGTCTCTGTCTCTGTACAAGGCATCTCTCTCTCACTCTCTACTTTTTCTCTTTCTCTATCACTGTCTCACTCTATGGCACTGGAAGATGATGTGTGGTTATTTCTGTAGTGTTGTTACTGATATGTCAAGGAGCAATTGAAATGACTGACATGACAAGCTAGAGCTGTACTCTTCACTGGGACTTCACTCCGCTGTCGTAGAATTACAACATTATGTTAAATCTCATTACTTTTATATTAGAATCTACTCCTATATTAGTACTCACACTGTCTGTTTGTCTTAGAGGCACAATAATATGTTTCTTAGTACTCTCATGTGTCTGTGTAAAGAGAGAGAAGCCTCTGAGATTTAACGTTGACAGAAGATTTACGATGGCTTGGTGATAAGACAACATTTCATTCCATGATTAGTGTCTGTGTGCCTGTCTGTTGGTAACAGGGAGAACCAATATTCAGTTTATTTAAGGAAAGGATTTAGTATTCTAGGTTGCATTAGTATTTTTGTTTAAGCAAGCAGTAAATGAACGAGAGACCGATATTTGGCGCCATATAAATCTTGATGTCTGTTGCATGAGAGCACAATGTACATTTTGTATAATTTCAACGTATCTGTTCTTTGTCGCAAGGACTCAGAAAGACTATAAAGAGTTGTAACCGAATCCATTGGGTGATTTTAATGTTCCATTACTGCAGTAATTACTAATAATTACTAAGTTTAATTGTTTTGAAGAAATCCAAAAGTCTCTCCTTTGAATAGAATAATTCCACGACACTGCTAATTGTGAATTGGACACAACAGACATATAATAGGAATATACAGTATCATGCAAAGGATATTATACACTGCTTAAGAAAATATAGTAGACAGTTATATACACTTCCATGCTTAACTTAAAATGTTAAAACATCTAACCAGATTCCTTACTAACTGTCAGGGCGTGTTAAGTAGTACTAGAAAATTATATTTCCAAAAATAAAATGTGTGTGCTGAGTCAGATGTACCCTCAGGGACAATTGAAACAGTTGCTTGCAATCTTCCTTGGCTGCAGGATAAACCAACCCTGAGTGTGCTGTCCTTCCTACATGCCTTGATGGGGTCTCCACTCCCATTCCAGGTTGATGAAAACCTCACATTTCCCCAGCTTATAAGGTAAGGAAAGCAACATAATATCCCCATATATTATCCCCCACCAGTATACAAGTTCTTTTTAAAGAGACTAGATTAAGATTAGAAGGGTGAAAGTGGCCTCCAAGGCAATCAGAAAGGCTAACAAACACATAGCTAATGTAATCATATTAGTGCCTGTTGTGGCTCATGCTGAAATTGTCTCATTACTGTATAAGCTCTCCTGTGTGTTCACATGCAAGCAAGCACGCACGCACACACACACACACACACACCACTGTAGTGGGGTTGTAGTAGAGCTGGAGCAATGATTTACCTGGACTCTTCATCATCTTACTTCAAGTAATTCTGCGTCCCAACTTTTGAGTGGTACGCTATATATGGAATAGGGTGTCATTTAGAACATCATATAGATGGGCAGTATTCGTGTTACATGTATTTTAATAACTTCTGAGTATTTTCTCATTTGAATTGCACTGGGCTGAAATATTCACACCTTTTGCTATGAGACTCGAAATTGAGCTCAGGTGCATCCTGTTTCCATTGATCATCCTTGATATGATTCTACAATTTGATTTGAGTCCACCTGTGGTAAATTCAATTGATTGGACATGATTTGGAAAGGCACACACCTGTCTATATAAGGTCCAACAGTAAGAGAAAAATCCAACCCATGAGGTCAAAGGAATTGTCCATTGAGCTGTTATAAAAAAACATATTTCACCTTTATTTAACAAGGTAGGCTAGTTGAGAACAAGTTCTCATTTGCAACTGTGACCTGGCCAAGATAAAGCGTAGCAATTCGACACATACAACAACACAGAGTTACACATGGAATAAACAAAACATACAGTCAATAATATAGTAGAACAAAAGAAAACAAAAAGTCTATATACAGTGAGTGCAAATGAGGTAAGTAAGTTAAATAAATAGGTCATGGTGGCGAAGTAATTACAATATAGCAATTAAACACTGGAATGGTAGATCGGCAGAAGATGAATGTGCAGGTAGAGATACTGGGATGCAAAGGAGCAAAATAAATAAATACCAGTATGGGGATGAGGTAGGTAGATACATGGGCTGTTTACAGATGGGCTATGTACAGGTGCAGTGATCTGCAAGTTGTTCTGACAGCTGGTGCTTAAAGCTAGTGAGGGAGATGTGAGTCTCCAGCTTCAGAGATTTTTGCAATTCGTTCCAGTCATGGGCAGCAGAGAACTGGAAGGGACCAAAGGAGGAATTGGCTTTGGGGGTGACCAGTGAGATATACCTGCTGGAGCGCGTGCTACGAGTGGGTGCTGCTATGGTGACCAGTGAACTGAGATAAGGCGGGACTTTACCTAGCAGAGACTTGTAGATAACCTGTAGCCAGTGGGTTTGGCGACGAGTATGAAGCGAGGGCCAACCAACGAGAGCGTACAGGTCGCAATGGTTTGTAGTGTATGGGGCCTTGGTGACAAAATGGATGGCACTGTGATAGACTGCATCCAGTTTGTTGAGTAGAGTGTTGGAGGCTATTTTATAGATGACATCACCGAAGTCGAGGATCGGTAGGATGGTCAGTTTTACGAGGGTATGTTTGGCAGCATGAGTGAAGGATGCTTTGCTGCGATATAGGAAGCCGATTCTAGATTTAATCTTGGATTGGAGATGCTTAATGGGAGTCTGGAAGGAAAGTTTACAGTCTAACCAGACACCCAGGTATTTGTAGTTGTCCACGTATTCAGAGCCGTCCAGAGTAGTGATGCTGGACGGGCTGGCAGGTGCGGGCAGTGATTGATTGAATAGCATGCATTTAGTTTAACTTGCATTTAAGAGCAGTTGGAGGCCACGGATGGAGAGTTGTATGGCATTGAAGCTCATCTGGAGGTTGGTTAACACAGTGTCCAAGGAGGAGCCAGAAGTGTACAGAATGGTGTCGTCTGCGTAGAGGTGGATCAGAGAATCACCAGCAGCCAGAGCAACATCATTGATGTATGAGAGTCGGCCCGATATTTGAACTCTGTGGCACACCCATAGAGACTGTCAGAGGTCCGGACAACAGGCTCTCCGATTTGACACACTGAACTCTATCAGAGAAGAATTTGGTAAACCAGGCGAGACAATCATTTGAGAAACCAAGGCTATCGAGTCTGCCAATAATAATGGTGTGATTGACAGAGTCGAAAGCCTTGGCCAGGTCGATGAATACGTCTGCACAGTAATGTCTCTTATCGATGGCGGTTATGATGTCGTTTAGACCCTTGAGCGTGGCTGAGGTGCACCCATGACCAGCTCTGAAACCAGATTGCATAGCGGAGAAGGTATGGTGGGATTCGAAATGGTCAGTAATCTGTTTGTTAACTTGGCTTTCGAAGACCTTAGAAAGACAGGGTAGGATAGATATAGGTCTGTAGCAGTTTGGGTCTAGAGAGTCACCCCCTTTAAAGAGGGGGATGACCGCGGCAGCTTTCCAATCTTTGGGAATCTCAGACAATACGATAGAGAGGTTGAACAGGCTAGTAATAGGGTTTGCAACAATTTTGGAAGATCATTTTAGAAAGAGAGGGTCCAGATTGTCTAGCCCGGCTGATTTGTAGGAGTCCAGATTTTTCAGCTCTTTCAGAACATCAGCTATCTGGATTTGGGTAAAGGAGAAATGGTGGGGGCTTTGGTGGGTTGGTGTGGAGGGTGCCGGGGAGTTGACCGGGGTAGGGGGAGCCATGTGGAAAGCATGGCCAGCCGTAGAGAAATTATTATTGAAATTCTCAATTATAATGGATTTATCGGTGGTGACAGCATTTCCTAGCCTCAGAGCAGTGGGCAGCTGGGAGGAGGTGCTCTTATTCTCCATGGACTTTACAGCGTCCCAGACCTTTTTTGAGTTGGTACTACAAATCAAATCAAATGTATTTATATAGCCCTTCGTACATCAGCTGATATCTCAAAGTGCTGTACAGAAACCCAGCCTAAAACCCCAAACAGCAAGCAATGCAGGTGTAGAAGCACGGTGGCTAGGAAAAACTCCCTAGAAAGGCCAAAACCTAGGAAGAAACCTAGAGAGGAACCAGGCTATGTGGGGTGGCCAGTCCTCTTCTGGCTGTGCCGGGTGGAGATTATAACAGAACATGGCCAAGATGTTCAAATGTTCATAAATGACCAGCATGGTCGAATAATAATAAGGCAGAACAGTTGAAACTGGAACAGCAGCACAGTCAGGTGGAAGCTGAAACTGGAGCAGCAGCATGGCCAGGTGGACTGGGGACAGCGAGGAGTCATCATGTCAGGTAGTCCTGGGGCATGGTCCTAGGGCTCAGGTCCTCCGAGAGAGAGAAAGAAAGAGAGAAGGAGAGAATTAGAGAACGCACACTTAGATTCACACAGGACACCGAATAGGACAGGAGAAGTACTCCAGATATAACAAACTGACCCCAGCCCCCCGACACATAAACTACTGCAGCATAAATACTGGAGGCTGAGACAGGAGGGGTCAGGAGACACTGTGGCCCCATCCGAGGACACCCCCGGACAGGGCCAAACAGGAAGGATATAACCCCACCCACTTTGCCAAAGCACAGCCCCCACACCACTAGAGGGATATCTTCAACCACCAACTTACCATCCTGAGACAAGGCTGAGTATAGCCCACAAAGATCTCCGCCACGGCACAACCCAAGGGGGGGGCGCCAACCCAGACTACTACAGGATGCAAATTTCTGTTTGAAAAAGCTTGCCTTAGCTTTTCTAACTGCCTGTGTATATTTGTTCCTAACTTCCCTGATAAGTTGCAAATCACAGGGGCTATTCGATGCTAATACAGAATGCCACAGGATGTTTTTGTGCTGGTCAAGGGCAGACAGGTCTGGAGTTAACCAAAGACTATATCTGTTCCTAGTTCTACATTTTTGAGAGGGGCATGCTTATTTAAGATGGTGAGGAAGGCACTTTTAAATCCTGTGAGTCAGGATTGTGTTGAAGCACAGATCTGGGGAAGGGTACCTACGAACCCGATGGTCACTCTGACAGAACTCCAGAGTTCCTAGGTGGAGATGGGAGAAGCTTCCAGAAGGACAACCATCTCTGCAGCACTCCACCAATCAGGCCTATATGGTAGAGTGACCAGACAGAAGCCACTCCTCAGTAAAAGGACAGGACAGCCCGCTTGGAGTTTGCCTAAAGGCGCCAAATGGACACTGAGACCATGAGAAACAATATGATCTGCTCTGATGTAAACCAAGATTGAACTCTTTGGCCTGAATGCCAAGTGCCACATCTGGAGGAAACCTGGCACCATCCCTACGGTGAAGCAAAGTGGTGGCAGCATCATGCTGTGTGGATGTTTTTCAGCGGCAGGGACTGGGAGACTAGTCAGGATCGAGGGAAAGATGAACGGGGCAAAGTATAGAGAGATCCTTAATGAAAACCTGCTCCAGAGTGCTCAGGACCTCAGACTGGGGCAAAGGTTCACCTTCCAACAAGACAACACAGGAGTGAATTCGGGACAAGTCTCTGAATGTCCTTGAGTGGCCCAGCCAGAGACTGGACTTTTGGCTTCATGTTTTTTTAGATATAGGCCTATTGTAGTCTGCTGAGAATCCGTAGGCTAGCAAGTAAACTCTCACTGCCATCCGTTCTTCTTGCTAACGTGCAATCATTGGAAAATCAAATGTATGACCTACGATTAAGATTATCTTACCAACGGAACATCAAAAACTGTAACATCGTATGTTTCACCGAGATATGGCTGAACGACGATACAGACAATATAGCGCTAGCTGTATTTTCCATGCACTGACAGAACAGAGATGTTACCTCTGGTAAGACAAGGGGAGGGAGTGGAGTGTGTGTCTATTTGTCAAAAACAGCTGCTGCGTGATGTCTAATATTAAAGAAGTCTCAAGGCATTGCTCGCCTGAGGTAGAGTACCTTATTATAAGCTGTAGACCACATTATCTACCAAGAGAGTTCTCAATTATATTACTCGTTGCCGTCTATTTACCACCACAGAACGAAGCTGGCACTAAGACTTCTATCAACCAACTCTCTAAGGCCATAAGCAAAGAAGAAAATGCTCACCCAGAAGTGGCCGGGGACTTTAATGCAGGCAAACTTAAATCAGTTTACCAAATTTTTACCAGCATGTCACATGTGCAACCAGAGAAAATAAAATCCTAGACCACCTTTACTCCACACACAGAGATGCATACAAAGCTCTCCCCTGCCTTTCATTTGGCAAATCTGACCATAATTCTATCCTCCTGATGCCTGCTTTCAAGCGAAAACTAAACTAGGAAGTACCAGTGACTCGCTCAATACGGAAGTGGTCAGATGACACGGATGCTACACTAATGGAATTGAGGAGTATACCACCTCAGTCATCATCTTAAGTGCATCGACAACATTGTCCTCACAGTGACTGTACGTACATATCCCAAACAGAATCCATGGATTGCAGGCAACATCCGCATTGAGCTAAAGGCTAGAGGTGACGCTTTCAAGGAACGGGAGACTAATACGGACGCTGATAAGAAATCCGGCAATGCCCTCAGACGAACCATCAAATAAGCAAATCGTCAATGCAGGATTAAGATGGAATCCTACTACACTGGCACTGATGCTCGTCGGATGTTGCGGGTCTTGAAAACTATTACGGACTACAATTGAAAACCCAGACGTGAGCTGCCCAGTGACACGAGCATACCATACCAGCTAAATGCCTTTTATGCTCACTTCGAGGCATGCACGGGAGAACCAGCTGTTATGGTTGACTGTGTGATTACGCTCCCGGTAGCCAATGTGAACAAAACCTTTTAAACAGGTCAACATTCACAAAGCAACTGGGACAGACAGATTACCAGAACGTATGCTCAAGCATGCGTGGACCAACTGTCAAGTGTCTTCATTGATATTTTCAACTTCTCCCTGACCGAGTCTGTAATACCTACATGTTTCAAGCAGACCACCATAGTCCCTGTGCCCAAGGAAGCGAAGGTAACCTACCTAAATGACTACTGCCCTGTGGCACTCACGTCGGTAGCCATAAAGGGCATTGAAAGGCTGGTCATGGCTCACATCAACAACATCCTCCCGGACATCCTTGACCCACTCCAATTTGCATACCGCCCCAACAGATCCACAGATGACGCAATCTCAATTGCACTCCACACTGCCCTTTGTCGTGTCTTTGGCTATGCCAGATTAAGTGATATGACATGCTATTCTATAAAATAATTTCTCCGTAATTAATATTACCTGATTGAGCTAATCATGTAAATGTATTAACTAGAGAGTTGGGCACCACAAAATAATATTTATAGAGCTGTTATCTTCCGAATAAACTCTTAAAGACCTAGTAATATTTACATCAATAGCAGTCAATATTAATCGTCATCTTAATTCAGTCTCATCTGAAAGTTGTAAATTCTTAGTTATCTGCAAAAACCCTGGCTAACAAGTTGAATCAGCAATACAAAACTGGGTTTAATTATTTATTTACTAAATACCTAACTAATCACAGAGAATTACACATACACATAATTAAATCATAACTTGACTACAAATTACGTCATAAAGGAAAACGTCCCTAGAGGGCGGAACAGATATGACAGCTTGTTAGGGGTCTGGGTGAAAGTGAAAGAGCGGGAAGACTGAGGAACAAAGGGCGAAGCTGTGCTATCGTAAATACAGTATCTTATGCATTCTAAATTACCACCCATTTGGAAAAGGAAAATGCAATAAACATTTACTCTGAGCTGCACTTCGGTAGGTTGGTGATAGATGGAAGGCCGTGTTGTCCAACTGAGTCTTTTGTCTCTTGAAGAATGTCTCTGCTGGTAAATTGAATACATTGTCATAACGTTGTTGTGTGGTAGACGGGATACTCTGTCTGTTCCTTCCTAACCCTCGTTTTCAGCGGCTGTTGCTAACTCAATGGCTAGGAGGTATCACTTCTGTAGTGAATAAGAGTTCAAAGTTCATACCATTTGCAACCAAAGCTCACGCTGAGGTTGGCTTCGTTCTGTAGTTATTATATGAACCATTCTGACATCGGACCGTCGTCCTCACGTACTAGGAACAGGAAGTTATATTGTCGTTAAGGGCTTATATAGGAAGGGAGAGGAGGGGGTGTTTGAAAAGTTTTATAGCCCATGTCCCTTCACAGGGGTGGGCCACTGATTGAGCAGAGCCCTATCTTATGAAAACCAAAATCTCACATTTTAGAAGGTAAAATCGCATTTCATCCCATCACGAATAATTTCATATTCAAACATTTAAATTGAACAACAATTCCATGTGAATCCGATAACTCTGATGTGTAGACTTTCCAATGTAGAGTTTATGTCATCTTATCATTGATGAGAATGTCTCAGATGACAACCGAACTGACATCATATTCATTAAGTACCACCGCATATGTTCAATTGGTCGGATTACCAGAATATAGTTCATTTCCCCCCACCTTCTGATGTTCCCAGAATCTCTATGTTAACCAAGGGTTTTGCAAATGTAACATCAGTAGGGTAGAGAGAGGAAAAAGGGGGGAAGAGGTATTTATGACTGTCATAAACCTACCCCCAGGCCAACGTCATGACACCTTTCTCACCTGGACAAAAGGAACACCTATGTGAGAATGCTGTTCATTGACTACAGCTCAACGTTCTACACCATAGTGCCCACAAAGCTCATCACTAAGCTAAGGACTCTGGGACTAAACACCTCCCTCTTGCAACTGGATCCTGGACTCCTGATGGGCAGCCCCTAAGTGGTAAGAGTAGGCAACAACACGTCTGTCACGCTGATCCTTAACACTGGGGTCCCTCAGGGGTGCGTACTTAGTCCCTTCCTGTATTCCCTGTTCACCCACGACTGCATGGCCAAACACGACTCCAACACCATCATTAAGTTTGCCTACGACAAAACAGTGGTAGACCTGATCAGCGATGAGACGGCCTATATGGAGGAAGTCAGAGAACTGGCAACGTGGTGCCAGGACAACAACCTCTCCCTCCGCGTGAGTAAGACAAAGGAGCTGATCGTGGACTACAGGAATAGGCGGTAGAACAGAACTCCATTAACATGGACGGGGCTGCAGTGGAGTGGGTCGAGAGTTTCAAGTTCCCCAGATCCTCAAAAGGTTCTACAGCTGCACCATCGATAGCATCCTGGCCGGTTGCATCACCGCCTGGTATGACAACTGCTCGGCATCTGTCACGTTCGTGAGCTGAGTGGGCATTCTATGTTGTGTGTCTAGTTTTCCCGTTTCTATGTTTGGCCTGATATGGTTCTCAATCAGAGGCAGGTGTTAGTCATTGTCTCTGATTGGGAACCATATTTAGGTAGCCTGTTTTGTGTTGGGTTTTTGTGGGTGGTTGTCTTCCGTCTTCGTGTGTCTGCACCAGACAGAACTGTTTCGGTTTTTCACATTTGTTGTTTTGTGTTTTGTAGTGTTCACGTTTACCGTCTTTATTAAACATGATGACCACTAACCACGCTGCGCTGTGGTCCTCTTCTTCGTCCACAGAAGAAAGCCGTTACAGAACCACCCACCAACCAAGGACCAAGAGGCGTGGTAACAGGCAGCGGCAGTAGGAGCAGCGCAAGAAGGAGGAATGGACATGGGAGGACGAGTTGAACTCCCCCTGTTTTCTGTAAGAAGCCAAGAAGGAAACCAGAGCCAGTCAGGGCGGAAATGGAGCAGTCGGCGAAGTTGAGGGGTGAGTCTGAGATTGTCGAGGAGTTGTTGAACAGATTGGAGGAGAGTGAATGGAGGGGAGATTAAGAGACATTTGAGGAGTTGTTGATGAAATTGGAGGAGAGCACTCGTCCTGAGGTGCGTGCTAGTCGTCTGGTGAAGACTTTGCCAGCCTCACGCACCAGGCCTCCTGTGCACCTTCCTAGCCCTGCACGTCCTGTGCCAACTCAGCGCTACAGTGCTCCTAGCCGTGCTAACCGTGGCGGGCATTGTACTGGTCAGGCACCGTGTTATGTGGTGGAACGCACGGTGTCCCCAGTACGCGTGCTTAGCCCAGTGCTCCCCACATCTGCCGGGCTAGACTGAAGATCAAGCAAGGGCGGATGGTGCCAGCCCTGATCTCATGAACTCCCGTACGCCTTCACGGTCCAGTCCATCCAGTGCCACCTCCACGCACCAGCCCTCCGGTGGCAGCTCCCCGAACCAGGCTGTCTCCGTCCTGTCTACAGGTGCTCCTGCCTGTCCAGAGCTGCTAGAGTCTCCCGTCTGTCCAGAGCTGCTAGAGTCTCCCGTCTGTCCAGAGCTGCTAGAGTCTCCCGTCTGTCCAGAGCTGCTAGAGTCTCCCGTCTGTCCAGAGCTGCTAGAGTCTCCCGTCTGTCCAGAGCTGCTAGAGTCTCCCGTCTGTCCAGAGCTGCTAGAGTCTCCCGTCTGTCCAGAGCTGCTAGAGTCTCCCGTCTGTCCAGAGCTGCTAGAGTCTCCCGTCTGTCCAGAGCTGCTAGAGTCTCCCGTCTGTCCAGAGCTGCTAGAGTCTCCCGTCTGTCCAGAGCTGCTAGAGTCTCCCGTCTGTCCAGAGCTGCTAGAGTCTCCCGTCTGTCCAGAGCTGCTAGAGTCTCCCGTCTGTCCAGAGCTGCTAGAGTCTCCCGTCTGTCCAGAGCTGCTAGAGTCTCCCGTCTGTCCAGAGCTGCTAGAGTCTCCCGTCTGTCCAGAGCTGCTAGAGTCTCCCGTCTGTCCAGAGCTGCTAGAGTATCCCGCCTGTCCAGAGCCGCCAGAACCGCCAGTCTGTCATGAGCCGCCAGAGCCGCCAGTCAGCCAGGAGCCGCCAGAGCCGCCAGTCAGCCAGGATCTGCCAGAGCCGTCAGCCAGCCAGGATCTGCCAGAGCCGTCAGCCAGCCAGGATCTGCCAGCGCCGTCAGCCAGCCAGGATCTGCCAGAGCCGTCAGCCAGCCAGGATCTGCCAGAGCCGTCAGCCAGCCAGGAGCTGCCAGAGCCGTCAGCCAGCCAGGAGCTGCCAGAGCCGTCAGTCAGCCAGGAACTGCCAGAGCCGTCAACCAGCCAGGAGCTGCCAGAGCCGTCAACCAGCCAGGAGCTGCCAGAGCCGTCAACCAGCCAGGAGCTGCCAGAGCCGTCAACCAGCCTGAGCTACCTCTCAGTCCTGAGCTACCCCTCAGTCCTGAGCTACCCCTTATTCCGGAGCTGCCCCTCAGTCCTGCGGGCCTATTTATTAGGGTTCCCAGGTCAGGGTCGGCGGCAAGGGTCGCCGTTCCTAGGAGGACACTAAAGCGGACAAAGACTATGGTGGAGTGGGGTCCACGTCCTGCGCCAGAGCCGCCATCGCGGACAGATGCCCACCCAAACCCTCCCCTATAGGTTCAGGTTTTGCGGCCGGAGTCCGCACCTTGGGGGGCGGGGGGTACTGTCACGTTCTGACCATAGTTCTTTTGTATCTTCTTTGTTTTAGTGTTGGTCAGGACGTGAGCTGAGTGGGCATTCTATGTTGTGTGTCTAGTTTTCCCGTTTCTATGTTTGGCCTGATATGGTTCTCAATCAGAGGCAGGTGTTCGTCATTGTCTCTGATTGGGAAGCATATTTAGGTAGCCTGTTTTGTGTTGGGTTTTTGTGGGTGGTTGTCTTCGTGTGTCTGCACCAGACAGGAACTGTTTCAGTTTTTCACATTTGTTGTTTTGTATTTTGTAGTGTTCACGTTTACCTTCTTTATTAAACATGATGAACACTAACCACCCTGCGCTTTGGTCCTCTCCTTCGTCCACAGAAGAAAGACGTTACAGCATCTGACAGTAAGGCGCTAAGGAGGGTAGTGCGAACGGCCTAGTTCGTCACTGGGGCCAAGCTCCCTGTCGTCCAGGACCTCTGCAATAGGCTGTGTCAGAGGAAAGCCCATAAAATTGTCAGAGACTCTAGTCACCCAAGTTATAGACTGTTTTCTCTTCTACCTCACGGCAAAATGTACCGGAGCGTCAAGTCTAGGACCAAAAGGCTCCTCAACTGCACTGTTGGTTAAAAGGGCTTGTAAGTAAGAGTTTCACGGTAAAGTCTATACTTGTTGTATTCAGCGCATGTGACAAAAAGTTTGATTTGAACTTTAAGAGGGTATGAACAATGCTGAATGGATGTAGACAAAGGAGACTCTCCAGCAGGTACCAAAAATTCAAAGGCTCTTTTCTCAAAAGTGAATTTACAAGTTTATCAACTTTCAAAGCATAATTATTTTCGCATTGTTCCTCAAAAATGCAGTATATGACATACAATTTTGTAGCTCTGAGTCTCTACTTTTCTCTATTTTTTTTTTACAAATGTCAAATGTTGCTACATAAGACCAACATTTTTCTGCTTGTGCAGTCTTTTCAGAAATGGCTTTCACAAATATGTATTGTTAAATTGACACAACGGTTATAAATGAGGTCCCTGAAGTCTTTGTAAATGCTTACATAAAGCATGTGACAATAACAACTTGTGAATAATATTGTAACCCAACACTGAGCGACCTTGTCCAGAGATATGGACCTCTGGGCATAATGGTTCAGACATACTGTATTGGTGCAAACTATAATACACTTCCTAGTGTTTACCAAAGGGTAACACTTTACTTGACACCCAGTGTTATAACACTTTATGACAAGGTCATAACCATGTCATAACAGCTGACATTACCTGTCATAATATGGTCATAACACTGCCATGACCCATATAATTACCCCTGTTGTGACATATACAGCGTTATTTTATGGCTGGTTAGGAAACCTACTTAATTAAGTGTCAAAACCCACATGTTTTTCCCTGCCAAGAAGTTTCCTTTCATTTAAAATGTTGTTTCTTAAATCCTTTGTTGTTGTTGTAATGGATTCTTTACAGTCATGTTTTTCATCATATTTTAAATACACTTTATGACACTGTCATGAAGCATTATGACAATTCTGTGTCATTTTACTTGGACTAAGAATATTATGACACATTATGACCATCATAATCATAAAAGCCAGATAGGCCTATCACGTACATGCCATTATTTCAATCATCCGTCAAAAATAGGGTGTCTTGTCCTGCTGCTGAAATCTGCTCCTGCATTTATCCCAGATATCAACAACAGAGCATTGGGATAGGTTCATGTCTGACATCAATGTCTGTGTAGCCTATGTGTCAACAGTATGTTTATGGTGTAATGGAATGTTTTGGTTAGTGTGGTGGGTTTTGTTGGTTTTGACACTCTTTTATAGGTGTCATAACCAGTCATAAAATAACTACCGTGGTAGGTTTTGACACTCTTATATAGGTGTCACAACCTGTCATAAAATAATGTAATATATGTCACAACAGGTCTAAATACATCTCATGACAGTGTTATGACCACATTATAACTGGTTATGACAAGTAATATCAGCTGTTATGACATTATGACATGGTTATGACCACGTCATAATGTGTCATGACACTGGGTGTCAAGTAAAGTGTTTCCAAAAAACAATATGAGTTATTGCATAACACCATTGGTGTAAACTATATACACTTCCTAGTGTTAAAAATATGATATGAGGTGTTATTGAGTAACAGCACTAAGCAAAGTGCTTGAATGAATGAATGTGTTCCACATTGATCCACCTGCAGCTGACATGCAGAGATATTAACATGCATTACAGAACAGTAGAACACATTAATCAACAAGGGTACTGATGCCTGGTAGCACAGTCAATGGGATGCCATTGTTGCAGCAACTATTTTACAACACTTATTGTTTGAAGTTATAAGAAAAACTGCCAGGTATACAAGAGGCTGAATTAGATGAGAGTGAATGAAGGCTATACGAGCTCTCTTATCAGTGGCTCTGGCACAGAGACTGTCTACCAGACCTTTCAGACAAACAAACAGCACATTGTTTTCCTCTTGTCCTGTAAATATTGACCTAGTCACAGGTGGCGTCAGTCAGATCTGACCACACAGCTTCATCCACAGAGTGTGGTATTAAAACAGTGGTTGTGTAAAGTGTAGTAAAAGCCTACTGCGTTAAATGACCCAGGTCTCATTTCACACTTACTCTCTGTATTGTAGATCAGAGCTATGGGGCACACAGGCGCACACACACACTCACTTGCTGTAAGAAGCCCTTGTCATTATGGCAGTGTGGCGCCCACCACAGAACAGTCCATTGTGGCTATGTACTTGATTTGTGTCGCCAAGGTTCCTCTCAGGAATAACATTTTCCAGCCTCCTTTTCTGTCTACATGCTGTGTAGGCAAGTGTTTTGTAATCCAAGTTTAAACTGTGTGAACAAACTCTCCCGGTTGTGTAATACTGTCATCTTGGAGTTTATTATAGTAGATCAATGTAGGGTAAAGGAGTACAGTATGCAAAAGTGTTACATGTTTATAACAAAATAATTTTAAGTTAATGCTATTAATTCTAGCTTATTTTTTCTATATAGGCTAATGATATTATCATACAGGTATATTAAAGTAAACTGAGTTGCCATGGTAATATCATGATATTGCCACGCCCTGATCTTTATTTTTATTTTTATTTCACCTTTATTTAACCAGGTAGGCTAGTTGAGAACAGGTTCTCATTTGCAACTGCGACCTGGCCAAGATAAAGCATAGCAGAGTGAACAGACAACACAGAGTTACACATGGAGTAAACAATTAACAAGTCAATAACACAGTAGAGAAAAAAAAAGGGGAGTCTATATACAATGTGTGCAAAAGGCATGAGGAGGTAGGCGAATAATTACAATATTGCAGATTAACACTGGAGTGATAAATGATCAGATGATCATGTACAGGTAGAGATATTTGTGTGCAAAAGAGCAGAAAGGTAAATAAATAAAAACTGTGGGGATGAGGTAGGTGAAAATGGGTGGGCTATTTACCAATAGATTATGTACAGCTGCAGCGATCGGTTAGCTGCTCAGATAGCTCATGTTTGAAGTTGGTGAGGGAGATAAAAGTCTCCAACTTCAGCGATTTTTGCAAATCGTTCCAGTCACAGGCAGCAAAGTACTGGAACGAAAGGCGGCCGAATGAGGTGTTGGCTTTGGGGATGCTCAATGAGATACACCTGCTGGAGCGCGTGCTACGGATGGGTGTTGCCATCGTGACCAGTGAGCTGAGATAAGGCGGAGCTTTGCCTAGCATGGCCTTGTAGATGACCTGGAGCCAGTGGGTCTGGCGACGAATATGTAGCGAGGGCCAGCCGACTAGAGCATACAAGTCACAGTGGTGGGTAGTATAAGGTGCTTTAGTGACAAAACGGATGGCACTGTGATAAACTGCATCCAGTTTGCTGAGAAGAGTGTTGGAAGCCATTTTGTAGATGACATCGCCGAAGTCGAGGATCGGTAGGATAGTCAGTTTTACTAGGGTAAGCTTGGCAGCGTGAGTGAAGGAGGCTTTGTTGCGGAATAGAAAGCCGACTCTTGATTTGATTTTCGATTGGAGATGTTTGATATGGGTCTGGAAGGAGAGTTTGCAGTCTAGCCAGACACCTAGGTACTTATAGGTGTCCACATATTCAAGGTCGGAACCATCCAGTGTGGTGATGCTAGTCGGGCAAGCGGGTGCAGGCAGCGATCGGTTGAAAAGCATGCATTTGGTTTTACTAGCGTTTAAGAGCAGTTGGAGGCCACGGAAGGAGTGTTGTATGGCATTGAAGCTCGATTGGAGGTTAGATAGCACAGTGTCCAATGACGGGCCGAAAGTGTATAGAATGGTGTCGTCTGCGTAGAGGTGGATCAGGGAATCGCCCGCAGCAAGAGTAACATCATTGATATATACAGAGAAAAGAGTCGGCCCGAGAATTGAACCCTGTGGCACCCCCATAGAGACTGCCAGAGGACCGGACAACATGCCCTCCGATTTGACACACTGAACTCTGTCTGAAAAGTAATTGGTGAACCAGGCAAGGCAGTCATCCGAAAAGCCGAGGCTACTGAGTCTGCCGATAAGAATATGGTGATTGACAGAGTCGAAAGCCTTGGCAAGGTCGATGAAGACGGCTGCACAGTACTGTCTTTTATCGATGGTGGTTATGATGTTGTTTAGTACCTTGAGTGTGGCTGAGGTGCACCCGTGACCGGCTCGGAAACCAGATTGCATAGCGGAGAAGGTACGGTGGGATTCGAGATGGTCAGTGACCTGTTTGTTGACTTGGCTTTCGAAGACCTTAGATAGGCAGGGCAGAATGGATATAGGTCTGTAACAGTTTGGGTCCAGGGTGTCTCCCCTTTGAAGAGGGGATGACTGCGGCAGCTTTCAATCCTTGGGGATCTCAGACGATATGAAAGAGAGGTTGAACAGGCTGGTAATAGGGGTTGCGACAATGGCGGCGGATAGTTTCAGAAATAGAGGGTCCAGATTGTCAAGCCCAGCTGATTTATACGGGTCCAGGTTTTGCAGCTCTTTCAGAACATCTGCTATCTGGATTTGGGTAAAGGAGAACCTGGAGAGGCTTGGGCGAGGAGCTGCGGGGGGTGCGGAGCTGTTGGCCAAGGTAGGAGTAGCCAGGCGGAAGGCATGGCCAGCCGTTGAGAAATGCTTGTTGAAGTTTTCGATAATCATGGATTTGTCGGTGGTGACCGTGTTCCCTAGCCTCAGTGCAGTGGGCAGCTGGGAGGAGGTGCTCTTGTTCTCCATGGACTTCACAGTGTCCCAGAACTTTTTGGAGTTGGAGCTACAGGATGCAAACTTCTGCCTGAAGAAGCTGGCCTTAGCTTTCCTGACTGACTGCGTGTATTGGTTCCTGACTTCCCTGAACAGTTGCATATCGCGGGGACTGTTCGATGCTATTGCAGTCCGCCACAGGATGTTTTTGTGCTGGTCGAGGGCAGTCAGGTCTGGAGTGAACCAAGGGCTGTATCTGTTCTTAGTTCTGCATTTTTTGAACGGAGCATGCTTATCTAATATGGTGAGGAAGTTACTCTTAAAGAATGACCAGGCATCCTCAACTGAAGGGATGAGGTCAATGTCCTTCCAGGATACCCGGGCCAGGTCGATTAGAAAGGCCTGCTCACAGAAGTGTTTTAGGGAGCGTTTGACAGTGATGAGGGGTGGTCGTTTGACTGCGGCACCGTAGCGGATACAGGCAATGAGGCAGTGGTCGCTGAGATCCTGGTTGAAGACAGCGGAGGTGTATTTGGAGGGCCAGTTGGTCAGGATGACGTCTATGAGGGTGCCCTTGCTTACAGAGTTAGGGTTGTACCTGGTGGGTTCCTTGATGATTTGTGTGAGATTGATGGCATCTAGCTTAGATTGTAGGACTGCCGGGGTGTTAAGCATATCCCAGTTTAGGTCACCTAACAGAACAAACTCAGAAGCTAGATGGAGGCAATCAATTCACAAATGGTGTCCAGGGCACAGCTGGGAGCTGAGGGGGGTCGGTAGCAGGCGGCAACAGTGAGAGACTTATTTCTGGAGAGAGTAATTTTCAGAATTAGTAGTTCGAACTGTTTGGGTATGGACCTGGAAAGTATGACATTACTTTGCAGGCTATCTCTGCAGTAGACTGCGACTCCTCCCCCTTTGGCAGTTCTATCTTGACGGAAGATGTTATAGTTGGGTATGGAAATCTCTGAATTTTTGGTGGCCTTCCTGAGCCAGGATTCAGACACGGCAAGGACATCAGGGTTAGCAGAGTGTGCTAAGGCAGTGAGTAAAACAAACTTAGGGAGGAGGCTTCTAATGTTGACATGCATGAAACCAAGGCTTTTTCGATCACAGAAGTCAACAAATGAGGGTGCCTGGGGACATGCAGGGCCCGGGTTTGCCTCCACATCACCCGCGGAACAGAGAAGGAGTAGTATGAGGGTGCGGCTAAGGGCTATCAAAACTGGTCGCCTAGAGCGTTGGGGACAGAGAATAAGAGGAGCAGGTTTCTGGGCATGGTAGAATATATTCAGGGCATAATGCACAGACAGGGGTATGGTGGGGTGCGGGTACTGCGGAGGTAAGCCCAGGCACTGGGTGATGATGAGAGAGGTTTTATCTCTGGACATGCTGGTTGTAATGGGTGAGGTCACCGCATATGTGGGAGGTGGGACAAAGGAGGTATCAGGGGTGTGAGGAATAGGACTAGGGGCTCCATTGTGAACTAAAACAATGATAACTAACCTGAGCAATATTATACAAGGCATATTGACATTTGAGAGAGACATACAGCGATGCATACAGTGAACACAGGTGTTGAATTGGGAAAGCTAGCTAAAACAGTGGGTGAGACAACAGCTAATCAGCTAGCATAACAACAGCAGGTGAGATGGCATTGACTAGGCAACTCGGCCGACAGATAAAACAAACAAGCAGAATGGAGTACCTTGATTAATGGACAGTCCAGCGTGCATCAGCTATGTAGCCAAGTGATCAGAGTCCAGGGGCAGCGGTGGATGGGGCAGGGGGCTGGGCTGGCGAGTGTTATCCAGGTTAAGAAAACTAACAATGACTAAATAGCTTGTAGCTAGCTAGCTGGTTAGCTTCTGGAGGTTCTTGAGTGTGTTCTGAAAATAAAGATAATAGCGATTCCGTATCACATTGGGTGAGGCAAGTTTCCGGAAGGTATAAACAATTTTTTTTTTTTAATCGGGAAGAGATAGAGTACATATGGGCCACTGCGTTTTTGGGACGCGGCGGGACGTTTAGCAGGCCTGTGCTAACAAGCTAACAGATTAGCAGGCCGGGGTAAACAAGGTAGTAGTTAGCGGACCTGGGCTAAACAAGCTAGCAGTTAGCGTGCCGAACTAGCAAGCAAGGAGATAGCGAGGGCTAGAGAGTTAGCCTTTGGAGGACGTCGCGATGGGGTGAGTCTGTTTATTCCTCTTCATGCAGTGATATCGATAGACCGGTCGTCGTCAAGGTATTGTAGCCCAGGAGTATGCTAGGAGCTCTGGCCGGGCTAGCTTCAAGCTACGTGGGTGGAAACGCTAGCCAGGAGTAATCAACCAGGGTTGCTGTTTCGCTCGATAGCTAGTTGCGAGGATCCAGCTGAAGAATGTTCTGTTTGTGGTGGGAATCCGGGGGTAAAAAAAAAATTATTAGGTCCGTTATGCTCTGGTTAGTTGATGACCGCTAGCATAGCTGGTAGTTAGCTGGCTAGCTTCAGTTGAGAGAGTCCGGTTCCGAAGTAAATATAACTACTTTAGGAAAGTAGCTACATTGGCGGGTTGCAGAAGAATATTTGGAAGCTTAGGTTTAGCAAAATGTTAAGGATATGCAAAGAAAAAAAAATATCTAAAAAATATCTAAAAACGAAAAAGAGACTATATTTACAGAGATACGATACGACAG
Source organism: Oncorhynchus nerka (assembly GCF_034236695.1). NCBI lineage: Eukaryota > Metazoa > Chordata > Actinopteri > Salmoniformes > Salmonidae > Oncorhynchus > Oncorhynchus nerka. Next base: position 37,897,784 of record NC_088403.1, read on the forward strand.
GACAACTACTGCTATGCCATCTTGTAATCTGTTTCACCTGTCCTTGTGATTGTCTCCACCCCCTCCAGGTGTTGCTTATTTTTCCTGGTGTATTTATCCCTGTGTTTCCGGTCTCTCTGTGCCAGTTCGTCTTGTATGTTCAAGTCAACCAGCGTGTTTTTCCTGTGCTCCTGCTTTTCTATTCTTTTACTTGTCCTCCCGGTTTTGACCTTTGTCTGTTTTTCTGGACTCCATTCCTGCCTGCCTGACCATTCTGCCTGCCCTGACCTTGAGCCTGCCTGCCATTCTGTACCTCTGGAACTTTGAACTTATGCCTGTCCATGAGCATTCTCTTGCCTACCCCTTTTGGATTATTTATAAGCATCTTGGACTCTAACCGTCTGCCTCCTGTGTCTGCATCTGGGTCTCGCCTTGTGCCCTTATAGATATTGTGCACTACTTTTGACCAGGGCCCATAAAGTCAAAAGTAGTGCACTATATAGGTTGCCATTTGGGGCGCAGCCAACGAAAGCGGTTCCATGGCCAGTATAGAATAGATCATTCTCCGGCGAACAAATAATCTGTCCTTCGCCACGCATCGCTTCTCTGCTACAACCAACATCTGATCAAATGCCCCTGAGGAATAGGTCACTGTTACCAATAACATGATGTTTACTCAGGTGAAGATATGTCATATCAGTGGGTTTATATCCTGGAAACAAGTTGCTAAACAGGTATAAAAATAAAAAAGACCAATACAAGGCTGTGATTCCCAAATGTTTTTGAGTGTTTCAGGCTGTCTTCAAAGTGAACAACTAATCTAATCAATACTGTCTTTAACCAGTTTTCACACTATAAGCTGCAACCCTCGAAGCCAAGGGTGTGATCCAACTAGCCTGGTCCTAAATCTGTTTGATGTCTTACACTTGGCAAGATTGCACAAACAGTTCTGGGATCAAGCTAGGTTCCAACCCATTATTTGGTAAACACAAGACTACTAGTGCATGATCCCCAAACAGTGTCCTCTATAGGGTTTGAGAGAGGACAATACACTGCCACTGCATTACACTAGCAGCAATTCAAGCAGAGCCTTCTCAGAAGCCTGCTAGGCTATTTCTCTTTAAAAGCAACTTAAAAGTCAACCTGTTAATAATGAATGGTTGTTAGTGATGGGACAATAGTGGTATATATAAAGACCCTATCTTTATTAATTCAAATAGAGGTCACTCTCACAGGTGTCTACCTCTCTCAAACTCTCCCTCTCTCTATAAATTGCATTTTTTCATCTTCTCTCTCGACCATCTCTTTTGAGCGAAATATTCCCTCTCTCCGTCTCTCTCTCACAAAGCCCAGGTTCCATCAGGGGAAGAAGACCAAATTTAAATGGAATAAATCATCCATCTGATTAAAATAATATTCCCTGTGATGTGGAAGAAGAGAGAGTTAATATGGAGGAGTTGATGAATTGGAAATGAAGGACAGATAAATGTGACTCTTTCCTCTCTGTCCAAGCAAGGCCTTAAGTTTAATAATTTACCACCTCGGGAAATAATGCCGTGGACTCATTAAAAGAAGAGAAAGTTCTCTGGATATCGATGAATATGTCTGCTAATAGATGTGTCTTACAGACCCATTAGACTGTATTTTCACATTAGTGATGAATAGTGTCTTTAGCTGCTTCGCTTATTAGGGAATGTTTGAATGTTTAAAAAAAACATGAATTAGGATCAAAGGTAAATAAAACAAAGACAAATCTAATTATTTATATTTCATTCCTATCACAGAAAGTAATATAATGTGTTCTAAATACCTCCTGCTGATATAGACAGAGGCCTACTGTACTCCTAAAACCACTGTCTGCCACCTGTATAGCTACACTCTCATGCCGACTTTCCTCTACCAAACTACTGCTGCTGTTGAAAATTAGTAGGGGAGAAATGGTACTCCAAAGGGCACAAAAGAAAATGATAGATAGCAACTTGGCTTTCCAGGAACTGCGAGTAAAAATACACATTTGTCTTTGTAAATATTAAGGATCCTGATCCTGGTGTCCAGCAACATTAAGGCAGTTATATACAATTAAAAACATACTGAACAAAAATATAAACAACATGTAACGTGTTGGTCTCATGTTTCATGAGCTAAAATGAAACACCCGAGAAACAGATTTGTTTACATCCCTGTCAAGACAATCCATCCATCTGAGTCTCAAGAAGCTGATTAAACAGCATTATCATTACACAGGTGCACCTTGTGCTGGGGACAATAAAAGGCCACTCTAAAATGAGAAGTTTTGCCACAGAACACAATGCCACAGATGTCTCAAGTTCTGGGGGAGTGCGTAAATGGCATTCTGACTGCAGGAAGGTCCACCAGAGCTGCTGCGTTGAGAATTTAATATTAATTTCTCTACCATAATCCATTTACATTTACATTTAAGTCATTTAGCAGACGCTCTTATCCAGAGCGACTTACAAATTGGTGCTTTCACCTTATGACATCCAGTGGAACAGCCACTTTACAATAGTGCATCTAGGTCTTTTAAGGGGGGTGAGAAGGATTACTTTATCCTATCCTAGGTATTCCTTAAAGAGGTGGGGTTTCAGGTGTCTCCGGAGGGTGGTGATTGACTCCGCTGTCCTGGCGTCGTGAGGGAGTTTGTTCCACCATTGGGGGGCCAGAGCAGCGAACAGTTTTGACTGGGCTGAGCGGGAACTGTACTTCCTCAGTGGTAGGGAGGCGAGCAGGCCAGAGGTGGATGAACGCAGTGCCCTTGTTTGGGTGTAGGGCCTGATCAGAGCCTGGAGGTACTGAGGTGCCGTTCCCCTCACAGCTCCGTAGGCAAGCACCATGGTCTTGTAGCGGATGCGAGCTTCAACTGGAAGCCAGTGGAGAGAGCGGAGGAGCGGGGTGACATGAGAGAACTTGGGAAGGTTGAACACCAGACGGGCTGCGGCGTTCTGGATGAGTTGTAGGGGTTTAATGGCACAGGCAGGGAGCCCAGCCAACAGCGAGTTGCAGTAATTCAGACGGGAGATGACAAGTGCCTGGATTAGGACCTGCGCCGCTTCCTGTGTGAGGCAGGGTCGTACTCTGCGGATGTTGTAGAGCATGAACCTACAGGAACGGGCCACCGCCTTGATGTTAGTTGAGAACGACAGGGTGTTGTCCAGGATCACGCCAAGGTTCTTAGCGCTCTGGGAGGAGGACACAGTGGAGTTGTCAACCGTGATGGCGAGATCATGGAACGGGCAGTCCTTCCCCGGGAGGAAGAGCAGCTCCGTCTTGCCGAGGTTCAGCTTGAGGTGGTGATCCGTCATCCACACTGATATGTCTGCCAGACATGCAGAGATGCGATTCGCCACCTGGTCATCAGAAGGGGGAAAGGAGAAGATTAATTGTGTGTCGTCTGCATAGCAATGATAGGAGAGACCATGTGAGGTTATGACAGAGCCAAGTGACTTGGTGTATAGCGAGAATAGGAGAGGGCCTAGAACAGAGCCCTGGGGGACACCAGTGGTGAGAGCACGTGGTGATGAGACGGATTCTCGCCACGCCATCTGGTAGGAGCGACCTGTCAGGTAGGACGCAATCCAAGCGTGGGCCGCGCCGGAGATGCCCAACTCGGAGAGGGTGGAGAGGAGGATCTGATGGTTCACAGTATCGAAGGCAGCCGATAGGTCTAGAAGGATGAGAGCAGAGGAGAGTTAGCTTTAGCAGTGCGGAGCGCCTCCGTGATACAGAGAAGAGCAGTCTCAGTTGAATGACTAGTCTTGAAATCTGACTGATTTGGATCAAGAAGGTCATTCTGAGAGAGATAGCGGGAGAGCTGGCCAAGGACGGCACGTTCAAGAGTTTTGGAGAGAAAAGAAAGAAGGGATACTGGTCTGTAGTTGTTGACATCGGAGGGATCGAGTGTAGGTTTTTTCAGAAGGGGTGCAACTCTCGCTCTCTTGAAGACGGAAGGGACGTAGCCAGCGGTCAGGGATGAGTTGATGAGCGAGGTGAGGTAAGGGAGAAGGTCTCCGGAAATGGTCTGGAGAAGAGAGGAGGGGATAGGGTCAAGCGGGCAGGTTGTTGGGCGGCCGGCCGTCACAAGACGCGAGATTTCATCTGGAGAGAGAGGGGAGAAAGAGGTCAGAGCACAGGGTAGGGCAGTGTGAGCAGAACCAGCGGTGTCGTTTGACTTAGCAAACGAGGATCGGATGTCATCGACCTTCTTTTCAAAATGGTTGACGAAGTCATTTGCAGAGAGGGAGGAGGGGGGGAGGGGGAGGAGAAGGTGGCAAAGAGCTTCCTAGGCTTAGAGGCAGATGATTGGAATTTAGAGTGGTAGAAAGTGGCTTTAGCAGCAGCGACAGAAGAGGAAAATGTAGAGAGGAGGGAGTGAAAGGATGCCAGGTCCGCAGGGAGGCGAGTTTTCCTCGGCTGCCCGGAGCCCTGTTCTGTGAGCTCGCAATGAGTCGTCGAGCCACGGAGCGGGACCGAGCTGGCCTGGAGGATAGGGGACATAGAGAGTCAAAGGATGCAGAAAGGGAGGAGAGGAGGGTTGAGGAGGCAGAATCAGGAGATAGGTTGGAGAAGGTTTGAGCAGAGGGAAGAGATGATAGGATGGAAGAGGAGAGAGTAGCGGGGGAGAGAGAGCGAAGGTTGGGACGGCGCGATACCATCCGAGTAGGGGAAGTGTGGGAAGTGTTGGATGAGAGCGAGAGGGAAAAGGATACAAGGTAGTGGTCGGAGACTTGGAGGGGAGTTGCAATGAGGTTAGTGGAAGAACAGCATCTAGTAAAGATGAGGTCGAGCGTATTGCCTGCCTTGTGAGTAGGGGGGGAAGGTGAGAGGGAGAGGTCAAAAGAGGAGAGGAGTGGAAAGAAGGAGGCAGAGAGGAATGAGTCAAAGGTAGACGTGGGGAGGTTAAAGTTCCATAAGGTGTCACGTCTGCTCCTGTTCTTCCCCCTCTGGTGCTCGAGGGCGCCAGGTTGCCCTGCATCACGTCTCCCTCGCTGCAGCGGGATCTACAGGCGTCTTGTCTCAGACGGATTGTCGGGCTTCCATGCCTCAGCTGGATTGACGGGCTTCCATGCCTCAACCGGCTCGCAAGGCTCTCACGCTCCTGCCGGTTCGTTGGGCTCTCACGCCCCAACCGGCTTGCCTATTGCCCATGTCTCGGCCGGTTGGCCCAGGTGGGACGCCGGGTGGCGCCCCTAAAGGGGGGGTACTGTCACGTCTGCCCCCCGGCACTTGAGGGCGCCAGGCTGCCATGCATCACTCACTCCTATCCTCTATTACGCACACCTGCCTTCCCTCGTCACGCGCATCAGTGATATTGGACTTACTTGGACTCACTCATCTGTTTATTTCCTCCCCTATATTTGTCAGTTCCCTTGCTCTGTTCCCCAATGCATTGATTGTTACCGCCTCGTTCCATGTCCATTCTATATTCAATGTTTTACTCGTACCTGCTTCTTTTCTCCAGCGTCATCCCATGTGACATAAGGTGTATTTTCATCAGTTTCTTTTTATGTGATTCTACTGCTTGCATCAGTTGCCTGATGTGGAATAGAGTTCAATGTATCCATTGCTCTATGTAGTACTGTGCACCTTCCATAGTGCATTCCGCATGTCCACACTTATTACAAAAACAAGTAGTAATGAAGTCAATCTCTCCTCTACTTTGAGCCATGAGAGAATGCCATATTAAAGTTAGATCCCTGTGTACATTTAAGGGCCAGCCATGCTTCCCTGTTCTGAGCCAATTTTAATTTTCCTAAGTCCCACTTTGTGGCACCTGACCAAATGCGCCAAAACTAGTCTGTAGAACCTGCCTTGTTGATAGTGTTGTTAACAAAAAGCTGCAGTTAATTCCAGAACGGGTGGCAAGAAATAAGTTAGTCCTAAATATTTCTTAAACAAAAAGCATTGCATTTGGGACAAATCATAACCTAAATCCGAAACCTCAAATACATATTGTAATGAATAATGTGGAAATTGAGTAAGTTGAGGAGACTAAACTGCTTAGAGTAACCCTGGATTGTAAACTCTCATGGTCAAAACATGTTGATGCAACAGTAGTTAAAATGGGGAGAAGTCTGTCCATAATAAAGCACTGCTCCGCCTTCTTAAAAGTTACGTCATACTGCGGCACACCTTGCGTGCTGCTGCAGCATTTTGTGGCACATCATTTAATTGTCAGCCATTTTTGCTGTTACTGCAAGTTATTGCTAGTTTGACCACCAGAGGGCATCTTTGAGAAACATTTGATAGTAATTCCGTATTGGCATTACCAGAGAATTTAAAACCTTTTTTGTAATAACATAGTATATGGGACTGATTTTAAGAAATTTGGCTAATTCATTTGATTAATATTATGGTGTTTCTATTCAGAAAAAAACGAAAAACAAAACCCTCAGGGTGTCCATTAGGATGAGATGGAAAATATGGCACTGTACAACGTGACGGTCGGGAGTAGGCAACAGGATTGAAGGATTCTAAATTGTTTGCCTTCATTAGACAACTTTGTTCCAATATTTCTGTAAATCAGTGATATTTATTCCCATAGTAATTCGATATGGATCCATAACTAAATCAACATCAGCATTTTGAAAGAGTATTATTTATATCATTATTTATTTTACTTTCCCCAGTTTCTGTGTTGTGGGTTTGTGTATATGTATGTATTTCAGGAAATGGCTTCCTGGATTTGAAGAAGCTGATTGGTCGGCCCCATCGATGAGTGGAGATCTGACCACGCCCTCTCGACAGGAGATACAGCTGTCTTCAATTACAAACTCCTTCTGCAGCAGGATAAAAGCCAGTGTTCCTTTGTTAGGAGAGAGAGCTTCTTGGTATGTCCTGTGTTTCGTTGTTGGTCTGTATAATTTGTTGCCAGTATTTTGTAAACGGTCCTGCAGAGGTATGTGTATGCCATAGAACTTCATGCTTTTTGGGTTTATTGAAATTGTTTACTTAGGTTAGTGATTTTACTTTTGTTCCCGAAGGGGAAGGCACCTTGGGAGTGCTTAGGCAAGAGGCCTGCGGACATATACACTGCTCAAAAAAATAAAGGGAACACTAAAATAACACATCCTTGATCTGAATTAATTAAATATTCTTAATAAATATTAAATACTTTTTTCTTTACATAGTTGAATGTGCTGACAACAAAATCATCAATGTAAATCAAATTTATCAACCGATGGAGGTCTGGATTTGGAGTCACACTCAAAATTAAAGTGGAAAACCACACTACAGGCTGATCCAACTTTGATGTAATGTCCTTAAAACAAGTCAAAATGAGGCTCAGTAGTGTGTGTGGACTCCACGTGCCTGTATGACCTCCCAACAACGCCTGGGCATGCTCCTGATGACTTGGCGGATGGTCTCCTGAGGGATCTCCTCCCAGACCTGGACTAAAGCATCCGCCAACTCCTGGACAGTCTGTGGTGCAACGTGGCGTTGGTGGATGGAGCGAAACATGATGTCCCAGATGTGCTCAATAGGATTCAGGTCTGGGGAACGGGCGGGCCAGTCCATAGCATCAATGCCTTCCTCTTGCAGGAACTGCTGACACACTCCAGCCACATGAGGTCTAGCATTGTCTTGCATTAGGAGGAACCCAGGGCCAACCGCACCAGCATATGGTCTCACAAGGGGTCTGAGGATCTCATCTCGGTACCTAATGGCAGTCAGGCTACCTCTGGGGAGCACATGGAGGGCTGTGCGGCCCCCCAAAGAAATGCCAACCCACACCATGACTGACCCACCGCCAAACCGGTCATGCTGGAGGATGTTGCAGGCAGCAGAACGTTCTCCACAGCGTCTCCAGACTGTCACGTCTGTCACATATGTGCTCAGTGTGAGCCTGCTTTCATCTGTGAAGAGCACAGGGCACCAGTAGCGAATTTGCCAATCTTGGTGTTCTCTGGCTAATGCCAAACGTCCTGCACGGTGTTGGGCTGTAAGCACAACCCCCACCTGTGGACGTCAGGCCCTCATACCACCCTCATGGAGTCTGTTTCTGACCGTTTGAGCAGACACATGCACATTTGTGGCCTGCTGGAGGTCATTTTGCAGGGCTCTGGCAGTGCTCCTCCTGCTCCTCCTTGCACAAAGGCAGAGGTAGCGGTCCTGCTGCTGGGTTGTTGCCCTCCTACGGCCGCCTCCACGTCTCCTGATGTACTGGCCTGTCTCCTGGTAGCACCTCCATGCTCTGGACACTACGCTGATAGACACAGCAAACCTTCTTGCCACAGCTCGCATTGATGTGCTATCCTGGATGAGCTGCACTACCTACCTGAGCCACTTGTGTGGGTTGTAGACTCTGTCTCATGCTACCACTAGAGTGAAAGCACCGCCAGCATTCAAAAGTGACCAAAACACCAGCCAGGAAGCATAGGAACTGAGAAGTGGTCTGTGGTCACCCCCTGCAGAACCACTCCTTTATTGGGGGTGTCTTTCTAATTGCCTATAATTTCCACCTGTTGTCTATACCATTTGCACAACAGCATGTGAAAATTATTTTCAATCAGTGTTGCTTTCTAAGTGGACAGTTTGATTTCACAGAAGTGTTATTGACTTGGAGTTACATTGTGTTGTTTAAGTGTTCCCTTTATTTTTTGAGCAGTGTATATACCCGTAGTATTGACTATGTCTATGAACGCTAGGTAAGACCTAGGCGGACCATCCCTTGTATTTTAGTTAGTGCGCCAGGTGGTGGCTTGTAGTTTGTGTTGGGGGGCTAGGGTCAGTCTGTTATATCTGGAGTATTTCTCCTGTCTTATCCGGTGTCCTGTGTGAATTTAAGTATGCTCTCTAATTCTCTTTCTTTCTCTCTCTCGGAGAACCTGAGCCCTAGGACCATGGCTCAGGACTACCTGGCATGATGACTCCTTGCTGTCCCCAGTCCACCTGGCCGTGCTGCTGCTCGAGTTTCAACTGTTCTGCCTATGGAACCCTGACCTGTTCACCGGCCGTGCTACCTGTCCTAGACCTGCTGTTTTCAACTCTCTAGAGACAGCAGGAGGGGTAGAGATACTCTCAATGATCGGCTATGAAAATCCAACTGACATTTACTCCTGAGGTGCTGACCTGTTGCACCCTCGACATCTACTGTGATTATTATTATTTGACCATGCTGGTCATTTATGAACATTTGAACATCTTGGTCATGTTCTGTTATAATCTCCACCCGGCACAACCAGAAGAGGACTGGCCACCCCTCATAGCCCTGGTTCCTCTCTAGGTTTCTTCCTAGGTTTTGGCCTTTCTAGGGAGTTTTTCCTAGCCAGTGTGCTTCTACACCTGCATTGCTTGCTGTTTGGGGTTTTAGGCTGGGTTTCTGTACAGCGCTTTGAGATATCAGCTGATGTAAGAAGGGCTATATACATTTGATTTAGTAGGTAGGAGTTTTGGTTCTGTCCAGCCCCTTTTCCACAAATTACCATGTGAAAGAAAGAAATTCCCTGTTAATGGTAAAATTCTCTGCATCTGTCATCGTTACCCGCACCTGCAGTCACATACTACTTTCACTCCACAGAGAGTTGAGAGTAGCAGGGTGTTGTATTCCCTCCAAGAGGCGTGCGTAACAATGTCATTAACAAAATCTGTATTAGGCTACTGTGCAGTCTACAATACATACTGTAGTGAACATGGAAAGTGCCTAACTCCTTACATAAGGGAGAGCAGGCCATGTCTGTACAACAGAATGCGGGAGACCGGGGTTCAAATCCCCGTTGGGGAGGAAGGATGTCCTTGCAAATAATAATTGTTTAACTGATTTAATATGTGTTATTTCATGTTTGTGATGTTTTCACTATGACACAATGTAGAAAAATGTAGAAATATATGACGCTGTACAACGTCGGCAGTACAGTATAGTTGTAGGCTTTTGCATCTAACTTTCATATGCTCTTTAAATAAGACCTACACCATTTTTAACAGAACCTTACTCAACACTAGTAAGACTCATTCTGCCTATGGCAGGCCTACAGTATATATATATATTTTAAAGTTAAATGACGTGACTCCGCCAATAATTACATTTAAGCGATTGGAGGACTCTAAATTAATATCTAAGGGGCATTTTCCAATAGATTTTCTCACAGATCCTAAGGGGCTTTTATATAATTCTAAATTAATTCATATTAAATTTCTTTAACCCTTTCACACGTACCATCACAAGGGTGTGATCATTCTACAGTGGTCCCTGAAGCATACGGTCACACTAGAATGCTTATAATGTAGGCTACATTTGTCCTAGCACTAACTGTGGAAAGATTGACGCAACATAAGCGGTCGTATTTGTATAACTCTCAGCTGACAAACTACAATATGAATTAGTTCACATAACGGGTGAGCTCATCATTGATCAAAATATAGCACATAGTGGACTTTCTACTAGGGCACACCGCCTCAGTGCTAACAGTCACATTCTGGTTCATTGGCACATGATTACTGTATACAATAGCTGTAGGCTCGACAGACGCATTCAGGGGAGTTAAAGGGACTTAAATTATGTTACTTACATTGTGACTGCCAATGCTCCTGGGATAATGTACATTTGCTGCAGCATGACTACAACTCAGCAACACATTGGTAGGTACTATCTGAGCTAGGTTTAAGGCTGTGGCAGTCACACAATTTCATCAGTCGGTGATTGTCAAGCAAAAAACTGTCAGTCTCACGGTAATTGACCATAATTAACAAACAAATGTAGCATCTCCTGGCTTCCACACATAGCCTACAAGCCACTGATGCAGACCTTTGGAACATCTACATTTGTATTCTAAGAAATCCATGTAATATAGCCTACACCTTCACACTAAATCCATTATTTATTTCAGACAGGTCTAAAGAAGCATGATATGAAGAATAGTATACTCTGAGTTGTCCTTATGTTAGGTCCTGATCTGGCTATGCCAAATGGCTATGGTCTACACTAATTCATTTAGCAGACAAGATTTGCTTAGAATTCTGTGGCATTATTTTATAGTATGAAGAATACAATTGAACAAGGCTGAATAAAATATAAATAATACTTTATCCAATTCCGAGGTGCATATAGAAGATATTGGAAGAAAGGTCCACATTTACTTTTCGTCAGCCAACAAGATGAGTAGGCTTAACAAACAGCAAAAGCACTAGCCTATGTCAATCTACTATCCCCCATAGTACAAAAGTTGAAAAATAAATATTCCAAACTTAGTCTGCGACAGTTATGGGATGTGATAGATCCCAAATTAATACAACTACTAGAATCAAAGCACATATTTGGCTGACAAAACAGATCAGAATATTTAGCTTAAAATGTTGATAAACTATTAGGCTATTTATTCACATTATAAGTGCAGCAATGCGCACGAGGCATTGTGTGCGCGCTGCTTATGTATGCCAGTTAGGCCCTACACCCCTTGGAAAGCGGATTCATGTTCTAAATTTTAAGAAGTTATTTGGCCAGTTTAGTTGTGATACAAACCTTATCAAAACATATAGGCTTATGGGCTAGGCTATACGAGGTGACCAAAAAAAAATGCTAAAAAAAAGGCTTTGTCTGCTGCCTTACGCTGGGCATAATTCACAAGGGATAATATATAATTCAGTCATTCAAGTGATAGGCTAATATTCTCACCCAAACAGACTATTCTTGAATTAATCTTGTCTTTACATATACTAAATAATATATCTGTGAAATTTGTTTTGATTTAGCATGGATCATTATCATGCACCCATCTCGAAACAGGGGCAGGGTAAAAAATACATTCAATCTTTCACTTAAATAGCAAATGGAGTACCGCTTTTCCCATGGTCCATTTTCATTCCAGCCAGGTAGGCTATAATCCTGTTGTGAAGATAAGCCATGTGCTTAATATTAGGAAATTTGAGAAATAAATATAGTAGGCCTAGCCTACAGAAAGCTGAGGCCATAGAGGCCATCACTCTGTTTTCTCGCATAATTGCATAACCTATAGAAATGTTGCTCAACATGGGCTCTCATGAAGTGTTTGATTATATTTTCAATTACATTTGCATTGATGTCAGAGTGATTAGAGGGACACTATAGTGCTGAGTACCAGGCAGTTAGCAAGTTTGGTAGGCTACTAATAAAATAAAATCAAATGTATTTCTATAGCCCTTCTTACATAAGTTGATATATCAAAGTGCTGTACAGAAACCCAGCCTAAATGCAAGCAATGCAGCAAGCAATGCAGGTGTAGAAGCACGGTGCCTAGGAAAAACTCTAGGAAGAAACCTAGAGATGAACCAGGCTATGAGGGGTGGCCAGTTCTCTTCTGGCTGTGACGGGTGGAGATTATAACAGAACCAAGATGGCCAAGATGTTCAAATGTTCATAAATGACCAGCATGGTCAAATAATAGTAATCACAGTGAACTAATGAGAAGCATCAGAGCTTGGAGAAGCCTAATTACAGTGGCTAAACAATCACGTGGAATTTGACTGCCTTCATGACTAGTGACTGCCGGTGTGGCGGTAATACGGTCACCGCAACCTGCCCTAGCTGGGCTTGGGTCATTGTAAATCATTGTTTCAATGCAGCCTTGAAATGTGTAAACATAGTTCAGGAGCCAAGATGATTTGGATGGACTCATTCCTGTAGAGCAGTGGTTCCCAAACTTTTTACAGTCCCATACCCCTTCAAACATTCAACCTCCAGCTGCTTACCTCCTCTAGCACCAGGGTCAGCTTACTCCAAATGTTGTTTTTTGCCATCATTGCAAGCCTGCCACACAATACAATACAATAAATATTTTAAACATAAGAATGAGTGTGAGTTTTTGTCACAACCAGGCTTTTCACAGAACTGCTTGTTGCAATTTCTATGAGGCTCTCTTGTTCAGATATCGGTATGTGGACTGGAGGCAGGGCATGAAAAGGATAATGAATCCAGTTGTTTGTGTCATCCGTTTCCGGAAAGTACCTGCGTAATTGCGCACCAACTCACTCAGGTGCTTCACTATATCACATTTGACATTGTCCGTAAGATTGAGTTCATTTGCACACAAAAAAATCATACAATGATAGAAAGACCTGTGTTGTCCTTGTTAATGCAGCCAGAGAAGTGCTCCAACTTCTTAATCATAGCCTCAATTTTGTCCTTTATTTAACTAGGTAAGCCAGTTAAGAACAATTTATTATTTACAATGACGGCCTACTGGGGAACAGTGAGTTAACTGCCTTGTTCAGAGGTTGAACAAAATATTTTTACCTTGTCAGCTCGAGGATTCAATACAGAAACCTTTAATTTACTGACCCAATGCTCTAACCACGAGGCTACCTGCCACCCCAGATAGGCCAGTCGTGTGAGAAACTCCTCATCATGCAAGTGGTCAGACAAGTGAAACGTATGGCCAGTAAAGAAACTTTAAGCTTGTCTCTCAGTTAAAAAAAATGTGTCAATACTTTGCCCCTTGATAACCAGCGCACTTTAGTTGTAAAAGTGTTACATGGTCGCTGCCCATATCATTGCAGAGTGCAAAAATTACATGAGAGTTCAGGGGGCTTGTTTTAACAAAGTTAATTAACCATTTTCACTATAGTGTCCAAAACGTCTTTCAAGCTGTCAGGCATTCCCTTGGCAGCAAGAGCCTCTTGGTGGATGTTGCAGTGTACCCAAGTGGCAACTGCGTTGCCCCCGCGTTACCACTCCACTATGTTTCCCTGTCATGGCTTCTGCACCATCTTGAACACCAAAGTCAATTTGATGCCCCAAAGCTGTCCAGTACATTAAAAATATCCTCTACTGTTGTACTGGATGTCTTCCTTAATTGACCCCCCACAAATGTAACGGACATATACCAGGAGTTGTGCCAGGCCCGCCACATCTGTTGACTCATCCAGTAGTAATGCATAGAATTCACTGGCTTGTGTGTGAAGCAGTAAATGCTTCAAAACATCTCCTTCCATGTCACTGATGCATTGTGAAACAGTGTTGTTTGATGAAGGAATTGGCTGTATATTTTTTGGGGCCTTTTCCCCCAGCATTGTCCCAGCCATATCCACAGCAGCAGGAATAATTAAGTCCTCCACAATAGTATGGGGCTTGACTGTTCTAGCCACTTGGTAACTAACCATATAAGATGCTTCTAGCTCCTTCTTATTAATGGTATCTGTTGCTTTTATACTTGTCTTATTACTCGGAAATCGTCTTAATTCTTGCTCAAAAAACTCCTGGGGCTTATTTTTCAAATTGTGATGTTTTGTTTCTAAATGTCTGCGCAAGAGTGAAGGTTTCATTGAGTTGTGAGATAGTACTTTTGCACATATTACACATATTACACACTGTGGCTGAGGAAAGGCATTACTCCCAATATAAGTGAACCCCAAATGAATGTAGTTCTCATCATATTTGTGCCTCTTCGATGGTCCAACATCCCTGTCTGATGTTCGGTGCTTTCCAGGGTATGGGGCAGTAGCTCTTCAGCTGCATCAGATTCACAACTGTTAGTGTCCATGCTAGCTAGGCTAACAACAAATGTAAAATTACTGATGCTAGCATTGGATGTGCTCGTGGAAGCAGAACAGCTTGTGTCATCAACAGGTACAGGTAGCAGTACTACCAGTAGAGCTTGTATGTGTCTCTATGTGTCTCTATATGGATGCGGGAATTACTTTTTAAAATCATTTTAGAGCAAACGGAATGAGCAGCAGCTACATTTGGCTACATACGGACCGTTAGTGGAATTCCCGCGAGAGAGTAACGGTTAATGTGATTGCATGTTCATTATTTGACTAGGCTACCTGTATTTGACCTTGTGTTGCTATTTTCTGAACACTAGATGGTTTAATTTTTATTTTTGGCAGTGAAACGAGGCTACTCAGGCAACAAAAAAACTCACGCAAATGTATAGCCCCATTGGAAAAAATATAAATGGACTGTTTGAAAATATGAAGAAAACATATTTTAATAAAGAAACATGTGAATCCCATTTTTATTTGGCGTACCCCCGACGCATTGCGCATACCACCAGTTTGGGAATACCTGCTGAACAGCATCTTTTGTTTACAGAAAGTGTTAAAGCTATCTGTAAAAGTTATTCCAACAGAGCTACAGTAATCTTTTAGCCAGGTGTGTAATGCCAGTAGCCTGCTGAATCTTTTACAGCCACGGCCCAACGATGATTTCAGACCTGAAATAATTGACCACTTTTTGGAATCTTTCAGAGAGAATAATTTCTTTAAAATCCATTTTCAGCAGATACTAGCTAGCTCTCCTAATGTCGTTTGACCCCACATGGACTACAACAGCGTCAGCTCCTGGCAGCTGTTGCAAAACGGTCGGAAGCAGCCTTGTTATGTCCTGTATTCGTGCCCCAGGATAGAACAGGGTTTTTGCCACGGGAACCAAGATGTTTCTTACCATAGAGCTGCAGATGACGACAGCTTGTGCAATGGCCGAGGAAATCAGGCCGTTCTTTTGCTTTGGGTGGTTCATAGACCCCAAATACTATTTGAACCCAGGTCAGAATCCTCTACCACCACAGCTGTACCTGATGTGTGTATAAGAGAGAGAAGTGGAGCGAGAGACACTGTGAGCAACAGAGATGGCAAAGTATAGAGAAACTGTAGGTGACAGAGAAACAGTGAGCAAACGAGAGAGAAACAGAATGAACGAATGAGAGAGAGAGATGGATGGATAAATGTGGTTGAGTTCCACAGATGTGTGACCGGGGTCACATCAACTCCTTTCTCCCTCCTCTCATCCTCCTCCTCCTTCCCTCTCTCTCTCTTTCTCTCACACTCACATGCGCTCTCTCGTGCCCTCTCTCTGGGCTTTAAAAGCCACTGGAGTGTACAGAATCAGCCTGGACTAGGCTGTGCTCATGCCGACCGATATCCTCCCCTTGCTATGCATTGGTTGCCGCCTGTTGGTTACCGTGCATTGGTTTCCATAATAACGGTAAGTTGGTGGGTGCTTATATTTGTTCTATTTCACACATGTACAATTGAATATTAATATGCATATGTGAATTGGAAATGTGTATTTAGTATATCCCTACTCTCTCTGACACAACCTCGTAGTGTGCGATCATGACAAGGGTCTGACATTATCAACCGCGACCCTGGAACAATGGACGTTTGTTGCCATGCGCTGGTTGCTGTGTGTTCAATGCATTGCCATTTGTTTCATGCATTTTAATGGGTCTGAGCACATAGTCTGTTTACTTCACCTTCATTATGCTATATGCCCATATTGACACAAAAGGAGAAAGAAAGAGGTAGATGGGGGAGAGAGTGAATGGAAATGGAAAAACCTTTCTGAATGTGTGCCTTGCCTTGTGCCATGACTCCCACATACAGTGTGGCAAAAAAGTATTTAGTCAGCCACCAATTGTGCAAGTTCTCCCACTTAAAAAGATGAGAGGCCTGTAATTATCATCATAGGTACACTTCAACTATGACAGACAAAATGAGGAAAAAAAATCCAGAAAATCACATTGTAGGATTTTTTATTAATTTGTTTGCAAATTATGGTGGAAAATAAGTATTTGGTCAATAACAAAAGTTTCTCAATACTTTGTCATTGCCAACAAAGGGTATATAACAGAGGTCAAAACTTTTCTGTAAGTCTGCACAAGGTTTTCACACACTGTTGCTGGTATTTTGGCCCAATCCTCCATGCAGATCTCCTCTAGAGCAGTGATGTTTTGGGGCTGTTGCTGGGCAACACTGACTTTCAGTTCCCTCCAAAGATTTTCTATGGGTTTGAGATCTGGAGACTGGCTAGGCCACTCCAGGACCTTGAAATGTTTCTTACGAAGCCACTCCTTCGTTGCCCGAGCGGGGGGTTTGGGATCATTGTCATGCTGAAAGACCCAGCCACGTTTCATCTTCAATGCCCTTGCTGATGGAAGGAGGTTTTCACTCAAAATCTCACGATACATGGCCCCATTCATTCTTTCCTTTACACGGATCAGTCGTCCTGGTCCCTTTGCAGAAAAACAGCCCCAAAACATGATGTTTCCAACCCAATGCTTCACAGTAGGTATGGTGTTCTTTGGATGCAACTCAGCATTCTTTGTCCTCCAAACACGACAAGTTGAGTTTTTACCAAAAAGTTATATTTTGGTTTCATCTGACCATATGACTTTCTCTCAATCTTCTTCTGGATCATCCAAATGCTCTCTAGCAAACTTCAGACGGGCCTAGACATGTAATGGCTTAAGCAGGGGGACACGTCTGGCACTGCAGGATTTGAGTCCCTGGCGGCGTAGTGTGTTACTGATGGTAGGCTTTGTTACTTTGGTCCCAGCTCTCTGCAGGTCATTCACTAGGTCCCCCCGTGTGGTTCTGGGGTTTTTGCTCACCGTTCTTGTGATCATTTTGACCCCACGGGGTGAGATCTTGCGTGGAGCCCTAGATCAAGGGAGATTATCATTGTATGTCTTCCATTTCCTAATAATTACTCCCACAGTTGATTTCTTCAAACCAAGCTGCTTACCTATTGCATATTCAGTCTTCCCTGCCTGGTGCAGAGGAGCCTCTTAAAGAAGAAGTTACAGGTCTGTGAGAGTCAGAAATCTTGCTTGTTTGTAGGTGACCAAATACTTATTTTCCACCATAATTTATTAATGAATTATTATTAATTAATTATTTCAGCGCAGCTGTAACTTAGATTTTGGCCACTGGATGGCAGCAGTGTATGTGCAAAGTTTTAGACTTATCCAATGAACAATTCTATTTCTGTTCAAAATCTTGTGTCAAGACTGCCCAAATGTGCCTAATAGGTTTATTAATAACTTTTCATGTTCACAACTGTGTACTCTTCAAACAATAGATGTAGTTTATAAAATATATTGCATCTTGTCTATGCCGGTCTGTCATTGCTCATCTATTTATATGTATACAATTGAAGTCGGAAGCTTACAAACACCTTAGCCAAATACATTTAAAGTCACTTTTTCACATTTCCTGACATTTAACCCTTAAAAATTCCCTGTCTTAGATCAGTTAGGATCACCACTTTATTTTAAGAATGTGAAATGTCAGAATAATAGTAGAGAATTATTTATTTCAGCTTTTATTTCTTTCACCACATTCCCAGTGGATCAGAAGTTTACATACACTCAATTAGTTGTTGGTAGCATTGCCTTTAATTTTTTTAAACTTGGGTCAAACGTTTCAGGTAGCCTTCCACAAGCTTCCCACAATAAGTTGGGTGAATTTTTGCCCATTCCTCCCGACAAAGCTGGTGTAAATGAGTCAGGTTTGTAGGCCTCCTTGCTCGCACACGCTTTTTCAGTTCTGCCCACAAGTTCTCTCTGGGATTGAGGCTAGGGCTTTGTGATGGCCACTCCAATACCTTGACTTTGTTGTCCTTAAGCCATTTTGCCACAACTTTGGAAGTATGCTTGGGGTCATTGTCCATTTGGAAGATCCAATTGCGACCAAGCTTTAAGTTCCTGACTGATGTCGTGAGATGTTGCTTCAATATATCTACATAATATTCCTCCCTCATGATGCCATCTATTTTGTGAAGTTCAACAGTCCTTCCTGCAGCAAAGTACCCCCACAACGTGATGCTGCCACCCCCGTGCTTCATGGTTGTGATGATGTTCTTCGGCTTGCAAGTCTCCCCCTTTTTCCTCCAAACATAACGATGGTCATTATGGGCAAACAGTTCTATTTTTGTTTCATCAGACCAGAGGACATTTCTCCCAAAAGTATGATCTGTGCAGTTGCAAACTGTAGTCTGGCTTTTTTAAGGCGGTTTTGGAGCAGTGGCTTCTTCCTTGCTAAGCGGCCTTTCAGGTTTATGATGATATGGGACTCGTTTTACTGTGGATATAGATACTTTTGTACCTGTTTCCTCCAGCATCTTCACAAGTCCTTTGCTGTTGTTCTAGGATTGATTTGCACTTTTTGCTCCCAAGTACATGCATCTCTAGGAGACAGAGCGGTATGACGGCTGCGTGATTCCATGGTGTTTATACTTGCTTACTATTGTTTGTACAGATGAACGTGGTACCATCAGGCGTTTGTAAATTGCTCCCAAGGATGAACCAGACTTGTGGAGGTCTACAATCCTTTTTCTGAGGTCTTAGCTGATTCATTTAGATTTTCCCATGATGTCAAGCAAAGAGGCACTGAGTTTGAAGGTCGGCCTTGAAATAAATCTACAGGCACACCTCCAATTGACTCAAATGATGTCAATTAGCCTATCGGAAGCTTCTAAAGCCATGACATACTTTTGGGGAATTTTACTAGCTGTTTATAGGCACAGTCAACTTAGTGTATGTAAACTTCTGACCCACTGGAATTGTGGTACAGTGAAATAATCTGTCTGTAAACAATTGTTGGAAAACTTAATTGTGTCGTGCACAAAGTAGATGTCCTAACCGACAAACTATAGTTTGTTAACAAGAAAGTTGTGGAGTGGTTGAAAAACGAGTTTTGATGACTCCAACCTAAGAGTATGTAAACTTCTGACTTCAACTGTATAGTCTTATTCCATTCCTTTACTTAGATTTGTGTGTATTAGGTAGTAGTTGTGAAATTGTTTGATTACATGTCAGATATTGCAGCACTGTCGGAACTAGAAGCACAAACATTTCGCTACACTCGCAATAACATCTGTTAACTCTTGCAACGAGCAATCCCGGATCCGGGAGCGTAATCATAGCCTCAAATGCATTAGCATTACGCAGCAGACATAAATACCCCTAGAAACTTTTCCTATTCATGAAAATCGCAAAGGAAATGAAATAAATACATTCAAACACAAGCTTAGCCTTTTGTTAACAACACTTTCATCTCAGATTTTCAAAATATGCGTTACAGCCAACGCTAAACAAGCATTTGTATAAGTTTATCATGGCATAATGCTATGCTAGCTCTGCTGGCAGCAGGCAACATTTTCACGAAAATAAGAAAAGCAACCAAATTAAATCATTTACCTTTGAAGAACTTTGGATGCTTTCACTCAGGAGACTCCCAGTTAGATAGCAAATGTTTCTTTTTTTTCAAAAATATTATTTTTGTAGGCGAAATAGCTCCCGTTTCTTCATCATGCTTGGCTGAGAAATCGACCCGTAAAATGCTACAACGCCAAACTTTTTTCAAAATTAGCTACATAATATCGACAGAAACACGGCAAACGTTGTTTAGGATCCATCCTCAAGGAGTTTTTAACAAATATATTCGATAATATATCTGTCGAGGCAGTTGGTTTCTCATAAGAAGCGATTGGAAAAATGGCTACCTCAGTATTTTACGCAAGGTTTTCTGCAGGAGACACCATGTGACCACATGCCATATATGGTCCCTTACAGCCAATCTTCAATGGAAATGCCTAAAAGACGTCACAATGCTGTAGACACCTTGGGGAAAACGTGGAAAACGTAAGCTCATCCGTAGATCATTCACAGCCATATAAGGAGTCATTGGCATGAGGCGGTTTCAAAAATTGCGGCACTTCCTGGTTGGATTTTTATGAGTTTCGCCTGTAACATCAGTTCTGTGGCACTCACAGACAATATCTTTGCAGTTTTGGAAACGTCAGTGTTTTCTTTCCAAAGCTGTCAATTATATGCATAGTCGAGCATCTTTTCGTGACAAAATATCTTGTTTTAAACGGAAACGTTTTTCATCCCAAAATTTTAATAGCGTCCCCTAATGCATAACTGCATGTGTATGTGACCAATAAAATTTGATTTGATTTGACATAACCAGCAGTCTATGGTCTAGATACTGGTATACTCACCACTACTGGGGACCAACAAACTCCAACCACCTATTCCGCATGATAGGGTCCTTTGGCAGGGCATGCAAATCTTAGTTGGTCAATCCGTATAGGACTTTTCAGTTTCCAACATCCGTGATCCTTTGAATGCGTTGGGGACAGTGCATGTGAGCGGAGTTCAGCAGTTGGATATCCCGCTCGTTGGTCGAGTGGTGATGACTCCTGCACTCCATGTTCTTTCCAACTGCTCCACTAATTTTCACTCCGTGCTCACAGGGGGAAAAATTGCCGCTCAAAATTCGCTCCATTCATTAAAATCACAATTTAACCAACACCCATTTATTTTCATGACTACCTGGACCTACCAGTTGGTTAAGTATTGAAACCAAACCATATGACTTTGATTCAAAAATATTTGAATAAACATGAAAATGTTTTTTATGGTAAGAAGCGAACATAATTTCAAATAGGCTACATGTCAAATTAAAACAACATATAAAGGTCTGTCCGTAATGAAGAGATGCTCTGCTTTTTTGAGACCACACTTCAAAAAGCAAGTCCTGCAGGCTCTAGTTTTGTCTTATCTTGATTATTGTCTAGTCATGTGGTCGAGTGCTGCAAGGAAAGACTTAATTAAGCTGCAACTGGCCCAGAACAGAGCAGCATGTCTTGCTCTTCATTGTAATCAGAGGGCTGATATAAATACTATGCATGCCAGTATCTCTTGGTTAAGAGTTTATGAGAGACTGCCTGCATCACTTCTTCCTTTTATAAGAAACATTAATCTATTGAAAATTCCAAATAGTCAACATACACACAGCTCTGACACACACACACACACACACACACTCACCCCACCAAACATGCCACCAGGGGTCTTTTCACAGTCCCCAAATCTAGAACAAATTCAAGAAAATGTATAGTATTATATAGAGCTGATATTGCATGGAACTCTGTTCCATCTCATATTGCTCAAGTGAACAGAAAACCTGGTTTCAAAAAACAGATAAAGCAACACCTCACAGCACAACGCCTCTCCTCTATTTCACCTAGATAGTCTCATATCAATATATACAGACAAACTATGCGTCTTTGTAAAAATAAAAAAATAAATGTTTTATGTTGTTGTTGTGTCTGACTATCATTAATGTGATGACATGGTATTTTATCAAATTGATTACCTAGGGTTTAATTGATTACGAGATTGAATTAAATCATGCAACCATTAACTAATTAATAACCTGGGGCACCACAGAGAAGTTTATTTAACCTCTCTGAGATATGTGGGACGCTAGAATCCCACCTGGCCAAAAGCCAGTGAAAATACAGAGCGCCAAAATCAAATAAATTACTATAAAAATCAAACTTTCATGAAATCACACATGTAAGATACCAAATTAAAGCTGCACTTGTTGTGAATCCAGCCAACATATCAGATTTCAAAAAAGCTTTTCGGCGAAAGCAAACGATGCTATTATCTGAGGATAGCACCTCCGTAAACAAAGAGAGAAAAGCACATTTCAACCCTGCAGGCGCGACACAAAACGCAGAAATACAAATATAATTCATGCCTTACCTTTGACAAGCTTCTTTTGTTGGCACTCCAATATGTCCCATAAACATCACAAATGGGCCTTTTGTTCGATTAATTCCGTCGATATATATCCAAAATGTCAATTTATTTGGCGCGTTTGATCCAGAAAAACACTGGTTTCAACTTGCGCAATGTGACGACAAAATATCTCAAAGGTTACCTGTAAACTTTGCCAAGACATTTCAAACTACTTTTGTAATACAACTGTAGGTATTTTTTAACATAAATAATTGATAAAATTGAAGACGGGATGATCTGTGTTCAATACAGGAGGAAAACAACCTATAGCTAGCTTTCTGGTCACGCACCTCTATCTAACAGTACACTTGAAGTTACCCTCGTTCAAGATGGCCGTACTTCTTCATTACACAAAGGAAAAGCCTCAACCAATTTCAAAAGACTCATGACATCCAGTGGAAGCGGTAGGAACTGCAAGAAGGTCCCTTAGAAATCTGGATTCCCAATGAAAACCCATTGAAAAGAGAGTGACCTCAAAACAAAATATCTGAATGATTTGTCCTCTGGGTTTCGCCTGCTCAATAAGTTCTGTTATACTCACAGACATGATTCAAACAGTTTTATAAACGTCAGAGTGTTTCCTATCCAAATCTACTAATAATATGCATATCTTATCTTCTGGGGATGAGTAGCAGGCAGTTGAATTTGGGCATGCATTTCATCCGGACGTGAAAATACTGCCCCCTGTCACCAAGAAGTTTAGGAGTTCCATCTTCTGAATTAACTCTTAGAGATCTGAAAATCTCTTGCATTTCAGTCATCAAACAGTCATTAATTATTCTTTACCTTCTATCAGTCTCATCTGAACATCGTAAAATTCTTGGTTATCTGCACGAACCCTAGTTTCCAAAATGAATCAGCAATATACAAATTGGCTTAACTATTTATGTACTAACTAACTAAATAATCACAGAAATACACCACAAACAAACAGTAGATATTGGTTACTAACAATGACAGAAAAGTCCAGAGTGGGCTATGCCAATATGACTGCTTGGTAGTCAAAGGAAAGGGGTGGGGACTGAGAAAGAGCGGGAAAGACTAAATGGATTCACTACACACGGTCTATAATTATATGAATTGAAATGCTAATCCTTTGCACATGAACGCCGCTCATTCAAGAATAATTGCAATGTACATATATTTATTCCCGTATGTCATTGTTGTCTTCTCTGTTGGAATCCTTCATCAGAGTCTCTGGTTAACTCTCCCAGATGTCACAATGTCTTTTGTGGTTGTATGTGGTTAGATGGATACTTCAGAGTACCATTTGAAAATGTTCTCATAGAATAGTTGCTTCGGCAGTTGTCAGTATTCTCGTTCTAGACTTTCTAGCTGCAGACTAGTAATTATACGTTGAAGGTTTGCTCTTATTCTGTTTTGATCGGTATTCTCAGAGTTGAACCATTTCCAGCCGTGTAGCCAATGCTTTCAACATGTCATGTCAGCTGCATGTTTTCTAGTCTGGTGCGAATTTCTTTAGGAGGCGGTTTTATCCTCTTTTGAAAAACAGGTGGTTCTGTGATGCCTAATAATGTCTGGGCTCACACGGGTGTTTCCACTGACTAGTTAACCTATATATGAACATCCATACTCTCATTTAGAAGGTTAATATAACATTACATCTTTTCACAAATAGTTTCATGTTTAATCACATATGTTTCACAATATTTAGATGTAAACCTGACAGCTGGGAAAGATACACTTGAATAAATACCGTTGTGTGTTTCCTGACTTTCATGAGATCACCAAATTAATCACACTGTTAAAAAGTGTCCATGGCCCATTCCCACATTCTCAAAAGTGGAAATATCATTTAATTCTCCCATTTTGTGGATTTAGGAGTTTGGCCAAGTCTCTCTTTGTTCTGGTAGACTCTCTCAATAGTGCATTGCAGTTTCTCTAAGTCATACAACTGTAGAGAGAGAGGGGTGTTATGGTCCTCCCCCCAGGGCACGTCATGACATAGTTCTGTCCTTGAGCTGTTCTTGTCTATACATTTTCTTTATTATGTCATGTTTCATGTATATTGTGGACCCCAGGAAGAGTAGCTGTTGCTTTTGCAACAGCTAATGAGGATCCTAATAAAATACCAACACCAAAAAAGCTGTGCCGCAACTCTCCCCATCCAACCTGACAGAGCTTGAGAGGATCTGCAGAGAAGAATGCGAGAAACTCCCTAAATACAGGTGTGACAAGCTTGTAGCATCATACCCAAGAAGATGCAAGGCTATAATCGCTGCCAAAGGTGCATCAACAAAGTACTGAGTAAAGGGTCTGAATACTAATGTAAATGTGATATTTCAGTTTTTACATTTTAATACATTTGCAAACATTTCTGAAAACCTGTTTTTGCTTTGTCAATATGGGGTGTGTGTGTAGATTGAAGAGGGGACATTTTTTTAAATCAATTTTATTACAATAAAGCTATTTTGGTATTGGTATTATATTAGGATCCCCATTAGCTGTTGCAAAAGCAGCAGCTGCTCTTCCTGGAGTCCACACAAAACACGAAACATGACGTAAGAAAATGTGGAAAATGTCAAGGGGTCTGAATACTTTCCGAATGCACTGTATTATTTTGTAAATATATTCTGTTAATAGTTCACCAAAATTAATTTCAACATACTGGCCACTTCCTCATCTTCTTTCTTGGATTACCTGCCATTTACCTGGGGGCGGCAGGTAGCCTAGTGGTTAGAGCGCTGATCGAATCCCCTAGCTGACAAGGTATAAATCTGTCATTCCCGGTAGGCCCAGCCTGACACAGGCTAGCCCACAACACACCCACATCTGGCTTTCCCACAGCTAGCGGACTGAACTCCACTCCATGGTGAAGGAAGCTCAGACTACATTTATTTGCCCAACAAAAAAAATTGAATTATGAAATGGCCACCTTGTACCTATTATTATCCTCTGTAGTTGCATGCCTCTGTTTGCTCAAATCCATACTTTTTTTATAAACATTAATCAAATGCAACCACCGACTGTTTGCTCATTACTGTTGTTCTGGCAACTCAACGCAAAATTTCCCATTCTCAGGTGAGATGAGGGCAGTGGGAAGGTAGGCCCCTAAATTATTATTATATATTTTTATTTAACCTTTATTTAACTAAGCAAGTCAGTTAAGAACAAA
This sequence comes from Oncorhynchus nerka, assembly GCF_034236695.1. Classification (NCBI taxonomy): domain Eukaryota; kingdom Metazoa; phylum Chordata; class Actinopteri; order Salmoniformes; family Salmonidae; genus Oncorhynchus; species Oncorhynchus nerka. The sequence continues at coordinate 37,923,206 of NC_088403.1, forward strand.
TTCTTATTTACAATGACGGGTATGTGGGCTAGCCGGTGCTGGGCTAGACCGTTTTGTGCTGATGTGGGATGCTGTGGGCTAGCACATTCTGGGCTAGCCCGTGTTTGGCTGGCGTGGGCTTTGTGTGAGCTGGCCCCTGCCCACATTGCTCAAAAATAACTATGCTTACAGCTAGCAGCTAGGGTTGGGCCGATTCCATATTAATTCAGTCAATTTAGGAAATAAACTTAAAAAGGGAATTGGAATCTCAGTTTACTTCCTGAATTGAAATGGAATTGACCCCAACCATGCTAGCAGTAGTGTATCAGCTCTCAGTGGGACCTACAAGGGGAATTACAGTGAGTGAAGGCCTCCTACTGCCTGTGGCTTAGCCTCAGCAGGCCTTGCATGGGATCGACAGCCGAGAAAGACATTAATCTCAGATAAACTGGGAGATGATGAGGCTCCCAGATAAACACTGGAGCACCATCTCATCTGTTTCATGCAGATGCGACAAGGATGTAGTTTGAGGCTGTAGACACGGGCAGTAATTGCATCCATGAGTGTGCATAAATTAGCTGTGGTTTTGCCACAAATCTATAGGAGAGTAGCTGGGGCTTTGAGAGTGGGATCAGTCCCCTTCAATCCCCCACTCGGAGACTTCAGCTGAACGATGGGGGAGATGGATACAGATTGATGAGACCAGGCTAGGATGGGATAAAGCATCATTTCCATTCCATCACTGTCAATAAACATTTGATTACAGGGAGGGGATGGAGGGATGAAATGAAAATTGCAAGGAGGAATAGAATGTTTTGATAATAACAGAGATTTAATGCGATGGTCTACTGTCTTTGTGGCATGTGGTCGAATGGATATCTCTTCTGACATGACATGGCTGACTAACGCACATTTCAGACTCCAAACTCATCACGAGTCGACCTGAATAGAAATGAAAAGTGGGCTGGCACAATTGAGAGCTTTACTTATTGGTTACATACCCAAGGTTTCATACAACTGCTTTAAACACAGCGGACTGCCATGTTGGTTTTGGATCAAATTCAGGCATAACAGCGATCTCTTGTTTTACTGAAACCACAATGTTTATTGCACAAAAAAAATACAAAGAAAGATGATTCACACACCTGTGCAGCGTGGAAGGTCTGAAACAATGAATATGATCGGTTTAATGCGACTCGGTTAAGGTAACTTGTCTTCAGATTTCATAACTCCCTTTTACTAAGGAATCACAAAGTCTCCTCGGTTATGAATGTTTCAACCTCTGTTTTGAGAAGTCATGCTTTTACCATCTATTCCTGGCTTCAAATAGCACCAAAAACTAAACTAACCACGCGCCTTAGCGATTCTGACCCAGCGTCTGCTTTAACGTGGACACCTGCGAATCCGAGGCCATGGATGCATTGAGTATGTTTTTACGTTCTGAAATGTTCAGTTTAATGGAAACAGTGCTGTACTGAACGACCAGTTGAAAAACAGGGAGGGGTTGTGGAACACTGTCAGCATGACCACTGCCCTTTAAATACGTCACTCATTGCTTCAAGCCATATCTCACCAAACCCACCAAGCGGGGGCAAGTGTACCTCAAAGTCTGTTCAAGAACGTACGTTTTGGCAAAACGTGTCATTGATACACTGTGATCCATTGGCGACTACAGAAATGAGTGCATGGAACTCAGAGATGGCCTATATATGGCCTATAACTTCCATCGTCAATTAAGTAAAATACATAGGCCTAAACCGACAAATCAAAACAGTACAAAACATCCTGATGAAAAAGCAGGTTCTTTCAATCGCATTGATCTCTCTTCTCTGCCTGTCTGCGTCCCTTTCTATCTCTTTACTTGAGCTATTGCTAGTGAAGTGCAACATTGTACAAAATCAATCAACTGGGTCAGGCCTGAAGCTTTACCTATTGAAGTTGCAACATTGTATCAACTACCTTATTCAGTGCCCTTAGAGTTTCCAGCGCCAGTGAGCTCAGTACAGACAGCTGTTTGTAAGGGAAAAGTGTTCCACTGGATATGGGACCATCAGATCATTATATTTTGCTCTTTCAGAATGAGGCTTGGTGATTTTTGAGGCTGGAAGAGTGTTGGAAAGATTTTTCAAATACTATGAGGAACTATTATCTTTCATAATGGATTTTTTTTTAAATACTTTGTTGACTTAAATGACTGTAATTAACAGTATATAACTGTAATTAATACATGCATTAACAGAAATGTATGTAACCAAATGACAGGATTAACAACTGGCCTTCTTTAGACTAGTTGAGTGTCTGGAGCATTTGTTCAGCATTATTACAGGCTCAAAATGGCCAGAAACAAAGAACTCTCTTCTGTAACTCGTCAGTCTATTCTTCTTTTCTTATTCTTGTTATTATTTAATGAAGCTGCCAGTTGAGGACTTGTGAGGCATCTGTGAGGCGTCAGAACAAGAATAGACTGACGAGTTTCAGAAGAAAGTTCTTTGTATCTGGTCATTTTGAGCCTGTAATCGAACTCACAAATGCTGATGCTCCAGATACTCAACTAGTGTAAAGAAGGCCAGTTGTATTGCTTCTTTAATCAGAACAACAGTTTTCAGCTGTGCTAACCATTTTAAAAGGTTTTTCTAAAGATCAATTGGCATTTTAAAATGATAAACTTGGATTAGCTAACACAATGTGCCATTGGAACACAGGAGTGATGGTTGCTGATAATGGGCCTCTGTACGCCTATGTAGATATTCCGTTAAAAATCAGCCGTTTCCAGCTACATTTGTCATTTACAACATTAACAATGTCTACAATGTATTTCTGATCAATTTGATGTTATTTTAATGGACAAAAAATGTGATTTTCTTTCAAAAACAAGGACATTTCTAAGTGACCCAAAACTTTTGAACGGTAGCATAAATAGTGAGATAATAAGCATAATCTGCACAAAACCATGGAAAATAATTGCTACATTAGACATATTTCACCAAATAGTTAATCTTCTTACATAAACTACTGTAACTACTGTCACAATAAGAGCACGCACCAATTACCACCATTAGGCCTACAAAACATCAGCTTTGACAATAGTTCCTTGTAAACAACAAAAATGAACAGCTTTTTCTTTTACAACACAACAGTGACTTTACAGGTCAATATATTTCCTCAACATTTCCCCATCTTGTTTTTCTTAAACCAGCAATAAACTAACATTTACCCCATTTTGAAGCATTACTGTTTGCTTTGGGATTGTCGGGCTCACATCCTCCCTTTTTTCAGTCTAACTGTTTTAAGATAAAAAGAGCTTATAAAGATTATTCCTGGCTTGCATGCCATTATCATTAATCAGTGGATATTGACTGCTCTTTCCTTTCCCTGTTTCAAGTTCAGACCTGGGCTAATCCACAGATCTTGCAGTGAAGACACACACACACCTACTCAGGGTGTTAGAGCACAGCTCGAACTGAGTGTTAATATTGGCACTCTTTAGATTCTAGTCTTAGTTTTAGTCATTTTGACAAAAATATCATTAAGTTGTACTCACATTTTTGTCATTTGAATAATGATTGAGTGTAGCTATTGTCAAAATGACAAAAACAGTGGGACATTTTAGTCAACTAAATTCCATTTAATGTTTGTCACATTTTAGTCACATCACATTTGTATTGCCTCATTAACCTATAGTAAACATAAATCACTGACTTTCATATGCACAAACATACATATCCTTGTCCTACCAACACATTTTTCTGCATAACATCATATTCTCTTTCCAAACATATTTAAGAATAAATGTAAGAATAATTTCCCCTATCTAGATATTGTACATTACATACAAAACACGCAGAGAAAAGCACAATAACCCGATGGTGCTCCAAAGTGTTGGCAAAGAAGTATGGGTTGCAGCTCAACATTCCACAGACTCCACAGCCACGTTGATGTCCAAAAGTAGAATGGGGGCTAATGACTGTTTCGTCCGGCATTGAGGAGTACACCACGTCAGTCACTGGCTTCATCAATAAGTGCATCGAGGACGTCATCCCTACAGTGACTGTACGTACATACCCCAACCAGAAGCTATGGATTACAGGCAACATTCGCAATGAGCTAAAGGGTAGAGCTGCTGCTTTCAAGGTGCGGGACTCTAACCCGGAAGCTTACAAGAAATCCTGCTATGCCCTGCGACTAACCATCAAAAAGGCAAAGCGTCAATACAGGGCTAAGATTGAATCATACTACACTGGCTCCGACACTCGTCTTATGTGGCAGGGCTTGCAAACTATTACAGACTACAAAGGGAAGCAAAGCCGCGAGCTGCCCAGTGACACGAGCCTACCGGGTGGTGCCAGAATAACAACCTATCCCTCAATGTAACCAAGACTAAGGAGATGATTGTGGACTACAGGAAAAGGAGGACCGAGCACGCCCCCATTCTCATCGACTGGGCTGTAGGGGAGCAGGTTGAGAGCTTCAAGTTCCTTGGTGTCCACATCAACAACAAACTAGAATGGTCCAAAGACACCAAGACAGTCGTGAAGAGGGCACGACAAAGCTTAATACCCCTCAGGAAACTAAAAAGATTTGGCATGGGTCCTCAGATCCTCAAAAGGTTCTACAGCTGCAACATCGAGAGCATCATTGCCTGGTACGGCAATTGCTCGGCCTCTGACCGCAAGGCACAACAGAGGGTAGTGCGTACGGCCCAGTACATCACTGGGGCTAAGCTGCCTGCCATCCAGGACCTCTACACCAGGCGGTGTCAGAGGAAGGCCCTAAAAATTGTCAAAGACCCCACCCACCGCAGTCATAGAATGTTCTCTCCACTATCGCATGGCAAGCGGTACCGGAGTGCCAAGTCTAGGACAAAAAGGCTTCTCAACAGTTTTTGCCCCCAAGCCATAAGACTTCTGAACAGGTAATCAAATGGCTACCCTGACTATTTGCATTGTGTGTCCCCCAACCACCCAACCCCTATTTTTACGCTGTGGTACTCTCTGTTTATCATATATGCATAGTCACTTTAAATATACATTCATGTACATACTACCTCAATTGGGCCGACCAACCAGTGCTCCCGCATATTGGCTAACCGGGCTATCTGCATTATGACCACCCGCCAACCCCTCTTTTACACTACTGCTACTTTTTATTCATCATATATGCATAGTCACAATGCCTGGGACTTCATGGCTCCACCAATCACAGCCAAAGTAGGCTCCATGCTGACTAGAAACCTAAAAACCTTAAGGTTTGGACAGAGAAAAAGTTGATTGGAAGATGTCTTTCTTTCACACATCACATTAGGCGCTAATACTTTATAATAACAGCTTAAGATTTCTAGTCATGCCATCTGCTTTGACATCCTAAGGTAGATTTATGTACATTTACATTTACATTTAAGTCATTTAGCAGACGCTCTTATCCAGAGCGACTTACAAATTGGTGCTCTCACCTTATGACATCCAGTGGAATGTAGAGTATAAGTTATCAGTTGCAGTTTGCCCCCAATGCACAAACAATGTATGAAGTACATTATTATTTTTTAAAATTACCCCGTTTTTCTCCCCAGTTGGTAGTTACAGTCTTGTCTCATCACTGCAACTCCCGTACGGAATCTGGAGAGGGGAAGGTTGAGAGCCGTGCGTCCTCCGAAACACAACCCAACCAAGCCACCCTGCTTCTTGACACAATGCCCACATTTAACCTGGAAGCCAGCCGCACCAATGTGTCAGAGGAAACACTGTACACCTGGCTACCATGTCAGTGTGCACTGCCCCAGGCCCACCACAGGAGTCGCTATTGCACAATGGGACAAGGACATCCCTGCCAGCCAAACCCTCCTCTAACCTGGACGACGCTGGGCCAATTGTGTGCCTCCCCATGGGTCTCCCAGCCAGGCCGGCTGCGACACAGCCTGGGATCAAACCCGAGGCTATGGTGGCGCAGCTAGCACTGCAGTGCCTTAGACCACTGCACCACACGGGAGACCCACATAACTCAGAAAAACATTATTGTGAGAATACAGCTGTGTGGATATTAAGCACATTGCTTCTCTTTACAAGAGGAGAAGCGTCCTCCATTTGCTATTGAAGTGCATAGATGACGTATCTTTTTCCACTGCCCCTGTTTCGAGACAGCTGCATGATAATGGTCCATTCTAATCAAAACAAATTTCAAACGTATTATTTAGTACAGTGGGGCAAAAAGTATTTAGTCAGCCACCAATTGTGCAAGTTCTCCCACTTAAAAAGATGAGAGAGGCCTGTAATTTTCATCATAGGTACACTTCAACGTTAACAGACAAAATGATTTAAAAAATCCAGAAAATCACATTGTAGGATTTTTAATGAATTTATTTGCAAATTATGGTGGAAAATAAGTATTTGGTCACCTACAAACAAGTATGATTTCTGGCTCTCACAGACCTGTAACTTCTTCTTTAAGAGGCTCCTCTGTCCTCCACTCGTTACCTGTATTAATGGCACATGTTTGAACTTGTTATCAGTATAAAAGACACCTGTCCACAACCTCAAACAGTCACACTCAAAACTCCACTATGGCCAAGACCAAAGAGCTGTCAAAGGACACCAGAAACAAAATTGTAGACCTGCACCAGGCTGGGAAGACTGAATCTGCAACAGGTAAGCAGCTTGGTTTGAAGAAATCAACTGTGGGAGCAATTATTAGGAAACCACTGATAATATCCCTCGATCTGGGGCTCCACGCAAGATCTCACCCCGTGGGGTCAAAATTATCACAAGAACAGTGAGCAAAAATCCCAGAACCACACAGGGGGACATAGTGAATGACCTGCAGAGAGCTGGGACCAAAGTAACAAAGCCTACCATCAGTAACACACTACGCCGCCAGGGACTCAAATCCTGCAGTGCCAGACGTGTCCCCCTGCTTAAGCCAGTACATGTCCAGGCCCGTCTGAAGTTTGCTAGAGAGCATTTGGATGATCCAGAAGAAGATTGGGAGAAAGTCATATGGTCAGATGAAACCAAAATATAACTTTTTGGTAAAAACTCAACTTGTCGTGTTTGGAGGACAAAGAATGCTGAGTTGCATCCAAAGAACACCATACCTACTGTGAAGCATTGGGTTGGAAACATCATGTTTTGGGTCTGTTTTTCTGCAAAGGGACCAGGACGACTGATCCGTGTAAAGGAAAGAATGAATGGGGCCATGTATCGTGAGATTTTGAGTGAAAACCTCCTTCCATCAGCAAGGGCATTGAAGATGAAACGTGGCTGGGTCTTTCAGCATGACAATGATCCCAAACCCCCCGCTCGGGCAACGAAGGAGTGGCTTCGTAAGAAACATTTCAAGGTCCTGGAGTGGCCTAGCCAGTCTCCAGATCTCAAACCCATAGAAAATCTTTGGAGGGAACTGAAAGTCAGTGTTGCCCAGCAACAGCCCCAAAACATCACTGCTCTAGAGGAGATCTGCATGGAGGATTGGGCCAAAATACCAGGAACAGTGTGTGAAAACCTTGTGAAGACTTACAGAAAACATTTGACCTCTGTCATTGCCAACAAAGGGTATATAACAAAGTATTGAGAAACTTTTGTTATTGACCAAATACTTATTTTCCACCATAATTTGCAAACAAATTCATTAAAAATCCTACAATGTGATTTTCTGGATTTTTTTTCCTCATTTTGTCTGTCATAGTTGAAGTGTACCTATGATGAAAATTACAGGCCTCTCATCTTTTTAAGTGGGAGAACTTGCAGAATTGGTGGCTGACTAAATACTTTTTTGCCCCACTGTATATATAAATAGAAGATAAAATCAAGAATACTTTGACAATATTAGCCTATCACTTTTGAATGATGCATTATCACTTGTGAATGATGCCCAGCTTAAGGCAGCATAATCGCATTTGTGGTCACTTTTTAGAATAGTGTTTTCCTCCTAATGGAGCACTCGGCTTATAGCCTACTGCTGTGTGCACATTGCTGCGCTTATGATGTGAAGAACTAGTATTATAGTTTAAAAACCTTTCAAGCTAAACATTCTCAACTGTTGCATCAGGCTCATTGCTTAAAACAGTATTTTTATGCTAGTGGTTGTATTAATTTGGGATCTATCGCATCCCACAATTGTCCCAGACTATGTTTGGAATATTTATTTCTCCCACATAATAGAATAGGTCGAATTTTGTATTATGGGGGATAGTAGATTGACATAGGCTAATGCATTATCTGTTCGTTAGGCCTACTCATCTTGTTGGCTGATGAAAAGTAAATATGGACAGTTCTTCCAATACCTTCAATATGCACCTCAGAATTGGATAAGGACACGTGCTGTTGCATCCCCGATGTGACTTCCACACATCCTAGCTTCCACACATAGCCTACAAGCCACTGATGCAGACCTTTGGAACATCTACACTTTAAGAAGTCTAATAAATCCATGTAATATAGCCTACACCTTCGCAATAAATCCATTATGTATTCTAGACAGGTCTAAAGAAGCATGATATGAAGAAAATGTAGTCTATTTCACAAGAACAGAATAGCATAGTCTGAGGTGTCCTTATGTTAAGTCCTGATCTGGCTGTGCAAAATGGCTATGGGCTACACTAGGTCATTTAGCAGTCAATATTTGCTTAGAATTCCATGGCATTATTTTATTGTGTGAAAAATATAATTGAACAAAGCTGAATAAAATTGAAATAATATTTTCTCCAAACGATTTGAGTGGGCACATTCTGTGTTTGGCGGTTAACAAAGAAATAGGTATTCCTATAACCATTATGTATTCTAGACAGGTCTAAAGAAGCATGATATGAAGAAAATGTAGTCTATTTCACAAGAACAGAATAGCATAGTCGGAGGTGTCCTTATGTTAAGTCGGCAGGGTAGCCTAGTGGTTAGTGTTGGACTAGTAACCGGTAGGTTACAAGTTCAAACCCCCGAGCTGACAAGGTACAAATCTGTCGTTCTGCCCCTGAACAGGCAGTTAACCCACTGTTCCTTGGACGTCATTGAAAATAAGAATTTGTTCTTAACTGACTTGCCTAGTTAAATAAAGGTTAAAAAAATATTTTTAAAAAAAAAAGCTTAATTTAGAGTTATGGTCACACCAGACATAGACAGTTTTTTTTTATCCACACCCCTACCTTTTTTCTGATGCATATCTGTATTCCCAGTCATGTGAAATCCATAGATTAGGTCCTAATTGAATTTATTGATTTCCTTAAATTGTTGCGTGTTGCGTTTATCTTTTTGTTCAGTGTATAAGGGAGCAAGAGAATTTATAAATTGGCTACAATTATTAAATGTCTTCACCAGTGTAACAAATGAGACACTAAGATATACCTTACACTCCTCCCAAACAACTTTTTTTCCAGCACTTGGGCTGTTGTTGCATTGCCTGCACTATCACAACAGCTGTTGTGTGTGTGTGTGTGTGTATGTGGGGAGGGGGTAATTTATTTAAATTCGATGCATTGTGTTGTCAATCAAAACCGTGGGAGGCGTTTGTGTTTGATGGTGTTTTGATCAGGTCGGATCAGTAGAACAATAAAAATGGGTTGTTCAAACATCGGTTATATTTGAAATTCTATGTGCATCAATATAGTTTCAGTATGAGAAATATGAGAATATGAGAATATGAGAAATCTAATTGTGTCTGTCAAACCATAATTCTCATAAAATAGCATAAAGAATGAATCCAGATTTTTTTCTTATTGCAAATTGGCTCAATATTGTCTACTCACATGTTGACAGACACACACCCTACCTACATTTGTTCAGACAGAACATTTGAATTTGACACTTGTGTGTCTCTTTTAAATTATTACCATTCTAAACAGATACTTTTCCTACTGCATGTCTGGAAACGACTCTCTGCAGAGTTCCCTTTGCAATTTAAACATATTTGTACCCATCCTCCTTTCAGGTCTTCAACACATTAGATGATTTCCCTAACACATCCTCGGCTAAGACTCAGTACCCCTCCTCATTTGTAAAGACAAACAATAAAAAACATTTGTTAAAACAAAAACAAAACAACAAATATATTGATTAGATACGGTTTCTTCAGAAAGTATTCATGCCCCTCGATTTATTCCTCATTTTGTTGTGTTACAGCCTGAATTCAAAATGGATTAAATAGATTTGTTTCCTCACTCATATACCCCATAATGACAAAGTGAAAACAGGTTTGTATAAATGTTTGCATATGTCTTGAAAATGTGATCAGACACAATTGCAGCGCGTTAGCTAATCAGACAGGTAGCCGGGGTTTGGCTGTAATTTTCTTTAAAAGCTCTGTGTTTTTATGGTGTTGAGGGCTGGGAGTTGAGTGGAGAATGTCTCGCCATGGGGGATCGGGCCTCTATGCAAGTTGCCATGTCTTGTCTGTTTGGGCGTTTGCTGTGATCGCACTGGACCATTGTCTGTGGAACGAGAAGTCGTACTAGTGGATTTGAGTGAGGAAGTGGCTGGCTGCGCTGATGATGAGCTGGGGTTGTGGAGGTGAGTAGTGATCTGAGAGCAGAGGACCAAGAGAGGCAGTGGTACATCGCACATCTTGGCGCTTTAACTCTGCCATGTAAAGGTGTGTTCCTTTTACACTACTTTCTCTCACTGGGCTGTTTTGCCATGCCACTAAAATATACTATTGTCGGCAGGTTCCCCTCTCTATTTTGTCCCATAGCAGTCCGTTACAGGGGTTGGCAGAGTAGAGCAGGGCCAAGGGTGAGTTCCGTATTGTGTGCAGCACCAGTGTGAGATTGTAGTGCCTTTCACCATATTGTTTGCTGTGCCTTCAATTAGAATAACTAACTTGTTGCAGGGCCATATCAAAATAATTTGCAGTGTCACTTTTGCATGCCCGATATATACCTGAGTGAGTTAGGGGGAGGGCACAATCTGGGAAATCATAGTATGCTGTGAGAGGTGGGGAAATGGGATGTGATCAATGTCAACCCACCCAACACAGAGGTCAAGGGCAGGTAAGTAAGCACAAGGTAAATTGTATTTTAAATTCATGGGTTAACATTGATCAGTATTGGGCATGTGTGCTGGATAACATTAAATCCTGTGTTGGGTGGAGTTAAATGGGATTCACACTAAACTGTGACAATGTACGTGGGGCGTGGTCAAATGTGTCAACATTCAGTGGAAGTGTTGTTGCAGTTTAAGTGTTTGATGGTGTTGTGACGTTGTATTGATTAATGTGACGACTGCTGCTCATTGAATAATTAACGGTTTATAATTAGGTGATTCAATTAATTTGGTAATTATTAACTCATTAACCTGGGGCACCATGGGAAAGTTTGGTTTTATTGAGATTCTATTTCCCAAATTAACTCAAAGAATATCAGAATATCGATTTTACAACAGTCGCTAATTAATCAATTTCCTCTAGTCTCATTCTGAACGTCTCATAATCTGTGAATCTGCACAAACCCGAGTCCAACCAATGAGTCTGTACCACACAAATTGAGTTGATTATTTATTTACTAACAAGCTAAAATGATAATATAAGATACACAAACAGTCTAGGCTATTGATTAGAATTTCGTACAACAAAACAGCTCCCTAGTGTGCAAACACAATATGACACGTGTCACACAAAATGGGGATTTCAAAAGAGAGAGAAATAGAGAGAGCACACGAGAGAAAAATACACTCGGGTTCATTTGTCAGCTATGCTTATTTTAAACCCTAACCTTGCCCTAAACTGCCAATCTTATGGGTCAGAATATTGTGATGTAATTACGTGTTGATGGGGTCTCCGCGTGGACCGTTTTGGCTTCTCGGATGACGCACTTCTCTGGTTACAGGATGTAACTCTCTGTTGTCCTCACGATGTCAATGTCCTTTGTCTTAGTGGTCTGTTTCCTCGCCCTTGTTCTGAAAGGGATCTTTGAGAACAGCCAGCCTTGTAGCTCAGGGCTCACAGCATAGGAATGAAAGCAGTGTAGACACACGATTCGGTGGAGAGTGGTGACCGGGTGGTCCTGCTTGACTTCACCCTCTTAGATGCAGCTACTCATCCGTAGCATAGATAGATAAAAGGTTCCTTTGTCTTCAACCTCGTGTTGCGTTTGAGTTTGTTGACTACTCAGACCTTGGCTGCAGCTCCGGTCACTTAGTCTGGTATGTTGATTCTTAACTCACATGTTTTATACCCTCAGGTCAGAAATGGGTGTTTCCACGTTTAGGGCAATTCTCTGGGCGTACCAAGTTACGAGGCAAGGTCTAGATTTTACTCAGATCCAATTTAGACTTCACATTTCATCTTTAAAAAAACATTCTCTTTGATCTGGACATTTTCCACACAACATACAATGTATAAATATCAAGCATATACTAAGAAAACTCGTAAAGTTGCAATGTTTTCGTTAAAACGTCATCCTTTAACTTTTAATAACGTAATGCTTATGTCATGCAATAAAATGCAAATTAATTACTTAAAAATTAGATTTTCTCAATATTTGTTTTAGATTCCGTCTCTCACAGTTGAAGTGTACCTATGATAAAAATGACAGACCTCTACATGCTTTGTAAGTAGGAAACCCTGCAAAATCGGCAGTTTATCAAATACTTGTTCTCCCCACTGTAGGTAGGCAGACATATTTAGATATAGCCATGTCTAACAGGAATGCTTAGGCAAATATTTTTTTTTTGTAAAACCAGATGATTAGTTTTAGAGATTTACAATAGTTCAATTGTTTTGTTTCTCCTCACTGTTAACTAATAAACCTGGCTAGTTAGCTTGCTGGATAGACAATTGTTATTTACATCTGTTTTTGAATCTATCTTGTGTCATGCCTATACATTTGAAATGCATCCAAGGTCATAATCATAACTAATGTTATGTCAATTATGTTACGTAGCACGACTGGAGTTGGCTATAGATTGGCAATAGATTTCCCATTGTAAAACCTTTTATATATTTAGCCATAGATATGGCTACCTGTAGTTGTTTATCCAGCTACCTAAGTTAGCAAACAACATTTATTTGATTTCCCAATATTTGTAACACAGTATGTTAGCCAGCAATACACAAAATGGGTTTCAGTAGATAAACTATAGTTAGCTAGCTAAATAAAGATCCAGTCCATGAAAAAATTTGGAGGCCCCTTACACCAGTGTTGTAAAGCATTGCACATAGAATTTAAAAAAGTATTGTTGGATATTTTCTATACTAATCAGACAGGTTTTTTTACATGGCCGATACATTGGAGATAATATAAGACAAGTACTGGAAACAATAGAACACTATGCAAAATCAGGGGAAACCAGGTTTGGTATTCATAGCTGACTTTTAAAGGGCTTTGATAATGTACAGCTGGAATTTATATATAAATGCCTTGAATATTTCAATTTTGGAGAATCATTTATACAATAGATTAAAGTTATGTATAGTAACCCTATGTGTAAAATAGTCAATAATGGCTGCTTCTCAGAAAGTATTAAACTGTCAAAAGGAGTACAACAAGGTTGTCCACTATCAGCATATCTATTTATTATGTCCATTGAAAAGATGGCTATTAAAATCAGATCCAACAATAGCAAGGAGATAGAAAAACAGGGCTTAAAAACACTATGCTTATTCATGTATTCTTTTTAAATCCACAATTTGGATCCCTCCACAGCCTCATAGAGGATCTAGATAATTGTTCTAACCTCTTTGGATTACAACCAAAATACACTGCTCAAAAAAATTAAGGGAACACTTAAACAACACAATGTAACTCCAAGTCAATCACACTTCTGTGAAATCAAACTGTCCACTTAGGAAGCAACACTGATTGACAATAAATGTAACATGCTGTTGTGCAAATGGAATAGACAACAGGTGGAAATTATAGGCAATTAGCAAGACACCCCCAATAAAGGAGTGGTTCTGCTGGTGGTGACCACAGACCACTTCTCAGTTCCTATAATTCCTGGCTGATGTTTTGGTCACTTTTGAATGCTTGCGGTGCTTTCACTCTAGTGGTAGCATGAGACGGAGTCTACAACTCACACAAGTGGCTCAGGTAGTGCAGCTCATCCAGGATGGCACATCAATCTGAGCTGTGACAAGAAGGTTTGCTGTGTCTATCAGCGTAGTGTCCAGAGCATGGAGGTGCTACCAGGAGACAGGCCAGTACATCAGGAGACGTGGAGGAGGCCGTAAGAGGGCAACAACCCAGCAGCAGGACCGCTACCTCCACCTTTGTGCAAGGAGGAGCAGGAGGAGTACTGCCAGAGCCCTGCAAAATGACCTCCTGCAGGCCACAAATGTGCATGTGTCTGCTCAAACGGTCAGAAACAGACTCCATGAGGGTGGTATGAGGGCCCGACGTCCACAGGTGGGGGATGTGCTTACAGCCCAACACCGTGCAGGACGTTTGGCATTTGCCAGAGAACACCAAGATTGGCAAATTCGCCACTGGCGCCCTGTGCTCTTCACAGATGAAAGCAGGTTCACACTGAGCACATGTGACAGACATGAGAGTCTGGAGATGCCGTGGAGAACGTTCTGCTGCCTGTAATATCCTCAAGCATGACCGGTTTGGTGGTGGGTCAGTCATGGTGGGGGGTGGCATTTCTTTGGGGGGCCGCACAGCCCTCCATGTGTTCGCCAGAGGTAGCCTGACACCATTAGGTACCGAGATGAGATCCTCAGACCCCTTGTGAGACCATATGCTGGTGCGGTTGGCCCTGGGTTCCTCCTAATGCAAGACAATGCTAGACCTCATGTGGCTGGAGTGTGTCAGCAGTTCCTGCAAGAGGAAGGCATTGATGCTATGGACTGGCCCGCCCGTTCCCCAGACCTGAATCCAATCAAACATCTGGGACATCATGTCTCGCTCCATCCACCACGTTGCACCACAGACTGTCCAGGAGTTGGCGGATGCTTTAGTCCAGGTCTGGTAGGAGATCCCTCAGGAGACCATCCGCCACCTCATCAGGAGCATGCCCAGGCGTTGTAGGGAGGTCATACAGGCACGTGGAGGCCACACACACTACTGAGCCTCATTTTGACTTGTTTTAAGGACATTACATCAAAGTTGGATCAGCCTGTAGTGTGGTTTTCCACGTTAATTTTGAGTGTGACTCCAAATCCAGACCTCCATGGGTTGATAAATTTGATTTCCATTGATAATTTTTGTGTGATTTTGTTGTCAGCACATTCAACTATGTAAAGAAAAAAGTATTTAATAAGAATATTTCATTCATTCAGATCTAGGATGTGTTATTTTAGTGTTCTCTTTATTTTTTGGAGCAGTGTATTAGAAATGTAACATATTACATACTGGATCCCCCCCCAAAAAACTTTTACATTACCGTGTAGTTTACCAATACAATAGTCTGACGGTGATGTAGACATACTCAGTATTTACATCCCTAAAGAAATAATCTCACTACAATACATTTGTAATTGAAATATAGCAAAAATAGATGCCATCGAGCTACCATGGAATGGAAAATACCTGTATTTGTGGAAAAATCACCTGATTAACTTTATAGTCATATTCCAGTTTACCTATTTGATAATGGGCTTGTAACTTGTTTTTTTAAAATTATATGAGTAAAAAATATAATCTTTTATTTGAATCTGCGAGCCATACATTTTTTACGGGCTTATTTATTTATATATGTCTTAGCCATGTCTGAATCCTGGCTTAGGAAGACCACCAATAACTCTGAAATCTCCATCCCTAACTACAACATTTTCAGGCAAGATAGAACGGCCAAAGGGGGCAGTGTTGCAGTCTACTGCAGAGATAGCCTGCAGAGTTCTGTCCTACTATCCAGGTGTGTACCCAAACAATTTGAACTTCTACTTTTAAAAATCCACCTCTCTAAAAACAAGTCTCTCACCTTTGCCGCCTGCTATCTTCAGAGCTCGTGCTGCTAGGTGACCTAAACTGTGACATGCTTAACACCCCGGTCATCCTACAATCTAAGCTTGATGCCCTCAATCTCACACAAATTATCAATGAACCTACCAGGGTCAACCCCAAAGCCATAAACACAGGCACCCTCATAGATATCATCCTAACCAACTTGCCCTCTAAATACACCTCTGCTGTTTTCAACCAAGATCTCAGCGATCACTGCTTCATTGCCTGCATCCTGTAATGGGTCAGCGGTCAAACAACCTCCAATCATCACTATCAAACACTCCCTGAAACACTTCAGTGAGCAGGCCTTTCTAATCGACCTGGCCCGGGTATCCCGGAAGAATATCGACCTCATCCCGTCAGTAGAGGATGCCTGGTTATTTTTTTTAAATGCCTTCCTCACCATCTTAAATAAGCATGCCCCATTCAAGAAATCTAGAACCAGAAACAGATATAGCCCTTGGTTCTCTCCAGACCTGACTGCCCTTAGCCAACACAAAAACATCCTGTGGCGTTCAACATTAGCATTGAACAGCCCCCGGGATTTAGGGAAGATAGAAACCAATATACACAGGCAGTAAGAAAAGCCAAGGCTAGCTTTTTCAAGCAGAAATTTGCTTCCTGCAACACAAACTCAAAAAAGTTCTGAGACATTGTAAAGTCCATGGAGAATAAGAGCACCTCCTCCCAGCTGCCCACTGCACTGAGGATAGGAAACTCTGTCACCACCGATAAATCCACTATAATTAAGAATTTCAACAAGCATTTGTCTATGGCTGGCCATGCTTTCCACCTCGCCACCCCTACCCAAGTCAACAGCACTGCACCCCACACAGCAACTCGCCCACGCCTTCCCCATGTCTCCTTCTCCCAAATTCAGTCAGCTGATGTTCTGAAAGAGCTACAAAATCTGTACCCCCACAAATCAGCCGGGCTAGACAATCTGAACCCTTTCTAAAACTATTGCAACCCCTATTACTATTCTGTTCAACCTCTCTTTCGTGTCGTCTTAGATTCCCAAAGATTGGAAAGCAGCTGCGGTCATCCCCCCTCTTCAAAGGGGGTGGACACTCTTGACCCAAACTGCTATAGACCTATATCTATCCTACCCTGCCTTTCTAAGGTCTTCGAAAGCCAAGTTAACAAACAGATCACCCACCATTTCGAATCCCACCGTACCTTCTCCGCTATGTAATCTGGTTTCAGAGCTGGTCATGGGTGCACCTCAGCCATGCTCAAGGTTCTAAACAATATCTTAACTGCCATCGATAAGAAACAATACTGTGCAGCCGTATTCATTGACCTGGTCAAGGCTTTCGACTCTGTCAATCACCACATCCTCATCGGCAGACTCAACATCCTTGGTTTCTCAAATTATTGCCTCGGCTGGTTCACCAACTACTTCTCCGACAGAGTTCAGTGTGTCAAATCTGAGGGTCTGTTGTCCAGGCCTCTGGCAATCTCTATGGGGGTGCCACATGGTTAAATTCTTGGGCCGACTCTCTTCTCTGTATATATCAATGATGTCGCTCTTGCTGCTGGTGAGTCTCAGATCCACCTCTACGCAGACGACACCATTCTGTATACTTCTGGCCCTTCTTTGGACACTGTTAACAACCCTCCAGACAAACTTTAATGCCATACAACCTTACTTCCGTGGCCTCCAACTACTCTTAAATACAAGTAAAACTAAATGCATGCTCTTCAACCGATTGCTGCCTGCACCTGCCCGCCCGTCCAGCATCACTACTCTGGACGGTTCTGACTTAGAATATGTGGACAACTACAAATACCTAGGTGTCTGGTTAGACTGTAAACTCTCCTTCCAGACTCACATCAAACATCTCCAATCCAAAGGTAAATCTAGAATTGGCTTCCAATCGATCCTCGATCCAATCGATGTCGATCCTCGACTTTGGCGATGTCATTTACAAAATAGCCTCCAACACTCAACTCAACATATTGGATGCAGGCTATCACATTGCCATCCGTTTTGTCATCAAAGCCCCATATGCTACCCACCACTGCGACCTGTATGCTCTCGTTGGTTGGCCCTCGCTTCATACTCGTCGCCAAACCCACTGGCTCCAGGTCATCTACAAGACCCTGCTAGGAAAAGTCCCGCCTTATCTCTGCTCGCTGGTCACCATAGATGCACTCATTCCAGCAGGTATATCACACTTGCACCCCCAAAGCCAATTCCTCCTTCCAGTTCTCTGCTGCCAATAACTGGAACAAACTACAAAAATCTCTGAAACTGGAAACACTTATTTCCCTCACTAGCTTTAAGCACCAGCTGTCAGAGCAGCTCACAGATCACTGCACCTGTACATAGCCCATCTATAAATAGCCCAAACAACTACCTCTTCCCCTACTGTATTTATTTATTTATTTATTTAGCTCCTTTGCACCCCAGTATTTCTACTTTGCACACTCATCTACTGTCAAATCTACCATTCCAGTGTTTTTAATTGCTATATTGAATTTACTTCGCCACCATGGCCTATTTATTGCCTTTACCTCCCTTATCTCACCTCATTTGCTCACATTGTACTAGACTACAGTATTATTGACTGTATGTTTGTTTTACTCCATGTGTAACTCTGTTGTTATATGTGTCGAACTGCTTTGCTTTATCTTGGCCAGGTTGCAGTTGTAAAGGAGAAATTGTTCTCAACTGGCCTATCTGGTTAAATAAAGGTGAAATAACATTTTAAAAATAAAATAAATGTATATCATGAACATGAATTCGTAGGGCAGAAATGACTAAATATTAAAGCATTCTACCTCTCACTAAAGGCTTCGGTCAAACAAAAGTTATACTTAAATCTGAACTGATTCTCTAGCAAATTAGTAAGAATCTCACCCCATGTTCAAAAATGACCTTTCCCCCTTTATTCAGACTACAACCTCATACTTTTGGTTATTTGAAAATGAAATCATTGACCAAATATCGCTATTTTTTTAAATAATTAATAGAAAGTTGGTTTCAATTTCAGTTTAATCCATCAGAATAGACACAACCAAATAATACAACCAATATTGTTGCTAAATTCAAATGTACTAATTCATTCAAAAAATGAATTGTTTTTGGAGGAAATGATTTAAACAAGTATAATCTATCTAAATTATATCGTAAATAGGACTGGTTGAGTTGTGTGATTTGTTGGCTATTTAACAATTATTTACTTAACTAATACTGTGGTAAGACATTTCTTTCCTTTATTCTGAATGAACTGCGATTACTTTTTTGAAGCTGGGTCTGGCAACTGATTAAGTGATGGCTAACAGAACAAAGGCCTCAGTATTCCTAAATATCCTGGCATTAGGGAGACAGCACCAGAGGCAGATGAGCACAGCATGAACCCAAAGTGGCTTATGGTGCCCCCCCAATCTATATGGGAAGGGTGACTGTGCAGTATTGCTATCAGCTACAGTTGAAGTCAGAAGTTTACATACACCTTAGCCAAATACATTGAAACTCAGTTTTCACAATTCCTGACATTTAATCCTAGTAAGAATTCCCTGTCTTGGGTCAGTTAGGATCACCACTTTATTTTAAGAATGTGAAATGTCAGAATAATAGTAGAGAATTATTTATTTCAGCTTTTATTTCTTTCATCACATTCCTAGTGGGTCAGAAGTTAACATACACTCAATTAGTATTTGGTAGCATTGCCTTTAATTTTTGTTAACTTGGGTCAAATGTTTCGGGTAGCCTTCCATTAGCTTCCCACAATAAGTCGGGTGAATTTTGGCCCATTCCTCCTGACAGAGCTGGTGTAACTGAGTCAGGATTGTAAGGCCTCCTTGCTTGCACACGCTTTTCCATTTCTGCCCACAAATTTTCTATAGGATTGAGGTCAGGGCTTTGTGATGGCCACACCAATACCTTGACTTTGTTGTCCTTTAACCATTTTGCCACAACTTTGGAAGCATGCTTGGGGTCATTGTCCATTTGGAAGACCCATTTGCGACCAAGCTTTAACTTCCTAACTGATGTCTTGAGATGTTGCTTCAATATATCCACATCATTTTCCTTCCTCATGAAGCCACCTATTTTGTGAAGTGCAAAATAGCCCCCCTGCAGCAAAGCACCCCCACAACATGATGCTGCCACCCCTGTGCTTCATGGTTGAAATGGTGTTCTTCGGCTTACAAGCCTCCCCCTTTATCCTCCAAACATAATGATGTTCATTATGACCAAACAGTTACTTTTTTGTTTCATCAGACTTGAGGACATTTCTCCAAATAGTATGATCGTTGTCCCCATGTGCAGTTGCAAGCCGTAGTCTGGCTTTTTTATGGCAGTTTTGAAGCAGTGGCTTTTTCCTTGCTGAGCAGCCTTTCAGGTTATGTCGATATAGGAATAGTTTTACTGTGGATATAGATACTGTTGTACCTGTTTCCTCCAGCATCTTCACAAGGTTCTTTACTGTTTGTTCTGAGATTGATTTGCACTTTTCACACCAAAGTAAATTCATCTCTAGGAGACAGAACGCGTTTCTTTCCTGAGTGGTATGACGGTTGCTGGTCCCATGGGGTTTATACTTTATACTACCTTCAGGCGTTTGGAAATTGCTCCCAAGGATGAACCAGACTGGTGGAGGTTTACAATTATTTTTCTGCGGTCTTGGCTGATTTCTTTTCATTTTCCCATGATGTCAAGCAAAGAGGCACTGAGTTTGAAGGTAGGCTTTGAAATACATTCACAGGTACACCTCCAATTGATTCAAATGATGTCAATTAGCCTATCAGAAGCTTCTAAAGCCGTGACATAATTTTGTGATATTTTCCAAGCTGTTTAATGGCACAGTCAACTTAGTGTATGTAAACTTCTGACCCACTGAAATTGTGACAAAGGTTATTTCATTAATTATTCAGTCTGTAAACAATTGTTGGAAAAATGACTTGTGTCATGCACAAAGTAGATGTCCTAACTGACTTGCCAAAACTATAGATTGTTAACAAGGAATTTGTGGAGTGGTTGAAAAACGAGTTTTAATGACTCCAACCTAAGTGTATGTAAACTTCCGACTTCAACTGTTTATAAGAAACAGCATGGTCTATAAAGGGTAGACTGCAATAATTATTCAATATTAATTTAAGATGATTGTTTGAAGATATTTTTATTTCACCTTTATTTAACCAGGTAGGCTAGTTGAGAACAAGTTCTCATTTGCAACTGCGACCTGGCCAAGATAAAGCAAAGCAGATCGCCACACATCAACACAGTTACACATGGAAAAAGCAATGACCAAGTCTCTCTCAGTACTGAATTTTCACAACAGTTATCACACAGAAAAAATGTATTTACTTAGCTAGTGACTGTATTTTTCATCTGTCCTCTTGATGCTAGCATCGGCTGTAGCTGCACTTCTAGCCAAATCCAACACTTTGTTTAGAATCCTCTTCACTATATTCCAGTTGAAACATGTGTTGAATGTCACCATGTAGCTAAAAATAAAATTTCCCATTGTGGAATTCGTGTTGATGAAAGAAATCACCTGAAGCCATTGTGTTCTGGTCAGTTCTTTCAGTTTGCCCAAAGGATTGTGTTAGTGTCCGCCTCCCTTTCAAAAAATCCTGCCTTGTGGGAGGGACAGGGCCAGAGCTCGAATCACCACCCCCAACAAGTTGTAGTTTTTCAGGGACTGGAATAATGTTGACAGCTTTCATATTTAACAATGAATCTGCTGATAGGAACATCGCTGAAAGACAGACAAATGCTATATCGAACAACAACCACCATATCTACATGAACAAAACATTGTGCGATCAGTATCAAATCGAGCCTTCCTGACATGACCCAAACAGTACTACATTTATTTTCATGTCCACCCCCCCCACAAAATTGACAGCTTGCATATTTAGCAATGAATCTGCTGATAGGAACATCAATATAGCCATTAAGCGAATTTTCCTAGCAGATTCATTGCTAAATATGCAAGCTGTCAAATTTGACAATGGATGCCGTCATAGGGTGTATTGCTCAGAGTGCGAAGCCCAGACCTGCCTTCCTCCTGGGCAATTATGTGACCTAGGAATGCCTCGGACATGATGAAAACAAGCCTAGATTCCCCCAGGGCGAAATTACCCTGTAAGAGAAATCCCATGCAGCCTTGTTTACAAGTTGGAACACTAGAATGTGATGTAGCTTACACCTTGATAAGACTGATATAAATCATTTTTCTTTAATGATTTTCAAATTGAGTGTCATTATTTCTATAGACACTACACTTTCTCGTTCTTAACTTCTAACGCAAGAA
Source organism: Oncorhynchus nerka (assembly GCF_034236695.1). NCBI lineage: Eukaryota > Metazoa > Chordata > Actinopteri > Salmoniformes > Salmonidae > Oncorhynchus > Oncorhynchus nerka. The sequence goes on from NC_088403.1 coordinate 37,945,313, forward strand.
GCAACCCAGTAGGATGGATGGCTTCTCGACAATGACCACAGGAGCAACTGCTCACTGATTTTGACAGCTTTAATGCAGTTGACAGCTCTAATGTTATCACGTGTTTCCGCTTTATATGACTGAATCTAGGCCTTAAGCACATTTTAACTCCTGAATTGATTTACAATACCGGTCAAAAGTTTAAAAATACCTACACTTTCAAGGGTTTTTATTTTTACCATTCTCTACATTGTAGAATTAATGTGAAGACATCTCAACTATTAAACAACACATAAGGAATCCTGTAGTAAACAAACAATATATTTGAGATTTTTCAGAAAGCCACTCTTTGCCTTGATGACAGCTTTGCACACTCTTGACATTCTCTCAACCAGCTTCACCTGGAATGCTTTACCAACAGTCTTGGAGTTTCCACATATGCTGAGCACTTGTTGGCTGCTTTTCCTTCACTCCGCGGTCTGAATCAGGTTGGGGGATTGTGGAGGCCAGGTCATCTGTTGCAGCACTCCATCACTCTCCTTCTTGGTAAAAATATCCCTTACACAGCCTGGAGGTGTGTTGGGTCATTGTAATCTCACTAGGATAAAGACCACCTCCATTCCTGTCATTATTGAAAGAGATCATGATACCTCACATCTCAAAATAGGGCTACTTACTGTTAGATCCCTTACTTCAAAGGCAATTATAGTCAATGAACTAATCACTGATCATAATCTTGATGTGATTGGCCTGACTGAAACATGGCTTAAGCCTGATGAATTTACTGTGTTAAATGAGGCCTCACCTCCTGGCTACACTAGTGACCATATCCCCCGTGCATCCCGCAAAGGCGGATGTGTTGCTAACATTTACGATAGCAAATTTCAATTTACAAAAAAAAAAGACGTTTTTGTCTTTTGAGCTTCTAGTCATGAAATCTATGCAGCCTACTCAATCACTTTTTATAGCTACTGTTTACAGGCCTCCTGGGCCATATACAGCGTTCCTCACTGAGTTCCCTGAATTCCTATCGGACCTTGTAGTCATAGCAGATAATATTCTAATCTTTGGTGACTTTAATATTCACATGGAAAAGTCCACAGACCCACTCCAAAAGGCTTTCGGAGCCATCATCGACTCAGTGGGTTTTGTCCAACATGTCTCTGGACCCACTCACTGTCACAGTCATACGCTGGACCTAGTTTTGTCCCATGGAATAAATGTTGTGGATCTTAATGTTTTTCCTCATAATCCTGGACTATCGGACCACCATTTTATTATGTTTGCAATTGCAACAAATAATCTGCTCAGACCCCAACCAAGGAACATCAAAAGTCGTGCTATAAATTCACAGACAACACAAAGATTCCTTGATGTCCTTCCAGATTCCCTCTGTCTACCCAAGGACACCAGAGGACAAAAATCAGTTAACCACCTAACTGAGGAACTCAATTTAACCTTGCGCAATACCCTAGATGCAGTTGCACCCCTAAAAACTAAAAACATTTCTCATAAGAAACTAGCTCCCTGGTACACAGAAAATAACCGAGCTCTGAAGCAAGCTTCCAGAAAATTGGAACGGAAATGGCGCCACACCAAACTGGAAGTCTTCCGACTAGCTTGGAAAGACAGTACTGAAGTCAGTACCGAAGTACCGACTGCTGCTCGATCATCCATTTTTCTAACTTAATTGAGGAAAATAAGAACAATCCGAAATTCCTTTTTGATACTGTCGCAAAGCTAACTAAAAAGCAGCATTCCCCAAGAGAGGATGACTTTCACTTTAACAGTGATAAATTCATGAACTTCTTTGAGGAAAAGATTATGATTATTAGAAAGCAAATTACGGACTCCTCTTTAAATCTGCGTATTCCTTCAAAGCTCAGTTGTCCTGAGTCTGCACAACTCTCCCAGGACCTAGGATCAAGAGAGACGCTCAAGTGTTTTAGTACTATATCTCTTGACACAATGATGAAAATAATCATGGCCTCTAAACCTTCAAGCTGCATACTGGACCCTATTCCAACTAAACTACTGAAAGAGCTGCTTCCTGTGCTTGGCCCTCCTATGTTGAACATAATAAACGGCTCTCTATCCACCGGATGTGTACCAAACTCACTAAAAGTGGCAGTAATAAAGCCTCTCTTGAAAAAGCCAAACCTTGACCCAGAAAATATAAAAAAACTATCGGCCTATATCGAATCTTCCATTCCTCTCAATTTTTTTTAAAAGGCTGTTGCGCAGCAACTCACTGCCTTCCTGAAGACAAACATTGTATACGAAATGCTTCAGTCTGGTTTTAGACCCCATCATAGCACTGAGACGGCACTTGTGAAGGTGGTAAATTACATTTTAATGGCATCGGACCGAGGCTCTGCATCTGTCCTCGTGCTCCTAGACCTTAGTGCTGCTTTTGATACCATCGATCACCACATTCTTTTGGAGAGATTGGAAACCCAAATTGGTCTACACGGACAAGTTCTGGCCTGGTTTAGATCTTATCTGTTGGAAAGATATCAGTTTGTCTCTGTGAATGGTTTGTCCTCTGACAAATCAACTGTAAATTTCGGTGTTCCTCAAGGTTCCGTTTTAGGACCACTATTGTTTTCACTATATATTTTACCTCTTGGGGATGTTATTCGGAAACATAATGTTAACTTTCACTGCTATGCGGATGACACACAGCTGTACATTTCAATGAAACATGGTGAAGCCCCAAAATTGCCCTTGCTAGAAGCATGTGTTTCAGACATAAGAAAGTGGATGGCTGCAAACTTTCTACTTTTAAACTCGGACAAAACAGAGATGCTTGTTCTAGGTCCCAAGAAACAAAGAGATCTTCTGTTGAATCTGACAATGAATCTTAATGGTTGTACAGTCGTCTCAAATAAAACTGTGAAGGACCTCGGCGTTACTCTGGACCCTGATCTCTCTTTTGAAGAACATATCAAGACCATTTCAAGGACAGCTTTTTTCCATCTACGTGACATTGCAAAAATCAGAAACTTTCTTTCCAAACATGATGCAGAAAAATGTATCCATGCTTTTGTCACTTCTAGGTTAGCCTACTGCAATGCTCTACTTTCCGGCTACCCGGATAAAGCACTAAATAAACTTTAGTTAGTGCTAAATATGGCTGCTAGAATCCTGACTAGAACCAAAAAAATGTGATCATATTACTCCAGTGCTAGCCTCTCTACACTGGCTTCCTGTCAAAGCAAGGGCTGATTTCAAGGGTTTACTGCTAACCTACAAAGCATTACATGGGCTTGCTCCTACCTATCTCTCTGATTTGGTCCTGCCGTACATACCTACACGTACGCTACGGTCACAAGACGCAGGCCTCCTAATTGTCCCTAGCATTTCTAAGCAAACAGCTGGAGGCAGGGCTTTCTCCTATAGAGCATCATTTTTATGGAACGGTCTGCCTACCCATGTCAGAGACGCAAACTCGGTCTCAACCTTTAAGTCTTTACTGAAGACTCATCTCTTCAGTGGGTCATATGATTGAGTGTAGTCTGACCCAGGAGTGGGAAGGTGAACGGAAAGGCTCTGGAGCAACGAACCGCCCTTGCTGTCTCTGCCTGGCCAGTTCCCCTCTTTCCACTGGGTGGGGTTATATCCTTCCTGTTTGGCCCTGTCCGGGGGTGTCCTCGGATGGGGCCACAGTGTCTCCTGACCCCTCCTGTCTCAGCCTCCAGTATTTATGCTGCAGTAGTTTGTTTATTTATTTTATTTTTTATTTCACCTTTATTTAACCAGGTAGGCTAGTTGAGAACAAGTTCTCATTTGCAACTGCGACCTGGCCAAGATAAAGCATAGCAGTGTGAACAGACAACACAGAGTTACACATGGAGTAAAGAATTAACAAGTCAATAACACAGTAGAAAAAAAAGGGGGGAGTCTATATACAATGTGTGCAAAAGGCATGAGGTAGGCGAATAATTACAATTTTGCAGATTAACACTGGAGTGATAAATGATCAGATGGTCATGTACAGGTAGAGATATTGGTGTGCAAAAGAGCAGAAAAGTAAATAAATAAAAACAGTATGGGGATGAGGTAGGTGAAAATGGGTGGGCTATTTACCAATAGACTATGTACAGCTGCAGCGATCGGTTAGCTGCTCAGATAGCTGATGTTTGAAGTTGGTGAGGGAGATAAAAGTCTCCAACTTCAGCGATTTTTGCAATTCGCTCCAGTCACAGGCAGCAGAGTACTGGAACGAAAGGTGGCCGAATGAGGTGTTGGCTTTAGGGATGATCAATGAGATACACCTGCTGGAGCGCGTGCTACGGATGGGTGTTGCCATCGTGACCAGTGAACTGAGATAAGGCGGAGCTTTACCTAGCATGGACTTGTAGATGACCTGGAGCCAGTGGGTCTGGCGACGAATATGTAGCGAGGGCCAGCCGACTAGAGCATACAAGTCGCAGTGGTGGGTGGTATAAGGTGCTTTAGTGACAAAGCGGATGGCACTGTGATAGACTGCATCCAGTTTGCTGAGTAGAGTGTTGGAAGCCATTTTGTAGATGACATCGCCGAAGTCGAGGATCGGTAGGATAGTCAGTTTTAGGGTAAGCTTGGCGGCGTGAGTGAAGGAGGCTTTGTTGCGGAATAGAAAGCCGACTCTTGATTTGATTTTCGATTGGAGATGTTTGATATGAGTCTGGAAGGAGAGTTTGCAGTCTAGCCAGACACCTAGGTACTTATAGATGTCCACATATTCAAGGTCGGAACCATCCAGGGTGGTGATGCTAGTCGGGCATGCGGGTGCAGGCAGCGATCGGTTGAAAAGCATGCATTTGGTTTTACTAGCGTTTAAGAGCCGTTGGAGGCCACGGAAGGAGTGTTGTATGGCATTGAAGCTCGTTTGGAGGTTAGATAGCACAGTGTCCAATGACGGGCCGAAAGTATATAGAATGGTGTCGTCTGCGTAGAGGTGGATCAGGGAATCACCCGCAGCAAGAGCAACATCATTGATATATACAGAGAAAAGAGTCAGCCCGAGAATTGAACCCTGTGGCACCCCCATAGAGACTGCCAGAGGACCGGACAGCATGCCCTCCGATTTGACACACTGAACTCTGTCTGCAAAGTAATTGGTGAACCAGGCAAGGCAGTCATCCGAAAAACCGAGGCTACTGAGTCTGCCGATAAGAATATGGTGATTAACAGAGTCGAAGGCCTTGGCAAGGTCGATGAAGACGGCTGCACAGTACTGTCTTTTATCGATGGCGGTTATGATATCGTTTAGTACCTTGAGCGTGGCTGAGGTGCACCCGTGACCGGCTCGGAAACCAGATTGCACAGCGGAGAAGGTACGGTGGGATTCGAGATGGTCAGTGACCTGTTTGTTGACTTGGCTTTCGAAGACCTTAGATAGGCAGGGCAGGATGGATATAGGTCTGTAGCAGTTTGGGTCCAGGGTGTCTCACCCTTTGAAGAGGGGGATGACTGCGGCAGCTTTCCAATCCTTGGGGATCTCGGACGATATGAAAGAGAGGTTGAACAGGCTGGTAATAGGGGTTGCGACAATGGCGGCGGGTAGTTTCAGAAATAGAGGGTCCAGATTGTCAAGCCCAGCTGATTTGTACGGGTCCAGGTTTTGGAGCTCTTTCAGAACATCTGCTATCTGGATGTGTCGGGGGCTAGGGTTAGTTTGTTATATCTGGAGTACTTCTCATGTCCTATTCGGTGTCCTGTGTGAATCTAAGTGTGCGTTCTCTATTTTTCTCCTTCTCTTTCTCTCTCTCGGAGGACCTGAGCCCTAGGACCATGCCCCAGGACTACCTGACATGATGACTCCTTGCTGTCCCCAGTCCACCTGGCTGTGCTGCTGCTCCAGTATCAACTGTTCTGCCTTATTATTATTCGACCATGCTGGTCATTTATGAACATTTGAACATCTTGGCCATGTTCTGTTATAATCTCCACCCGGCACAGCCAGAAGAGGACTGGCCACCCCACATATGCTCTCTCTAATTCTCTCTTTCTTTCTTTCTCTCTCTCGGAGGACCTGAGCCCTAGGACCATGCCCCAGGACTACCTGACATGATGACTCCTTGCTGTCCCCAGTCCACCTGACTGTGCTGCTGCTCCAGTTTCAACTGTTCTGCCTTATTATTATTCGACCATGCTGGTCATTTATGAACATTTGAACATCTTGACCATGTTCTGTTATAATCTCCACCCGGCACAGCCAGAAGAGGACTGGCCACCCCACATAGCCTGGTTCCTCTCTAGGTTTCTTCCTAGGTTTTGGCCTTTCTAGGGAGTTTTTCCTAGCCACCGTGCTTCTACACCTGCATTGCTTGCTGTTTGGGGTTTTAGGCTGGGTTTCTGTACAGCACTTTGAGATATCAGCTGATGTACGAAGGGCTATATAAATACATTTGATTTGATTAGTCCCACTAAGGCCAAACCAGATGGGATGGCGTATCACTGCAGAATTCTGTGGTAACCGTGCTGGTTACTTAAGGTATAGGGGGCAGCATTTTCACTTTTGGATAAATAGCGTGCCCAATTTCAACTTCATGCTACTCGTGCCAAGAATATAAGATATGCATATTATTAGTAGATTTGGATAGAAAACACTCTGAAGTTTCTAAAACTTTTGAATCGTGTCTGTGAGTCTAACAGAACTTATGTAGCAGGCAAAACCCAGAGGACTAACCGTTCAGAATAATTATTTTTTTAGGTCTCTGTCTGTTCACTACGTTGTCATTGGCAAACGATATTTCTTAGGAACTTGTTTTCAGTTGCTACCTCTTCCACTGGATGTTACCAGTCTTTGGAATTTGGTTGAGGTTATTAATTTGTGCAATGAAGAAGTACGGCCATCTAGGAACTGCGTAACACTGTTGAGAGTTGCGCACGAAAAGTAGCTTGGGTTGTTGTGTTCCTGTATTGAACACAGATAGACCCGTCTTCAATTTGATCGATTAAAAATACCTAAAGTTGTATTACAAAAGTAGTTTGAAATATTTTGGTGAAGTTTATAGTATCTTACAGGTGTGATTTAACCAAAGTTAGATTTTTATATAATAAAAAAATTGCCGCGCTGCATTTTCCCTGTCTTTTGCCCAAGTGGGACGCAAGCATCCCCTATACCATAAGAAGTTAAGTGTGCTTTGAATTCAAAATGAATCCGTGTCACCAGAAAAGCACCCCCACACCATAACATAGCTTTACGTTGTGAAATACACATGCGGAGATCATCTGTTCACCCACACACCGTGTCTCACAAAGACACGTGGTTGGAACCAAAAATCTCAAATTTCAACTCCAGACCAAAAGGACAAATTTCCACCAGTGTAATGTCCATTGCTCGTGTTTCTTGGCCCAAGCAAGCCTCTTCTTCTTATTGGTGTTTAGTAGTGGTTTCTTTGCAGCAATTCGACCATGAATGCTTGAATCACGCAGTCTCCTCTGAACAGTTGATGTTGAAATGTCTTACTTGACCTCTGAAGCATTTATTTGGGCTGCAATTTCTGAGGGTGGTAACTCTAATGAACTCTGGGTCTTCCATTCCTGTGGCGGTCCTCATGTGAGCAAGTATGATCATAGCGCCTGATGCTTTTTACGACTGCACTTGACATTTTTCTTCATGTCTTAAAGTAATGATGGACTGTCATTTCTCTTTGCTTATTTGACTTGTCTTTGCCATAATATGGACTTGGTATTTTACCAAATAGGGCTATCTTCTGTATACCACCCTTACCTTGTCACAACACAACTGATTGGCTCAAACGCATTAAAAAGGAACACAATTCCATGAACTAACTTTAAACAAAGAACACCTGTTAGTTGACATGCATTCCAGGTGACTAACTCATGAAGCAGGTTGAGATGATTCCGAGATTGTGCAAAGCTGTCATTAAGGCAAAGGGCGGCTATTTGAAAAATCTCAATTATATATTTTGATTTGTTTAACACTTTTTTTGGTTACTACACAATTCCATGTGTTATTTCATCGTTTTTATGTCTTTACTATTATTCTACAATTTAGAAAAAAGTTCAAATAAATAAAAACCCTTGAATGAGTAGGTATTCTAGAACTTTTGACCGGTAGTGTAGGCTTGCCATAACAAAGGGGGTGAATATAGTGACTTGCAAAAGTATTCACCCCCTTGGCATTTTTCCTATTTTGATGCCGTACAACCTGGAATTAAGATAGATTTTGGGGGAGGGGTTGTATCATTTGATTTACACAACATGCCTAACACTTTGAAAATGCAAAATATTTTTTTATTGTGAAACAAACAAGAAATAAGACAAAACAACAGAACTTGAGAGTGCATAACTATTCACCCCCCTAAAGCCAATACTTTGTAGAGACACCTTCTGCAGCAATTACAGCTGCAAGTCTCTTGGGGTATGTCTATAAGCTTGGCACATCTAGCCACTGGGATTTTTACCCATTCTTCAAGGCAAAACTGCTCCAGCTCCTTCAAGTTGGATGGGTTCCGCTGATGTACAGCAATCTTTAAGTCATATCACAGATTCTCAATTTGATTGAGGTCTGGGCTTTGACTAGGCCATCCCAAGACATTTAAATGTTTCCCCTTATACCACTCGAGTGTTGCTTTAGCAGTGTGCTTAGGGTAATTGTAGTGCTGGAAGGTGAACCTCCGTCCCAGTTTCAAATCTTTCAATCCTTCAATTCTGACCAGTTTCCCAGTCCCTGCCGATGAAAAACATTCCCACAGCATGATGCTGCCACCACCACGCTTCACTGAGTCAGATGTTGTTCTCGGAGTGATGAGTGGTGTTGGGTTTGTGCCAGACATAGCGTTTTCCTTGATGGCCAAAAAGCTCAATTTTAGTCTCATCTGACCAGAGTACCTTATTCCATATGTTTAGGGAGTCTCCCACATGCCTTTTGGCAAACACCAAACATGTTTGCTTATTTTTTTCTGGCCACTCTTCCTTAAAGCTCAGCTCTGTGGAGTGTACAGCTTAAAGTGGTCCTATGGACAGATTCTCCAATCTACGCTGTGGAGCTTTGCAGCTCCTTCAGGGTTATCTTTGGTCTCTCCATGAGTTTTGGTGGGCGGCCCTCTCTTGGCAGTTTTGTTGTGGTGCCATATTTTTTCAATGTTTTAATATTGGATTTAATGGTGCTCCGTGGGATGTTCAAAGTTTCTGATATTTTTTATAACCTAACTCTAATCTGTACTTCTCCACAACTTTGTACCTGACCTGTTTGGAGAGCTCCTTGGTCTTCATACTGCTGCTTGCTTGGCGGTGCACCTTGCTTAGTGGTGTTGCAGACTCTGGGGCCTTTCAGAACAGGTGTACAGTATATATACTGAGATCATGTGACACTTAAATAAAGTCCACCTGTGTGCAATCTAACTAATTATGTGACTTCAGAAGCTAATTGGTTGCACCAGATCTTATTTAGGGGCTTCATAGCAAAGGGGGTGAATACATATGCACGCACCACTCTTCCATTTTATTTTTATAATTTATTGAAACAAGTTATTTTTTTCACTTCGCCAATTTGGACTATTTTGTGTATGTCCATTATATGAAATCCAAATAAAATCTATTTAAATTACAGGTTGTAATGCAACAAAACAGGAAAAACGCCAAGGGGGGTGAATACTTTTGCAAGGCGCTGTACTTACAGTGCGTTCGGAAAGTATCCAGACAATCAACATTTTGTTATGTTACACTTAATCTAAAATGGATTAAATAAAAAATTCACAGCAACCTACACACAATACCCCATAATGACAAAGCGAAAACAAGTTTAGAACTTTTTGCAAATGTACTTTTAATAAAAAAGATACATTATTTACATAAGTATTCAGACCCTTTTCTATGAGACTCGAAATTGAGCTCCGGTGCATCCTGTTTCCATTGATCATCCTTGAGATGTTTCTACAACTTGATTGGAGTCCACCTGTATTAAAGACAATTGATTTGATATGATTTGGAAAGGCACACACCTGTCTATATAAGGTCCCACAGTTGACAGTGCATGTCAGAGCAAAAACCAAGCCATGAGCTCGAAGGAATTGTCTGTAGAGCTCTGAGACAGGATTGTGTCGAGGCACAGATCTGGGGAAAGGTACCAAAACATTTCTGCAGCATTGAAGGTCCCCAAGAACATGGTGGCCTCAATCAATCTTAAATGAAAGACGTTTGGAACCACCAAGACTCTTCCTAGAGCTGGCTGCCTGGCCAAACTGAGCAATTGGGGAAGAAGGGCCTTGGTTAGGGAGGTGACCAAGAGTCACAGAGTTCTTCTGTGGAGATGGGAGAACCTTCCAGAAGGACAACCATCTCTGCAGCACTCCACCAATCAGGCCTTTATGGTAAAGTGGCTAGACAGAAGCCACTCCTCAGTAAAAGGCACATAACAGCCTGCTTGGAGTTTGCCAAAAGGCACCTAAAGACTCTCAAATTCTCAAGTCCGATGAAACCAAGATTGAACTCTTTGGCCTGAATGCCAAGCGTCACATCTGGAGAACCTGTCCCCATCCCTACTGTGAAGCATGGTAGTGGCAGCATCATGCTGTGTGGATTTTTTTCAGTGGCAGTGACAGGTAGATGAGTCAGGATTGTGGGAAAGATGAACGGAGCAAAGTACAGAGATCCTTGCTTCAGAGCGCTCAGGACCTCAGACTGAGGCAAAGGCTCACCTTCCAACAGGACAACAACCCTAAGCACACAGCCAAGACAATGCAGGAGTGGCTTCAGGACAAGTCTGAATGTCCTTGAGTGGCCCAGCCAGAGCCAGGACTTGAACCCGATCAAACATCTCTGGAGAGACCTGAAAATAGCTGTGCAGCAACGCTCCCCTGCTAACCTGACAGAGCTTGAGAGGATCTGCAGAGAGGAATGGGAGCACTTCCCAAATACAAGTGTGCCAAGCTTGTAGCGTCATACCCAAGATTACTGCTGTAATGCTGTAAACGCTGTCAAAGGTGCTTCAGCAAAGCACTGACTAAATGGTCTTAATACTTATGTAAATGTAATATCAGTTTTTTATACAAATTAGCAAACATTTCTAAACTTGTTTTTGCTTTGTCATTATGGGGTATTGCATGTAGATTGCGGGGGGAAACTATTTAATACACTTTAGAACAAGGCTAACGTTCAAAATGTGGAAAAATTATAGGGGTCTGAATACTTTCCGAAGGCACTGAATTGAAATACATGTAAATAAAAATATAGGACAAAACACACATCACGACAAGAGACACCACAACACTACATAAAGAGAGACCTAAGACAACATGGCATGACAGCAAAACATGACAACACAGCATGGTAGCAGCACATGGTAGCAGCACAACAGGGCAACAGTACAACATGGTAACAGCACAAAACAGGGTCCAAACATTATTGGGCACAGACAACAGCACAAAGGGCAAGAAGGTAGAGACAACAATACATCACGCAAAGCAGCCACAACTGTCAGTAAGAGTGTCCATGATTGAGTCTTTGAATGAAGAGATTGAGATAAAACTGTCCAGTTTGAGTGTTTGTTCGAACTGAAAAGACGAGCGACACAGGGATGTGTGTGCTTTGGGGACCTTTAACAGAAGGTGACTGGCAGGATACCACCCTCAACTTGTCACAACACAACTGATTGGCTCAAAATAGGAAAACAATTCCACAAATCAACTTTTAACAAGGGACACCTGTTAATTGAAATGCATAGGGTGGCTACTTTGAAGAATATCAAATAAAACAACTTAAACTAACTAAACAGTATAGTCCTAGGACAAGTCAATGTAATGTAACAACTATAAATGTGCTGTTGTTGACTAGGGAAAATATGATTTGATTGAAATTTACTTTCTCCCCTAGCCAACAGCCTTTAGCCAAATTATGACATTTTTGGGGCAGAATGCATTAACAATAAAAAGTTGATTACATACTTGTCTGTTTTCTGTTTTATTTCAGAAATGGAGCCCACGAGTCAAACAAAGTACTTAATTTCAGGGAAACAAACATGTGCTACATTTGTATTTTTCTGTCTCTTTTTTTGTTACAGAACGTTTCTCCAATCAACCCATCACCCACTAAAAACTCATTAAGTCATATATTCCAATATATTTTACTTTTTTTTAAATTTTATATCAGCATAAAGCATCAAAGCAACAATTGTTGATAACATACTTTTCTTGTTCTATTTTATTTCAGATAGAACCCAAGAGTCAAATAAAACATTTAATTTCACACATTACATCTATTTTTAAGGAACATTTCCCCTATCTCACCCATCAACCACCTCAAGTCATACATTTCAATACATATATATATATTTTTAAATCAGAATAAAGCAACAATTGTATCAGAAATGTTAAGCCTACTTTCCACTTAAGTAGTACTTCAGGGTGTGGCGCACAAGGCTGTGTTACATGGTAGATGTTAGAAAGACTTTGCAACGCCTCCTTGTGCTTTTTCCTTGCAGGGTGGTCTGTGGGACATCACTTTGGATGTGGCGTCTAGTGAGGCGTAAAGGATTGTTAGAGGGAAGCCGGCCCCCAGCAGACAGATGAGGAGGTGGTGTGGTGGACCTAAAGAGCTGCCACATCAGTTTTATCCTGTACTGCTGGTACGAAATCACCTGTCCTGTGACCTGCTGGTGGACAATGTGGCCATTGAGGAAAGCTATGTCTATTAGGTGGAAAAATAGCTTCTTGTACCATTTAAGGGGCATTCTGCAACAAAACTGTTCTGCATGTCCACTTTGTCAACTGCTCCCATCTTCTTGTTGTACTCCAAGACATAGTCTGGCTTCATTTTCCTCTCTCTGGGAACTAAGTCCAGTTTTCCTGTGTCTGACATTTTAGAGGTATGCACAGTGGACAGAACATAAACATCGCGTTTGTTGTGCCACTTCACTGCCATCTCCCCATTTGTTTGGAACTCCCTCTTGTTCATTTTTTCTGTTGGAACTCACTGTGCCACAGGCCCCTGTGTTCTCCCTCAAAAAGGATTGGAAAGGGGTAGGGCTACTGTACCAGTTGTCCACAAATACAGCGTGCCCCTTTCGGATGTAAGTCTGCAGAATGGTAATCACTACTGATTCAGATATGCCAAGAACCTCAAAATGCCTTATATCTGTGGTGGCGCCGGTGTAGATGATCAGGTCCTGTATCATACTGTATCCTGTCAAGTTGACGTATTTTGAGAGTTTTCCTTTTAAGCCATGGGCAGTCTTCTCTTACAGTGCATAACAAATATGTATATTTAGTAGACTAAAGGCATTCTGAATTTGATACATTTGAAGAGAGCCTTGGATTTTTCTGTAATATAGGTAATAGTCATACCTGTTGGTTTCCTGCACTACACTCTCCACCAATTCCTAACCAAGGAACAGTTTAAAACAATCTGCCTCTGAGGGGGTAGACAGGATGCTTTGCATGCCAGGCAGGGTGTTATTGAAGTAACAGGAACTCCACCAGTGGGGACCATCCTCCTAAATTTCAGCCTGTTCTCCCTCACAGCCTACAAGATTGGCAGCAGCACCAGCATCTTGGGAGGGTGAGGGATGCTCATTGCCTGCAAGGTTGGGGTGGGCACCATTGTCCTCAGACATCTCACACTCACAGTCCAGAAGGTTGGGTCAGATATTCCTCATCACTATCTGATTGATCCAACTCACTCTCACACAGATTCTTTATCAGAATTACAAAATATTTATTTCTCTCATCAGTGAGGCATTTCCTTTTGAAACTGGACATTATCTCTATACTCAATGACTATCACTGTCTGTCAAGAGTTACGTTTTTCCGTCAGGACTGTTACTCAGGGTTGCCAGCTTTTTTGGCAATGGGCGCAGACATCTTTGACCTTGGGTATTTTGCGCCTTATGCCACGTTCAAAACATCTGGGAACTCTGAAAAATACAATGTATTTGTCACATACACATGGTTAGCAGATGTTAATGCGAGTGTAGCGAAATGATTGTGCTTCTAGTTCCGACAATGCAGTAATAACCAACGAGTAATCTAACCTAACAATTCCACAAGTACTACCTTATACACAAGTGTAAAGGGATAAAGAACATGTACATAAAGATATATGAATGAGTGATGGTACAGAACGGCATAGGCAAGATGCAGTAGATGGTATCGAGTACAGTATATACATATGAGATGAGTAATGTAGGGTATGTAAACATAAACGTGGCATAGTTTAACCTGTTATGGCTGCAATCCCGATATCGGGATCGATATAACAACTACCAGTGAAAATAGAGGGCGCCAAATTCAAACCACAGAAATCTCATAAATACAATTCCTAAAACATACAAGTGTTTTATATAATTTTAAAGCTATTCTCTTTGTTAATCCCACCAACGTGTCCGATTTCAAATAGGCTTTTCAACGAAAGCACTACAAACGATTAGGTCTCCACCAAACCACAATAAGCACAGACATTTTCCAGCAAAATATAGCATTCACAAAAACAAGAAATAAAGATCAAATTAATCACTAACCTTGAATTATCTTCATCAGATGACACTCATAGGACTTCATGTTACACAATACATGCTTGTTTTGTTTGATAAAGTTCATATTTATATAAAAAATTCACATTGGCACGTTAGATTCACTAATTCCAAAAACATCAAGTGATTTTGCATAGCCACATCATTCAACAGAAATACTCATCATAAATGTAGATGATAATACAAGTTATACACATGGAATTATAGATATACCTCTCCTTAATGCAACCGCTGTGTCAGATTTTTTAAAAACTTTACGGAAAGAGAAACGCATGCAATAATCTGAGACGGCGCTCAAAAGTAAAAACACCACAGCCGCAAAGATGGCGTCAACATAAACAAGAAATTACATGATAAATATTCCTACCTTTGATGATCTACATCAGAAAGCACTCCAGGAATCCCAGGTCCACAATAAATGTTTGTTTTGTTCGAAAATGTCCGTTATTTATGTCCAAATACCTTCTTTTGTTAGCGCGTTTGGTATACATATCCAAACGCTAATTCTGGGCAGCGTTAAATCAGACAAAAACTTCAAAAAGTGATATTACCGGTCGAAGAAACATTTCAAACTAAGTACAGAATCAATCATTAGGATGTTTTTAACATATAGCTTCGATAAAGTTCCAACCGGAGTATTCCTTGACTTCGTGAGCAATGGAACGCAAGTGACTACCATGAGGAAAAAGCACGATCACAAAATGGCTGCTTGATGGACATCTGATATATTCTGCTCTCATTCACTCCCACAACAACATAGAAGCCTCATTATAATTTCTATTGATGGTTGACATCTAGTGGAACCCCTACGCAGTTCAACATCATTCGTATCTCAACGGGATTCCATTGGGGACTCTGGTGAATACATACAAGCTCAGATTTCTGACGTCCTGTTTTGATTTCAACTCGGGATTTTGCCTGCCAATATGAGATCTGTTATACTCACAGACATCATTCAAACAGTTTTAGAAACGCCAGAGTGTTTTCTATCCAATACTAATAATAATATTCAAATATTAGCAACTATGACTGAGGAGCAGGCCGTTTGATATGGGCACCTTTCATCCAAGCTACTCAATACTGTGGCTAGTGATACAGGTATTACATAAAGATGGCAAGATGCAGTAGATGATAGAGTACAGTAAATATATATATACATATGAGATGAGTAATGTAGGGTATGCAAACATTATATTAAGTGCATTGTTTAAAGTGGCTAGTGATACATTTGTTACATCAATTTCCATCCATTTCCATTATTAAAGTGAGCTGGAGTTGAGTCAGTATGTTGGCAGCAGCCATTCAATGTTAGTGGTGGCTGTTTAACAGTCTGATGGCCTTGAGATAGAAGCTGTTTTTCAGTCTCTCGGACCCTGCTTTGATGCACCTGTACTGACCTCGCCTTCTGGATGATAGTGGGGTGAAGAGGCAGTGGCTCGGGTGTTTGTTGTCCTTGATGATCTTTATGGCCTTCCTGTGACATCGGGTGGTGTAGGTGTCCTGGAGGGCAGGTAGTTTGCCCCCGGTGATGTGTTGTGTAGACCTCACTACCCTCTGGAGAGCCTTACGGTTGTGGGAGGAGCAGTTGCCGTACCAGGCGGTGATACAGCCCGACAGAATGCTCTCGTTTGTGCATCTGTAGAAGTTTGTGAGTGCTTTTGGTGACAAGCCAAATTTCTTCAGCCCCCTGAGGTTGAAGAGGCGCTGCTGCGCCGTTCTTCACAACGCTGTCTGTGTGGGTGGACCAATTCAGTTTGTACGTGATGTGTACGCAGAGGAACTTAAAACGTACTTCCCTCTCCACTACTGTCCCGTAGATGTGGATAGGGGGGTGCTTCCTCTGCTGTTTCCTGAAGTCCACAATCATCTCCTTTGTTTTGTTGACGTTGAGTGTGAGGTTATTTTCCTGACACCACACTCCGAGGGCCCTCACCTCCTCCCTGTAGGCTGTCTTGTCGTTGTTGGTAATCAAGCCTACCACTGTAGTGTCGTCCGCAAACTTGATGATTTAATTGGAGGCGTGCATGACCACGCAGTCGTGGCTGAACAGGGAGTACAGGAGAGGGCTCAGAACGCACCCTTGTGGGGCCCCAGTGTTGAGGATCAGCGGGGTGGAGATGTTGTTACCTACCCTCACCACCTGGGGGCGGCCCGTCAGGAAGTCCAGTACCTAGTTGCACAGGGCGGGGTCGAGACCCAGGGTCTCGAGCTTGATGACGAGTTTGGAGGGTACTATGGTGTTAAATGCTGAGCTGTAGTCGATGAACAGCATTCTCACATAGGTATTCCTCTTGTCCAGATGGGTTAGGGCAGTGTGCAGTGTGGTTGAGATTGCGTCATCTGTGGACCTATTGGGGCGGTAAGCAAATTGGAGTAGGTCTAGGGTGTCAGGTAGGGTGGAGGTGATTATGGTCCTTGACTAGTCTCTCAAAGCACTTCATGATGACGGAAGTGAGTGCTATGGGGCGGTAGTTGTTTAGCTCAGTTACCTTAGCTTTCTTGGGAACAGGAACAGTGGTGGCCCTCTTGAAGCATGTGGGAACATCAGACTGGGATAAGGATTGATTGAATATGTCCGTAAACACACCGGCCAGCTGGTCTGCGCATGCTCTGAGGACGCGGCTGGGGATGCCGTCTCGGCCTGCAGCCTTGCGAGGGTTAACACGTTTAAATGTTTCACTCGTCGGCTGCAGTGAAGGAGATTTCGCAGGTTTTGGTAGCGGGCCGTGTCAGTGGCATTGTATTGTCCTCAAAGCGAGCAAAACAGTTATTTAGTCTGTCTGGGAGCAAGACATCCTGGTCCGCGACGGGGCTGGTTTTCTTTTTGTAATCCGTGATTGACTGTAGACCCTGCCACATACCTCTGTGTCTGAGCCGTTGAATTGCAACTCTACTTTGTCTCTATACTGACACTTAGCTTGTTTGAATGCCTTCACTGACGTCAAGGTAAAATCATGACGTCAGTGATCTTCAGGTCATAAAGTCTGAGCTTTAGCAGGAGGCCCGAGATTCCGAGTTGGATGACCATTCAAATCGATTTTCCCAGTTGGAGCTATTTTTTTCGGAGTTTCCAGATGTTTTGAACGCGGCATTATAGTGAATGGCATTCTGGGATCAGGGAGTTTTTTCTTGTCAAGTATAAACAAACAAGGCTGCCATCATAAAGAATTTAGCTGCTCTTGGATTAACATTTGTCCCTTGTGCTCACCAGAGATGTGGTACATTGTCAACAAGTCTAGCTGTTAGGGCTCTAACTTATGTTTTGTTTTTTGTCAGGGCAACCTGTTATTTAGACTGGTTTGGCTGTGCTCCATGTGATGATTGGATGACGAAGTTCACATTTATCTTTTAGAATAAAACATAAAATTGAGGAATAAAGCTTAAGACCTTTATTTTACATCGGTACAATTTTTAAAAAAATATTTGGGGGGTATTTTCTCCCAATTACGATCTTGTCTCATCGCTGCAACTCCCCAACGGGCTCAGCAGAGACGAATGTCGAGCCATGCGTCCTCCAAAACATGACCCACCAAACCGCACTCCTTAACACCTGCCTGCTTAACCTAGAAGCCAGCTGCACCATGGCAATGCATCTGTTCTCGTGCTCCTAGACCTTAGTGCAGCTCTTGACACCATTGATCACCACATTCTTTTGGAGAGGTTGGAAATCCTAAAGACAGATACTTGCCTAGTTTAGATCTGTCGGAAAAATATCAGTTGTGTCGATGGATGGTTTGCCCTCTGACAAATCAATAGTTTCGGTGTTCCTCAATATTCCGTTTTAGTACCACTATTGTTTTGCCTATATAAAATCAGCAAAAAAAGAAACGTCCTCTCAATGTCAACTGTGTTTATTTTCAGCAAACTTAACATGTGTAAATATTTGTATGAACATAAGATTCAACAACAGACATAAACTGAAGAAGTTCCACAGACAATTGAGTAATGTGTCGCTGAACAATGGGGGGGGGTCAAAATCAAAAGTAACGGTCAGTATCTGGTGTGGCCACCAGCTGCATTAAGTACTGCAGTGCATCTCCTCCTCATGGACTGCACCAGATTTGCCAGTTCTTGCTGTGAGATGTTACCCCACTCTTCCACCAAGGCACCTGCAAGTTCCAGGACACTTCTGGGGGGAATGGCCCTAGCCTTCACCCTCCAATCCAATAGGTCCCAGACGTGCTCAATGGGATTGAATCCGGGCTCTTCGCTGGCCATGGCAGAACACTAACATTCCTGTCTTGCAGGAAATCACGCACAGAACGAGCAGTATGGCTGGTGACATTGTCATGCTGGAGGGTCATGTTAGGATGAGCCTGCAGGAAGTGTACCACATGAGGGAGGAGGATGTCTTCCCTGTAACGCACAGCGTTGAGATTGCCTGCACTGTCAACAAGCTCAGTCCGATGATGCTGTGACACACCGCCCCAGACCATGATGGACCCATCACCTCCAAATGGATCCTGCTCCAGAGTACAAGCCTCGGTGCAACGCTCATTCCTTCGACAATAAACACGAATCCGACCATCACCCCTGGTGAGACAAAACCGCGACTCGTCAGTGAAGAACACTTTTTGCCAGTCCTGTCTGGTCCAGAGACGGTGGATTTGTGCCCATAGGTGACGTTGTTGCCGGTGATGTCTGTTGAGGACCTGCCTTACAAGCCCTCAGTCCAGCCTCTCTCAGGCTATTTTGGACAGTCTGAGCACTGATGGAGGGATTGTGCATTCCTGGTGTAACTCAGGCAGTTGTTGTTGCCGCCATCCTGTACCTGTCCTGCAGGTGTGATGTTTTTTTTTACCCCTTTCTCCCCAATTTCGTGGTATCCAATTGTTAGTAGCTACTATCTTGTCTCATCGCTACAACTCCCGTACGGGCTCGGGAGAGACGAAGGTTGAAAGTCATGCGTCCTCCGATACACAACCCAACCAAGCCACACTGCTTCTTAACATAGAGCCCATCAAACCCGGAAGCCAGCCGCACCAATGTGTCGGAGGAAACACCGTGCACCTGGCAACCTTGGCCTGGGCGTGAAACCAGAGTCTCTGGTGGCACAGCTGGCGCTGCAGTACAGCGCCCTTAACCACTGCGACACCCGGGAGGCCCCTCAGGTGTGATGTTTAGATGTGCCGATCCTGTGTAGGTGTTGTTACACGTGGTCTGCCACTGAGAGGATGATCAGCTGTCTGTTCTGTCTCCCTGTAGCGCTGTCTTACACGTCTCACAGTGAGGACATTGCAATTTATTGCCCTGGCCACATCTGCAGTCCTCATGCCTCCTTGCAGCATGCCTAAGGCTTGTTCACGCAGATGAGCAGGGACCCTGGGCATCTTTCTTTTGGTGTTTTTCAGTCAGTAGAAAGGCCACTTTAATGACTTAAGTTTTCATAACTGTGACCTTAATTGTCTGCGTCTGCAAGCTGTTAGTGTCATAACGACGTTCCACAGGTGCATATTCATGAATTGTTTATGGTGCATGTTTAAACCCTTTACAATGAAGATCTGTGAAGTTATTAGGATTTTGGGTCCTGAAAAAAGGACGTTTCTTTTTTTGCTGAGTTTATTCTACATCTTGGTAGTGTGATTCGGAAATGACACACAGCTGTACATTTCGATGAAACATGGTGAAGCCCCAAAATTGCCTACCCTTGAAGCCTGTTTTTCAGACATAAGGAAGTGGATCGCAGCAAATGTTTTACTTTTAAACTCAGACGAAACAGAAATGCTAGTTCTAGGTCCCAAGAAACAAGAGATCTGCTGTTTGATCTGACAATTAATCTTGATGGTTGTACGTCTCAAATAAAACTGAAAGACCTCCGTGTTACTTTGAACCCTGATCTCCCTTTTGACAAACATATCAAGATAATTTAACCTCTTGCCTCTACTTGGGACGCTTGCGTCCCAACTAGAGCTCTGGAAATGAAAATGCGCTACGCTAAATGCTAATAGTATTAGTTAAAACTCAAAAGTTCATTAAAATACACATGCAGGGTATCAAATTAAAGCTACACTCGTTGTGAATCCAGGCAACAAGTCAGATTTTTAAAATGCTTTTCGGCGACAGCATGAGAAGCTATTATCTGATAGCATGCACCAATACACTACAACACAAAAGCACAGCAGGGGACGTAAACAAAATAATTAGCATTTCGGCGTTACACAAACCGCACAATAAAATAGAAAACAGTCATTACCTTTCACCATCTTCTTTGTTGGCACTCCTAGATGTCCCATAAACACTATTGGGTCTTTATTTCGATTAAATCGGGCCATATAAAGCCAAGATATCGTTATATGTAGACTGTGTGATAAACGAAAAAAACAGCGATTTCACAACGTAACGTCATTTTTTTAAATTCAAAAAGTAGACGATAAACTTTCACAAAACACTTCGAAATACGTTTGTAATGCTACTTTAGGTATTAGTAAACGTTAATAAGCGATAAAAATCATCCATAGGCGATGTAAAAATCATTAGCTGTCGTCTTGGAAAAAATTTCACGAGAGAGCTCTTCCGGAATGATCTGGGCGGAGACCGGAGGTAAGTGGTGCCCCTGTTTCGGTTCAACCAAGAATCAAAGATGATTCAATTCACAAGACTCGAGACAACATGGGGATGCTGTGGGAGTTGAATGCTCGGTCTTATCTAATTCGGCTCACTGTTAACAATTGCTGGAAGTGGCGCAAGGATATTTATTTCCATTTTCTGTGATCAGGTTTTCCTGCGCTTTCCGATGTAACGCACGTTATGTAATAGCCACAGTCGTGATTTAACCAGTTTTAAAAACGTCCGAGGGTTTCCTATACACACATTCTAACCATATGAACGTACTATATTCCTGGCATGAGTAGCAGGGCGCTGAAATGTTGCGCGATTTTTAACAAAATGTTCAAAAAAGTAGAGGGTAGGAGCAACTAGTTAATGAGCTCGAAGGATGGAAAAAATCTTTAACTTTTGGTCCAAAAATGTTGCAGAAAAGGTCATTCATGCTTTTGTCTCTTCTAGATTAGACTTCTGCAATGCTCTACTCTCCAGCTACCAGAATAAATAACTACATAAACTTCAGTTTATGGCAGGTCATACAGGAAAGGCACACACCTGTCTATATTAGGTCCCACAGTTGACAGTGCGTGTCAGAGCAAAAACCAAGCCATGAGGTGGAAGGAATTGTCCATAGAGCTCCGAGACAGGATTGTGTCAAGGCACAGATCTGGGGAAGCGTACCAAAAAATGCCTGCAGCATTAAAGGTCCCCAATAACAGTGGCTTCCATCATTCTTAAATGGAAGGTTGGAACCATCAAGACTCTTCCTAGTGCTGGCCGCCCAGCCAAACTGAGCTATCGGGGGAGAAGGGCCTTGGTCAGGGAGGTGACCAAGAAACCGATGGTCAGAGTTCTAGAGTTCCTCAATGGAGATGAGAGAACCTTCCAGAAGGACAACCATCTCCGCAGCACTCCACCAAACTGTCAATGGTGTGCATACTGGGAGCGGAGTCAGGTGCAGGAGAGCAGAGAGTTGTGAACAGGCGCACACTTTATTTAGGCAGGAGAAACCAACAAACGGATGCCACTGCGTCGAAACGTCCATCCAATATGCCAAAGTGCAAAAACGCGCAAACAATCACGTAACACGCGTCAAAAATGTCACGTAACACGAAACAATCACACACAAAGACATGAGGGGGAACAGAGGAATAAATACATATAGTGTGATTGGGAATGAAAACCAGGTGTGCAGGGAACAAGACAAAATGAAAGGATAAATAAAAAATGGAGTGCCGATAGCTAGAAAGCCGCAGACGTGGCCCGCCGAACGCCACCCGAACAAGGAGAGAAGCTGACTTCGGCAGAAGTCGTGACACAAACAGGCCTTTGTCTTGGTAGAGTGGCCAGACAGAAACCACTCCTCAGTAAAAGGCACATGACAGCCTACTTGGAGTTTTCCAAAAGGCACCGAAAGAGTCTCATATCATGAGAAACAAGATTATCTGGTCTGATGAAAAATTCAACTCTTTGGCCTGAAGGCCAATGTCACGTCTCAAGGAAACCTGCCACCATCCCTACGGTGAAGCATGGTGGTGGTAGCATCATGTTGTAGTGTTGATTTTCAGCGGCAGCGAGTGACTAGTCAGGATCGAGGCAAAGATTAACTAAATAAAATGAGCAAAAAAATGAACGGAGCAGAAATCCTTGATGATAACCTGCTCCAGAGCGCACAGGACCTGGGGCGAAGGTTCACCTTCCAACAGGACAACAATCCTGAGTACACAGCCAAGACAATGCAGGAGTTGCTTTGGGACAAGTATCTGAATGTAATTTAGTGGCCCAGCCAGAGCCCGGACTTGAACCCAATCGAATATCTCTGGAGAGACCTGAAAATAGATGCGCAGCAACTCTCCCCAGCCAACCTGACAGAGCTTGAGAGGATCTGCAGAGAAGAATGGGAGAAACTCCCCAAAAACAGGGGTGCCAAACTTGTTGTTGTTGTTGTATGCCCAAGAAGACTCAAGGCTGTAATTGCTGCCAAAGGTTCTTTATCAAAGTACTGAGTAAAGGGTCTGAATACTTATGTAAATGTAATATGTTTTTTATTTGAAAATAATTAGGAACAGTTTCTAAACCTGATTTTGCTTTGTCATTATGGGGTATTGTGTGTAGATTGAGGGGGAAAAACAATAATCTATTTTATAATAGACTGTATAACAAACTGTGGAAAAAGTCAAGAGGTCCTAATACTTTCCGCTGGCACTGCTAGTGCCTTATTAATGTGTTTGGACCCCAGGTAGAATAGCTGCTGCCTTGACAGCAGCTGATGGGGATCCCTAATAAAAAATATAAAAAATAGAAATTCAAATTCAATTATTTAAAACAATACATATTTAATGAGGCCAGCCATATTTTGAGAGCCTAGTTTCACCCTAATACAGTGTTCTGAAACGCATGGTTTACAGGCCACATCAGGCCTACAAGTCACATTATACTGGCTTGCAAAGTGATGTGTACATTTCTATTGGAATCCAGCCAGTGGGGATATCCAACATTTTGCATTTTTATTAACCCACAACCTGCATTCAGAATGGATGGGAAGACCAAGATATGAGACTACCTGAGCATCTAAACTGGAACAACCATTTCAGTAATGGGTGCAATATATCCAAGTTACAGATTAGGATTTCGGGAAATGTATTTATTTATACACTGTGTACAAAACATTATGAGCACCTTCTCTTTCCATGTCAGACTGACCAGGTGAATCCAGGTGAAAGCTATTATCCCTTATTGATGTCACTTGTTAAATACACTTCAAACAGTGTAGATGAAGGGGAGGAGACAGGTTAAAGAAGATTTTTAAGCCTTGAGAATTGAGACATGGATTGTGTATGTATGCCATTCAGAGGGTGAATGGGCAAGGCAGAAGATTTAAGTGCCCTTGAACATAGTATGGTAGTAGGTGCCAGGCGCACCAGTGTGTCAAGAACAGGCATGCTGCTGGGTGTTTCACGCTCAACGGTTTCCCGTGTGTATCAAGAATGGCCACCGGGGCCTCCCGGGTGGTGCAGTGGTTAAGAGCGGTGCACTGCAGCGCCAGCTGTGCCACCAGAGACTCTAGGTTCGCGCCCAGGCTCTGTCGTAACCGGCCGCAACCAGGAGGTCCATGGGGCAACGCACAATTGGCCTAGCGTCGCCCAGCTTAGGGAGGGGTTTGCCGGTAGGGATATCCTTGTCTCATCGCGCACCAGCGACTCCTGTGGCAGGCCGGGCGCAGTGCGCGCTAACCACGGTGTTTCCTCCGACACATTGGTGCGGCTGGCTTCCCGGGTTGGATGCGCGCTGTGTTAAAGGGATATAAAGGGATTTTCCTATGGCTTCCCCATGCTGTCTTTAGACATAGTTTCAGGCTTTTATTTTGAAAAATGAGCGAGAAAGACCACATCGCGTCAGTGTATAGCTGGGTGTCCCCAGAGTTTTGCTTGCGCAACAGTAGGGTGGCAGCCATTGTCTCTCTCTCTCCTATTGAAGAAGCTAGTCCCGGTTGATATATTATCGATTATATATTGAAAAAATAACCTGAGGATTGATTATGAAAAACGTTTGACATGTTTCTGTGAACATTACGGATACTATTTGGAATTTCCGTCTGCAATGTCATGACCACTCGAGCCTGTGGATTTCTGAACATAACGCGCCAAACAAATGGAGGTATTTTGGATATAAAAAAAATCTTTATGGAACAAAAGGAACATTTATTGTGTAACTGGGAGTCTCGTGAGTGCAAACATCCGAAGATCATCAAAGGTAAGCGTTTTAATTTATTGCTTTTCTGACTTTCGTGACCAATCTACTTGGCTGCTAGCTGTTTGTAATATTTTGTCTACTGAGAGAGATGTTCTTACATAAACGCTTGGTATGCTTTCGCCGAAAACCTTTATTGAAATCTGACACGCCAGGTGGATTAACAACAAGCTAAGCTGTGTTTTGCTATATTGCACTTGTGATTTCATGAAAATGTCATATTTGCAGTAATTTGAATTGTGCACCTCTGCAATTCAGCGAATGTTGACGTAAATGATCCCGCTAACGGGATGGGTGCATATTAAACTCCTGTCTCATGCAAATACATGCTCTTCAATTCCTCAGTTCCCTAAAAAACCTTTGCCATGTTTCCTTATGCATCAGATCCCATACACGTCCAAAAGCAGATAAGCCAGCAGAAGAAAAAAAGAAAATTTACATCTGACAGAAGGACATAGCAGGTCAATTACAGGATAATTAAACCAGTGAATAACATTTTGAGAATGGTAGAGGTGGGCCTTAGGGACCGCCCTACTGTACCTCCTTGCCCATTCAAATAAACTATTTAAATATAGATAATTTGCGCGCCGACAGAAAAACGGATAGGATGTCCCTTTGTCACGAACCGGCTCAAAGCCCGTAACAAAAGGGAGACAACGTGGAGATAAGGAGTAACAAAATATATATTTATTAAATAAGTAACTAAGTATAATATGCAGTGGTGTGTGTAATCAGTAGTGTGAGTGTTTTGCATGCATGAATGCGATAATGCAGGGTGTTGAAAGATGCTAAAGCAAACAACCAAAAAACCACCAAGAAACACAACAAAATCTATAAAGGTGTCTGCATGGAGAGAGTCTCCTCCATGAATGGGGAAGTGGTGTATTTATCCTGGGAGACACCGGGCCCTGGTGTTTCCCATGTAGCTGACGACCCTCCCAACTCCGCCCACCAGCATCCTAATAAGGAAACAAAGAGAGAATACGTTAGACAGAGTGGGAGGGTCGTCACACCGTGAAAAAAAAACATGTCCCTCTATGAATTTCAAATGCCCATCCAAGTGGTTTGTTCTGGCGCTGGCCCTGGGAAACAACAGGCTGTAAGAGTGAATGAGGGAAAATTGAGAAAGAGAAGACCGATGAGAAAGAGAGAGATGTGGTGAGTGAGAGATGGAGGTTGAGACAGGTAGACCGAGAGAGTGGTGGAGAGCAGAGACAGAGAGTGAGGTGGCAAGGTGTACACAAGCTTTATGAGCACAATCATCAATGGCACTCATCTCAAGAAGCCTTTATCATTGGCTAGTGTCGGAGCCGGAGTGCCACAGAACGAATGAAGGAGAGTGTTTGCAAATATGAGACAATGAATGAAGGACAGAAATAATCTGTGAATAAATTAACTCTACAGCTGACAGCTTTATTAATGCCTCATTCTGTGTGTGTGTGTATGTGTGTGTGTGTGCGCGATGCCTCAGCCTTGTCTCACACCGAGAACGAACAATGCATAGCAAAACCCTCGCTAACGACCTCGTTAGAATATCACCTCCCCCATATGACATATGAGTAGCCAGGAAAGAAGAAGAGAGCACCCCTATAGTCCTTAATGATATTGAGGGCCCGTTCCAAATGGCACCCCATTCACTATATTGTGCTCTACTTTTGATCAGGGCCCAAGTAGTGCACTATGTAGGGAATAGGGTAACATTTGGAACTCAAAAACCGTAACATAAAACCATATTCAAGCCCCGCTTCCTAGCTTCTAATGGCGACATAAAATGACAGCTGTGCTTAGTGTTACTGTGTCGCTCGTAAGTCTGGACCCAATTCTGTGGTTATGAGGATTGGAAATACTCTCTTGTGCTGTAAAACTGTTCTGTTGATACCCCATTCACATTTGAAGGCATTATTTTAACAGCCAAAGAGTCAGGGTATGCATGACATTCACATTACACAGTACATTGGCCAGTGTTAAAACTAGTGTTGATTTTTCAGTGTGACATTTCTAATGTTAATTCAGAAGTTAAATAAACACTCAGTGGCATAAAATAACCCAGTTGTCGTTAAAAACCAGTGAGGAACTAAAACCACACCCATCATTTTCATATTTCCCAGCATGCTCTATTGCAGGTTGATTTCTAGAATTGTTTGTTTCAATATCAATGTTTGATTCATTCATCTTATGCTATTCAAATACACTGAGTGTATCCTAATATTGAGTCCCCCCTTTTGCTCTCAGAACAGTCTCAATTTGTCAGGCATGGACTCTACAAGGTGTCGAAAGCATTCCACAGGGAGGCTTGCCATGTTGACTCCAATACTTCCCACAGTTGTGTAAAGTTGATTGGATGTCCTTTGGGTGGTGGCCATTCTTTTTTTTCTTTAAAAAAAATGTTTTACCCCGATTTTGTGGTATCCAATTGTTTTAGTAGCTACTATCTTGTCTCATCTACGGGCTCAGGAGAGACGAAGGTTGAAAGTCATGCGTCCTCTGATACACAACCCAACCAAGCCGCACTGCTTCTTAAACAGTATGAATACGACCTACGCAGATTGATCAAGGTGGTGAGACACAAGGCTTATGTTTATTTTATTTTTTTTATTTTTTTATTTCACCTTTATTTAACCAGGTAGGCTAGTTGAGAACAAGTTCTCATTTGCAACTGCGACCTGGCCAAGATAAAGCATAGCAGTGTGAACAGACAACACAGAGTTACACATGGAGTAAACAATTAACAAGTCAATAACACAGTAGAAAAAAAGGGGGTGTCTATATACAATGTGTGCAAAAGGCATGAGGAGGTAGGCGAATAATTACAATTTTGCAGATTAACACTGGAGTGATAAATGATCAGATGGTCATGTACAGGTAGAGATATTGGTGTGCAAAAGAGCAGAAAAGTAAATAAATAAAAACAGTATGGGGATGAGGTAGGTGAAAATAGGTGGGCTATTTACCAATAGACTATGTACAGCTGCAGCGATCGGTTAGCTGCTCAGATAGCTGATGTTTGAAGTTGGTGAGGGAGATAAAAGTCTCCAACTTCAGCGATTTTTGCAATTCGTTCCAGTCACAGGCAGCAGGGTACTGGAACGAAAGGCGGCCGAATGAGGTGTTGGCTTTAGGGATGATCAGTGAGATACACCTGCTGGAGCGCGTGCTACGGATGGGTGTTGCCATCGTGACCAGTGAACTGAGATAAGGCGGAGCTTTACCTAGCATGGACTTGTAGATGACCTGGAGCCAGTGGGTCTGGCGACGAATATGTAGCGAGGGCCAGCCGACTAGAGCATACAAGTCGCAGTGGTGGGTGGTATAAGGTGCTTTAGTGACAAAACGGATGGCACTGTGATAGACTGCATCCAGTTTGCTGAGTAGAGTGTTGGAAGCCATTTTGTAGATGACATCGCCGAAGTCGAGGATCGGTAGGATAGTCAGTTTTACTAGGGTAAGCTTGGCGGCGTGAGTGAAGGATGCTTTGTTGCGGAATAGAAAGCCGACTCTTGATTTGATTTTCGATTGGAGATGTTTGATATGAGTCTGGAAGGAGATTTGCAGTCTAGCCAGACACCTAGGTACTTATAGATGTCCACATATTCAAGGTCGGAACCATCCAGGGTGGTGATGCTAGTCGGGCATGCAGGTGCAGGCAGCGATCGGTTGAAAAGCATGCATTTGGTTTTACTAGCGTTTAAGAGCAGTTGGAGGCCACGGAAGGAGTGTTGTATGGCATTGAAGCTCGTTTGGAGGTTAGATAGCACAGTGTCCAATGACGGGCCGAAAGTATATAGAATGGTGTCGTCTGCGTAGAGGTGGATCAGGGAATCGCCCGCAGCAAGAGCAACATCATTGATATATACAGAGAAAAGAGTCGGACCGAGAATTGAACCCTGTGGCACCCCCATAGAGACTGCCAGAGGACCGGACAGCATGCCCTCCGATTTGACACACTGAACTCTGTCTGCAAAGTAATTGGTGAACCAGGCAAGGCAGTCATCAGAAAAACCGAGGCTACTGAGTCTGCCGATAAGAATATGGTGATTGACAGAGTCGAAAGCCTTGGCAAGGTCGATGAAGACGGCTGCACAGTACTGTCTTTTATCGATGGCGGTTATGATATCGTTTAGTACCTTGAGTGTGGCTGAGGTGCACCCGTGACCGGCTCGGAAACCAGATTGCACAGTGGAGAAGGTACGGTGGGATTCGAGATGGTCAGTGACCTGTTTGTTGACTTGGCTTTCGAAGACCTTAGATAGGCAGGGCAGGATGGATATAGGTCTGTAACAGTTTGGGTCCAGGGTGTCTCCCCTTTGAAGAGGGGGATGACTGCGGCAGCTTTCCAATCCTTGGGGATCTCAGACGATATGAAAGAGAGGTTGAACAGGCTGGTAATAGGGGTTGCGACAATGGCGGCGGATAGTTTCAGAAATAGAGGGTCCAGGTTGTCAAGCCCAGCTGATTTGTACGGGTCCAGGTTTTGCAGTTCTTTCAGAACATCTGCTATCTGGATTTGAGTAAAGGAGAACCTGGAGAGGCTTGGGCGAGGAGCTGCGGGGGGGGCGGAGCTGTTGGCCGAGGTTGGAGTAGCCAGGCGGAAGGCATGGCCAGCCGTTGAGAAAAGCTTATTGAAGTTTTCGATAATCATGGATTTATCGGTGGTAACCGTGTTACCTAGCCTCAGTGCAGTGGGCAGCTGGGAGAAGGTGCTCTTGTTCTCCATGGAATTCACAGTGTCCCAGAACTTTTTGGAGTTGGAGCTACAGGATGCAAACTTCTGCCCGAAGAAGCTGGCCTTAGCTTTCCTGACTGACTGCGTGTATTGGTTCCTGACTTCCCTGAACAGTTGCATATCACGGGGACTATTCGATGCTATTGCAGTCCGCCACAGGATGTTTTTGTGCTGGTCGAGGGCAGTCAGGTCTGGAGTGAACCAAGGGCTGTATCTGTTCTTAGTTCTGCATTTTTTGAACGGAGCATGCTTATCTAAAATGGTGAGAAAGTTACTTTTAAAGAATGACCAGGCATCCTCAACTGACGGGATGAGGTCAATGTCCTTCCAGGATACCCGGGCCAGGTCGATTAGAAAGGCCTGCTCACAGAAGTGTTTTAGGGAGCGTTTGACAGTGATGAGGGGTGGTCGTTTGACTGCGGCTCCGTAGCGGATACAGGCAATGAGGCAGTGATCGCTGAGATCCTGGTTGAAGACAGCGTAGGTGTATTTGGAGGGCCAGTTGGTCAGGATGACGTCTATGAGGGTGCCCTTGTTTACAGATTTAGGGTTGTACCTGGTGGGTTCCTTGATGATTTGTGTGAGATTGAGGGCATCTAGCTTAGATTGTAGGACTGCCATGGTGTTAAGCATATCCCAGTTTAGGTCACCTAACAGAACAAACTCTGAAGCTAGATGGGGGGCGATCAATTCACAAATGGTGTCCAGGGCACAGCTGGGAGCTGAGGGGGGTTGGTAGCAGGCGCAACAGTGAGAGACTTATTTCTGGAGAGAGTAATTTTCAAAATTAGTAGTTCGAACTGTTTGGGTATGGACCTGGAAAGTATGACATTACTTTGCAGGCTATCTCTGCAGTAGACTGCAACTCCTCCCCCTTTGGCAGTTCTATCTTGACGGAAGATGTTATAGTTGGGTATGGAAATCTCTGAATTTTTGGTGGCCTTCCTGAGCCAGGATTCAGACACGGCAAGGACATCAGGGTTAGCAGAGTGTGCTAAAGCAGTGAGTAAAACAAACTTGGGGAGGAGGCTTCTGATGTTGACATGCATGAAACCAAGGCTTTTTCGATCACAGAAGTCAACAAATGAGGGGGCCTTGGGACATGCAGGGCCTGGGTTTACCTCCACATCACCCACGGAACAGAGAAGGAGTAGTATGAGGGTGCGGCTAAAGGCTATCAAAACTGGTCGCCTAGAGCGTTGGGGACAGAGAATAAGAGGAGCAGGTTTCTGGGCATGGCAGAATATATTCAGGGCATAATGCGCAGACAGGGGTATGGTTGGGTGCGGGTACAGCGGAGGTAAGCCCAGGCACTGGGTGATGATGAGAGAGGTTGTATCTCTGGACATGCTGGTTGTAATGGGTGAGGTCACCGCATGTGTGGGAGGTGGGACAAAGGAGGTATCAGGGATATGAAGAGTGGAACTAGGGGCTCCATTGTGAACTAAAACAATGATAACTAACCTGAACAACAGTATACAAGGCATATTGACATTTGAGAGAGACATACAGCGAAGCATACAGTAATCACAGGTGTTGAATTGGGAAAGCTACCTAAAACAGTAGGTGAGACAACAACAGCTAATCAGCTAGCACAACAACAGCAGGTAAAATGGCGTTGACTAGGCAACGGGGCCGACAGATAAAACAAACAAGCAGAATGGAGTACCGTGATTAATGGACAGTCCAGCGTGCATCAGTTATGTAGCCAGGAGATCAGTGTCCAGGGGGCAGCGGTGGATGGGCAGGGAAGCTGGACTGGCGAGTGTTATCCAGGTAAAAAAAAAACTAACAATGACTAAATAGCTTGTAGCTGGTTAGCTTCTGGAGGTTCTTGAGTGTGTTCTAAAAAATTAAAAATAATAGCGATTCCGTATCACATTGGGTGAGGCAGGTTTCCGGAAGGTATGAACAAATTAAAAATCAAAAAGAGATAGAAAGTAAATATGGGTCCAGTGAGTGTTTGGGACGCGGCGATTCAGACGGTTAGCAGGCCTGTGCTAACAAGCTAACAGTTCATAGGCCCGGGCTAGACAAGGTAGCAGTTAGCAGACCAGAGCTAGACAAGCTAGCAGTTAGCAGGCCGAATTAGCAAGCAGGGAGATAGCGAGGGCTAGAGAGTTAGCCTTTGGGGAACGTTGCGATGGGGTGAGTCTGTTTATTCCTCTTCATGCGGTGACATCGATAGACCGGTCGTGGGCCCGGGTATTGTAGCCCAGGAGTATGCTACAGGTGCTCTGGCCGGGCAAGCTTCAAGCTAAGTGGGTGGAAACGCTAGCCAGGAGTAATCATCCGGGGTTGCGGTTTAGCTAGATAGCTAGTTGTGAAGATCCAGCTGAAAAATGTTCTGTTTGCGGTGGGAATCCGGGGATGAATCCGGGGATGAAAAATAAATAGGTCCGCTATGCTCTGGGAGTCGCGTTGTTCGAACTGGCGAGAGCTTTCCGGGCTAAAGGTTAGCTGATGACCGGTTAGCTGAAGACCGCTAGCATAGCTGGTGGTTAGCTGGCTAGCTTCAGTTGAGGGGTTCCGGTTCCGGTTCCGAAGTAAATATAAATACTTTAGGAAAAATAGCTACATTGGGTGAGGCGGGTTGCAGGAGAGTATTTGGAAGCTTAGGTTTAGCAAAATGTTTTTAAAGAGATATGCGAAGAAAAATATGTAAAAAAACGAAAAAGAAACGATATATACAAGGGACAGGACGACAGGACGACTTACTGCTACGCCATCTTGGAGATTGTGGCGCAGGGGCCTCTAATAATCACGGATTACAAAAAAAACCTGTCACATCGCAGACACCAACGCCGCCCTACTGGACAAGCTAAACACTTTTTTGCACTTTGAGCATAACGGCGGTGAGGACAACGAGGGCTACTTGTTTACGGTGTCCACAGAGGATGTATGCAAGTCATTCAAGCGTGTTAGCCCAGACGGCATCCCTAACCGTGCCCTCAGAGAATGTGCAGACAAGCTAGCTGATGCGTTTCCGGACATGTTCAATCCCTCTCTTGCTCAGGCCATAATCCCCAACTGCTTCAAGATGTCCTCCAAGAAAGGGCAAGTACACTACATGACCAAATGTATTGAACATTCCGTTCAAAAATCATGGGAATTCAAATGGAGTTGGTCCCCCCTTTTGCTGCTGTAACAGCCTCCATCTTTCTAGGAAGGCTTTCCACTAGATGCTGAAACATTGCTGCGGGGACTTGCTTCCATTCCGGCATGAACATTAGTGAGGACAGACAGTGATGTTGGGCGATTAGGCCTGGCTCACAGTTTGCATTCCATTTCATCTCAAAAGTGTTCGATGGGGTTGAGGCCAGTCAAGTTCTTCCACACCGATCTCAACAAATCGTTTCTCTATGGACCTCTATCAGTAAGAGTAAGCTCTTCAGTAAGGCCATTCTATTGGCAATATTTGTCTATGGAGATTGCTGTGTGCTGGATTTTATACAACTGTCAGCAACGGGTGTGGCTGAAATAGCAGTCATCAGAAAGTGCTTCAAGAGGCTAGTCAAAGACCACATCACCTCCTCCCTCCCTGATACACTCAACCCTCTCCAATTCACATACTGCCCCGACATCCACAGATGCCATTGCACTGCACACTGCCCTAACCTACCTGGTCAAAAGGAATGCATATGTGAGGATTCTGTTCAATGACAACAGGTCTGCCTTCAATATCATAGTGCCGTCTAAGCTCACCACAAATCTCTTGGCCCTGGGACTGAACTGCTCCCTATGCAACTGGGTCCTGGACTTTCTGATGAGCCTCCCCCAGGGGGTGATGGTAGGCAACATCACCTCTTCCACACTGATCCTCAACACAGGGGCCCCACAAGGGTGCATCCTCAGGCCCCTCCTGTACTCCCTGTATACCTACGACTCCGCGGCCTCACACAGTTCCAACTCCATCATCAGGTTTGCTGACGACACGACAGTAGTAAGCCTGATTACCAACAACGACAAGACGACCTACAGAGAGGAGGTTAGCACTCTGATGGCGTGATGCCAAGTAAACAGCCACTCCCTCAACATCAGCAAAACAAAGGAGCTCATTGCGGACTTCAGGAGGAACCAGGCTGGGCATGCCCCATCTTCATCATTCTCAGGAGGCTGAATATATTTGTCCTGTCCCCAAGGGCTCTCACAGTGTTCTACAGGAGCACACTGTTGGGCATCACAGCCTGGTACAGCAACTCCACCACAAGGCTCTACAGAACGCACCACCGGGTGCACACTACCTGCCCTCCAGGACACCTACGACACCAGGTGTCGCAGGAAGGTCAAAAACATCATCAAGGACCTCAGCCACCCAATCCACGGCCTGTTCTCTGTGCTTTCATCACTCAGACGCTGGCAGTATAGGGGCCTCATGGCAAAAACTGACAGACTGGGGAATAGCTTCTACCCCCAGACCATCAGGCTGCTGAATAGCAACAACTTGTCAGCTACCTGCTTCCCCTGTCTCCCTCCTGCCCCCCGGACTTCCTATCCCTACCACCCTCTGCTCCCACTATGGACATTTTACCCCCCCCCCCCCCCCCAACTGATATGGTCATGTTGCTAGGGTGGTACTATGCGAAACACAGCAACATCACATTTTACACACCAGCCCCCCCAAAATACCATATGCGATACTGAAATAGTAATGCTACTCCATCATCATTTTGCAGGAAAGAAACTGGGGAAGGTTCCTGTCTCTCTCTTCTATCTGTCTATCTCTCTGCCTCTCTCGCGCTCCTGTTGATAACTAACCCCTGCTGATGCCTCCTCCTTACGTCACTCTTCTCTGCTTCTTCATTCAGCAGAAAAAATGTAATATAACTCACAGAAACACTATCTTTCTGACTTAACCCTTCTGAAAGAGAATGAGGAAAGGTAGGTATGAAAACGTTAATGAAATATGCAAAACAAATGTTACTGAACAGGTGGAGTTGGATATTGATTTCATCAGCTTTTCTCTCAATTAAACTTATGGTTTTACTTCCCCTGGGAATAGCTCCCACCCCATAGATGAAGTTTTACATACTTAATCAGAATTTCATACCAATACTAGACTTAATGTTTGCGTGTGTGTGTCAGTCATATGTTACACAGCATGTTATGTGAAAACACATAGGCTACTGTGTATGAAACACATCCTATTGGAGAGCCAAAATTGCATTTACACCCTGTCTGTTAACGTGTTATGTTCCTGTAGACAAAACTAGTAGGATCAGCACTTTCTGCCTCGCTACATAGTTTCTCTTCAACTCTGTCACATCAAGGCATTGTGTTTTAACCTGTTGAGTGTAGGGGGCAGTATTTCGATTTTTGGATGAAAAACGTACCCAAATTGAACTGCCTATTTCTCAGGCCCAGAATCTAGAATATGCATATAATTGTCCGATTAGGATAGAAAACACTCTTAAGTTTCAAAAACGGTCCAAATATTGTCTGTAAGTATAACATAACTGATATTGCAGGCGAAAACCTGAAGAAAATTCAACC
This sequence comes from Oncorhynchus nerka, assembly GCF_034236695.1. Lineage (NCBI taxonomy): Eukaryota > Metazoa > Chordata > Actinopteri > Salmoniformes > Salmonidae > Oncorhynchus > Oncorhynchus nerka. Next base: position 37,980,283 of record NC_088403.1, read on the forward strand.
AGGAAGTGGCCTCTATTTTGAAAGCTCCATGTTCCATTGAATGCCTTCCCTCCATTTAACCATACGTTTGTCCCTGGTCACCATGCCGTGTTCACAAGCAGCATCTTTCTACTACAGTTAGCCGATAAGGCTGTGGTCAGTCCACTTTTTTTTATTCAGGCACATTTTGTGAGTCACCATTGGTATCACATCTATGCATTTTTTTATGAAATCGGTAACTTGAGTCGACGTTTTCATTTATGTTGTTCCCAAAGCAGACCCGGAACATATTCCAGTCAAAGTGATCAAAACAGTCTTGGAGCATGGATTCTGATTGGTAAGACCTGACCACCTGAATATCCCTCGAGTCTTTATTTGTAAGCGGGAGAAGAAAAATGTGTATGATTTGCTAAAAGGAGGACGAGAGAGGGCCTTATACCCGTGTCGGAAAGGCTTGTAGCAGTGGTCAAAAGTGTAATTTCTGCAGATTGGACAGTCATTCTGGAGCACGGCCCTAAATTACTTTTGTGAAAGTCCCCGCAACAATGAATGCTGCCTCCGGGTACGCTGTATCCAGTTTGTTCAGGGTCCAAGGAAGATCCATAAGAGCATTTTTGGTACCGGCTTCGGGTGGGATGTACACAGCTGTGGCGATAATCCCAGAGTACTCGCTCGGAAGGTAAAAAAGGTGACATTTAATGGCCAAGTATTCCAAGTCGGAAAAGTTCCTTTACATTAACCCCATCTAGTTATTGTTCATAAAACAGACCCCACCACATTTGTTCTTGCCAGAGAGAGTCTGCTTCCTGTTCGCTCGATGAACTGTAAAACCTTCTGATTATACATAATCCATTTGGATGTCAGAGGAAAGCCAAGTTTCAGAAAAACAGAGTTTGTTGAAGAATCTGACATCCCCCTGCAAGGAGGTCCTCGCTCTGAATTTGTCAAGTTTATTCACTCATGACTGAACATTGGCGAGTAGTATGCTCAGTAATGGAGGATAGTCACCCGGAGTCACAATCTTGCTAAGACCCCTGCATGTCTGCCTCTTCATCTGCATCTTAATTTCCTTCTCTCCGGTAGGTCTCACATGCTTCCCGGTGCCTTACCAAAGAGGCTAGACCAGGGGTGTCAAACTTATTACATGGAGGGCCTAGTGTCTGCAGGTTTTTGTTTTTTCCTTTCAATTAAAACCTAGACAACCAAGTGAGGGGAGTTCTTTACTAATTAGTGATCTTAATTAATTTATCAAGTATAAGGGAGGAGCGAAAACCCAAAGAAACCACTCCGTGGAATAAGTTTGACACATTGGCTAGATCAATGTTACGCCGTCTCCGGCAATTTGAGAATTTCGGGTGGACTGCAAGTACACAGCAATTCGTATTCCAGCCTCTCTGTATCAGCTTTGACGCCCCTGCACTGACCTCGCCCTCCGGATGACAGCGGGGTGAACAGGCAGTCACTCGGGTGGTTATTGTCTGTGATGATGTCACGTTCTGACCTTTATTTCCTTTGTTTTGTCGTTATTTACTATGGTCAGGGTGTGAGTTGGGGTGGGCAGTCTATGTTTGTGTTTCTATGATTTTGGGATTTCTATGTTTCGGCCTAGTATGGTTCTCAATCAGAAGGAGGTGTTATTAGTTGTCTCTGATTGAGAATCATACTTAGGTAGCCTGGGTTTCACTGTTTGTTTGTGGGTGATTGTCTATGTTAGTTGCTTGTGTCAGCACAGTTCTCATTATACCTTCACGGTCGATATTAATTTATTGTTTTGTATAGTTTGTATTCAGTGTTCAGTGCTTTCTTCTAATTAAAAAATCATCATGAACACATACCATGCTGCATTTTGGTCCGCTCCTTACGACGATCGTGACAGATGATGGGGCAGCAGGTAGCCTACAGGTTAGAGCGTTGTGCCAATAACCGAAAGGTTGCTGGATCTAATCCCCAAGCTGACAAGGTAAAAATCTGTCATTCTGCCCCTGAAAAAGGCAGTTAATCCACTGTTTCCTGTTAGGCTGTCATTGTAAATAATAATTTGTTCTTAACTGACTTGCCTAGTTAAAAAAATGTAAATTATATTTTTGGCCTTCCTGTGGCATCGGGTGCTGTAGGTGTCCTGTTAAATGTTTTATTAATCAAATGTTTTGTGTTAAAATATCTCAAATATATCACATTACAACTGCATTGCAGACACTCATTACAAACACATACATTTAGTAATGACAGAATGCATTTTAAACTTCAAGCAATGTAACACTTTCTAAAAAATATTGATAGGAGTGGAAAAGGATTGCTAGTGCATTGATAAGCAGACCAAAGATGGCATTAACGATAAGTTAAACAATTATAAAAGGCACTTATAAAAGCCTATTTCACACTAGCATGCTGAATTTGCAAGATACATTTCTTTCAAATATTTCAGCGTTGTCTCATTTAAGCATTTGGTGGTGCACACAGTTATATTCCTGCTACAGTTAGCGTCAAGTGGAGGAGCAATATCTAAATCGTAGTACAGATGAAGCCAGAGCTGGAATGTGAAGCTGACTGAAGCTGGTTAGCTTTAGAAAACCCTGAGAAGATCTAGCTGGCTTCGTAGAATACCCGTCAGCAGGTGTCAACAGGAGAGAGAGAGAGAGAGAGAGAGAGAGGAACTTTCCCCTATTTCTTTCCTGCATAATGATGGAGTACTATTTCAGGAACCTTAGGTGGTGTGTTTGGGGGGCTGGTGTGTTAAATGTGATATTGCTATTTACAGTTATGTGTTTTGCATCATACTGCCCCAACAACACGAGCACTGAGAATACAACATGAATATGATACAAGTCTAATTCAAAGTTACAAAGCAGAGCTTGTTTGTGATATGAGTCTTCTCAACTGCATTGCTGACACACACATTGCAAACACACACACTATAATAGCGAGGATCCACAGCTGCATAAGATTTGTTGAAGGAGAAAAGTCAAAGTCAAAACAAATGCCTTTTCTATCACTAGGTTACTGCCAGACTGCCAGTAAAGCAAGTGAAATAGCTTTGTGCCCGGGGACATTTTAACTCTGAAAGAATACGGAGGCAATATCCTCAGGAGGTTCAAAAAACAGAGAGCTGGAGGGGAGGAAGGTCTTGTTGACAGGGTGTTATAGGGCTCTACTGTGATTCAGTGTGTTTCAGAGAGTACCTCTTCTGCCTCTTTTCTCTCTCTTTCACAGCACATGCTGGTAAACCCTAGATCTCCCCAAATAAATACCATAATTGTAACTCGTTTTAGGAAACTAGGCGTATGTCGCGCGTCACTACTTCACAAAAGCTCTATTTTATTTATTTTTTTAAATCAAAATGTGTTTTTTTGTCAGAAATGCCTTCTGGAACATGTGAACTTTCATATGCCTTAATAACAAATGTTTATGCCCTCTGTAAATAAAAATGTAATTGTAAAATTAGGAGCCTAGTTGGTTTGGCCACAGATGAAGTGGCAACCATCCCGCCAGCCATGATTGGCTGTGATAATGAGTGGGCTGGACATGCCAAGAGATGAGTTCAGATTGGTCTTCTATGTAGCCTCTTCTGTCTATAACATGAGCTCTTCTGTCTATAACATGAGCTGGTCAGCAGCTTTTTTGAAAGCTATCATATAGTAGAACTGCATATGTGTGGCTCTCCACTTTCTGGAGGTCCGAGTTTTGAAATCAGTGGAATTAGATAGATAGTGGAATTAGATATGATAGCTAAGGAGATGGAGAAAATTCTGCCATTTGATTGCAAATATGCAGATAGAATCAAAAAGAGAACAGACAGAAGGGTGTTGTTTAAAACACCTGTCTCCGGATTACATCTTCAAACTAAGGGCAACCATGGCATCCGTGACAGAGAGGGAGAAGCTTCCATCCATGTATACAGGTAATATAGTGTAGCTAGCTACATTTTCAAATATCTCACGTTTCTACTTTTGTCAGAATGTCATTTTCTTTTCAAGTTAAAGTGTACTGTCAGCTAGCTAGCTAATGTTACCTGGCTGGCTAGCTAGTTAACATTACGTCTATGATCTGTGTAGTAATATTATTCATATCTCAGAGCCATTTCCATTGCTAGTTAAAGCCTAATATTAGCTAGCTAACATTGAACCTGGTTGGTTTGCTATCTGCAGATTCATGCAGGGTAGTACCATTATGAGTTGGGATTATGGTTAATTGTTTTGCTAGCTAGCTACATGTCTAAACAAATGTCCCCATTATGCAAGTAACTATTTCAATAGAATGTTTATGATGTATGTCACTGTGACAACTGTCGATAGACTTAGCTGGTAAATTTAGCTCTGGCTATCTACTCCGGCTTCAGAGCACTCTCGTTTGAGTGTGCCAGAGCACAGAATAACTGACGAATTTACGAACACTCAACATCCATTGAATATGGCCGGTGTCAGTAAACGTTGTCAAAAACGCGTAATTAAATTGTTGCCAGCAGCACAGTTGCAGTCACCAATGCTCTGGATAACATAAAATCAGCGTAACCAGTTCTGCTAGGGTGAGTAAAATGGTCAGTGAGCTTTGCCCTCAGAGTGTCCAGTGTTCGCGCTGAAAGCTCCGAGAGCCAAGCTCTCTAAATTTACGAATGGACAACCTCACAACGCTCAATTTACAAATGCCCAGGGCATACTCTGGCACTCCAGATTAAATTTACATACACACCCATAGTATAAACCAGAGTTTAGTCTTGAAATCTTTGGTTGTTTAGTACATAGCCTCATATGTGAATCCAAATCAAATCAAATCAAATCAAATTTTATTTGTCACATACACATGGTTAGCAGATGTTAATGCGAGTGTAGCGAAATGCTTGTGCTTCTAGTTCCGACAATGCAGTGATAACCAACAAGTAATCTAACTAACAATTCCAAAACTACTGTCTTATACACAGTGTAAGGGGATAAGGAATATGTACATAAGGATATATGAATGAGTGATGGTACAGAGCAGCATACAGTAGATGGTATCGAGTACAGTATATACATATGAGATGAGTATGTAGACAAAGTAAACAAAGTGGCATAGTTAAAGTGGCTAGTGACATAAGAATGCAGTCGATGATCTAGAGTACAGTATATACATATGCATATGAGATGAATAGTGTAGGGTAAGTAACATTATATAAGGTAGCATTGTTTAAAGTGGCTAGTGATATATTTACATCATTTCCCATCAATTCCCATTATTAAAGTGGCTGGAGTTGGGTCAGTGTCAATGACAGTGTGTTGGCAGCAGCCACTCAATGTTAGTGATTGCTGTTTAACAGTCTGATGGCCTTGAGATAGAAGCTGTTTTTCAGTCTCTCGGTCCCAGCTTTGATGCACCTGTACTGACCTCGCCTTCTGGATGATAGCGGGGTGAACAGGCAGTGGTTTGGGTGGTTGATGTCCTTGATGATCTTTATGGCCTTCCTGTAACATCGGGTGGTGTAGGTGTCCTGGAGGGCAGGTAGTTTGCCCCCGGTGATGCGTTGTGCAGACCTCACTACCCTCTGGAGAGCCTTACGGTTGAGGGCGGAGCAGTTGCCGTACCAGGCGGTGATACAGCCCGCCAGGATGCTCTCGATTGTGCATCTGTAGAAGTTTGTGAGTGCTTTTGGTGACAAGCCGAATTTCTTCAGCCTCCTGAGGTTGAAGAGGCGCTGCTGCGCCTTCTTCACGACGCTGTCAGTGTGAGTGGACCAATTCAGTTTGTCTGTGATGTGTATGCCGAGGAACTTAAAACTTGCTACCCTCTCCACTACTGATCCATCGATGTGGATAGGGGGTGTTCCCTCTGCTGTTTCCTGAAGTCCACAATCATCTCCTTAGTTTTGTTGACGTTGAGTGTGAGGTTATTTTCCTGACACCACACTCCGAGGGCCCTCACCTCCTCCCTGTAGGCCGTCTCGTCGTTGTTGGTAATCAAGCCTACCACTGTTGTGTCGTCCGCAAACTTGATGATTGAGTTGGAGGCGTGCATGGCCACGCAGTCGTGGGTGAACAGGGAGTACAGGAGAGGGCTCAGAACGCACCCTTGTGGGCCCCGTGTTGAGGATCAGCGGGGAGGAGATGTTGTTGCCTACCCTCACCACCTGTGGGCGGCCCGTCAGGAAGTCCAGTACCCAGTTGCACAGGGCGGGGTCGAGACCCAGGGTCTCGAGCTTGATGACGAGCTTGGAGGGTACTATGGTATTGAATGCCGAGCTGTAGTCGATGAACAGCATTCTCACATAGGTATTCCTCTTGTCCAGGTGGGTTAGGGCAGTGTGCAGTGTGGTTGAGATTGCATCGTCTGTGGACCTATTTGGGCGGTAAGCAAATTGGAGTGGGTCTAGGGTGTCAGGTAGGGTGGAGGTGATATGGTCCTTGACTAGTCTCTCAAAGCACTTCATGATGACGGAAGTGAGTGCTACGGGGCGGTAGTCGTTTAGCTCAGTTACCTTAGCTTTCTTGGGAACAGGAACAATGGTGGCCCTCTTGAAGCATATGGGAACAGCAGACTGGTATAGGGATTGATTGAATATGTCCGTAAACACACCGGCCAGCTGGTCTGCGCATGCTCTGAGGGCGCGGCTGGGGATGCCGTCTGGGCCTGCAGCCTTGCGAGGGTTAACACGTTTAAATGTCTTACTCACCTCGGCTGCAGTGAAGGAGAGACCGCATGTTTTCGTTGCAGGCCGTGTCAGTGGCACTGTATTGTCCTCAAAGCGGGCAAAAAGTTATTTAGTCTGCCTGGGAGCAAGACATCCTGGTCCGTGACTGGGCTGGGTTTCTTCTTGTAGTCCGTGATTGACTGTAGACCCTGCCACATGCCTCTTGTGTCTGAGCCATTGAATTGAGATTCCACTTTGTCTCTGTACTGACGCTTAGCTTGTTTAATAGCCTTGCGGAGGGAATAGCTGCATTGTTTATATTCGGACATGTTACCAGACACCTTGCCCTGATTAAAAGCAGTGGTTCGCGCTTTCAGTTTCACGCGAATGCTGCCATCAATCCACGGTTTCTGGTTTGGGAATGTTTTTATCGTTGCTATGGGAACGACATCTTCGACGCACGTTCTAATGAACTCGCACACCGAATCAGCGTATTCGTCAATATTTCCATCTGACGCAATACGAAACATGTCCCAGTCCACGTGATGGAAGCAGTCTTGGAGTGTGGAGTCAGCTTGGTCTGACCAGCGTTGGACAGACCTCAGCGTGGGAGCCTCTTGTTTTAGTTTCTGCCTGTATGCAGGGATCAGCAAAATGGAGTCGTGGTCAGCTTTTCCGAAAGGGGGGCGGGGCGGGGCAGGGCCTTATATGCGTCGCGGAAGTTAGAGTAACAATGATCCAAGGTTTTACCACCCCTGGTTGCGCAATCGATATGCTGGTAAAATTTAGGGAGTCTTGTTTTCAGATTAGCTTTGTTAAAATCCCCAGCTACAATGAATGCAGCCTCCGGATAAATGGTTTCCAGTTTGCAAAGAGTTAAATAAAGTTCGTTCAGAGCCATCGATGTGTCTGCTTGGGGGGGGATATATACGGCTGTGATTATAATGGAGGAGAATTCTCTTGGAAGATAATGCGGTCTACATTTGATTGAGGAATTCTAAATCAGGTGAACAGAAGGATTTGAGTTCCTGTATGTTTCCTTCATCACACCATGTCTCGTTAGTCATGAGGCATACGCCCCCGCCACTCTTCTTACCAGAAAGATGTTTGTTTCTGTCGGCGCGATGCGTGGAGAAACCCGTTGGCTGCACCGCCTCGGATAGCGTCTTCCCAGTAAGCCACGTTTCTGTGAAGCAGAGAACGTTGCAGTCTCTGATGTCCCTCTGGAATGCTACTCTTGCTCGGATTTCGTCAACCTTGTTGTCAAGAGACTGGACATTGGCAAGAAGAATGCTGGGGAGTGGTGCGCGATGTGCCCTTTTTCGGAGTCTGACCAGAACACCGCCTCGTTTCCCTCTTTTTCGGAGTCGTTTCCTTGGGTCGCTGCATGCGATCCATTCCGTTGTCCTGTTTGTAAGGCAGAACACCGGATCCGCGTCGCGGAAAACATATTCTTGGTCGTACTGATGGTGAGTTGGCGCTGATCTTATATTCAGTAGTTCTTCTCGACTGTATGTAATGAAACCTAAGATGACCTGGGGTACTAATGTAAGAAATAACACGTAAAAAAACAAAAAACTGCATAGTTTCCTAGGAACGCGAAGCGAGGCGGCCATCTCAGTCGGCGCCGGAAGTAGGTAGCTTTAAAGAGATGAGTGGGCCTAAAGCTTAAGAGGGTGTGAACGATGCTGTATGGGTGTAGACAAAGAATAGCTCTCCAGTAGATACCAAAAAATTCAAGGGCCATTTTCTCGAAAGTGAGGTCAGAAGTTTATCAACTTTCAAAGCATAATTACTTTCCCATTGTTCCTCAACTGTAGTGTATGATATACTATTTTCTAGCTCAGAGTCTCTAGTTTATCCAATGTAAAAAACAAGTTTTCAAATTTTGTTACATAAGACCAGATAGAGCCGGTCGGTCACAATTGTGCTGTTCTCTTGTTTGTATGGATTTGGATAATTCTTTTTTTATGCACCATTCAAATACATTCAACCTAGAATACTGAATATGATGATGCTATTTCTTTGGAGAGACCTTGGGTTTGAATGAATCTGACATTTATGAAATATTTAATTACTTGAGTTGTGCTCAAGTTTTTGTATGCACAAATGTTTTGCAAGAACTGTCTCAGCTGACCTTTCTCAAAGCTCCCACAATGAACTGCATTCCTTCCTATATGACAAACAGTCAATTGAAAACCACAGGGACACAACTCTTCATCTCTCTTTACAAATCTTTTAATTCCTTAAATATCCTTTGAGGTATCACAGTTGGTACATTTCAAAACGTGATCATATGTGACCCGATTTCAAGAAACTAGGTATTTGTCACAAGTCACGGCTTCACAGGAGAGACATTTGAACGTAAAAAATATATTTTTATCAAAATGCATTTTTTGGATTGGTCTGCCATAAACAAGGCTTCTGTCTATTTGAGCTCGTCAATCTGGTTTCATAATCCTGCTGAATGCGGCATTTTTTGAATGTATTGTGTAGTGGAGCTGCATACGTGTTGCTCTCCACTTTCTGGAGGATCAAGTTTTGAAATCAGTGGAATTACAATATGACAGCTAAAGCGATGGAGAAAACACCTGTCTTTGGATTACATCTTCGAACTAAGGGCAACAATGGTATGGAATTCCTGACAGGGAGACGCATCCATCATGCATGATGATGTATACAGGTAAGATAGTTCAGCATTAGCTAGCTACATTTTCAGATATGACACATTTCTATTATTGACAAAGTGATTTCATTTCAAGCTAAAGTATACTGTTAGCTGGCTGGCTCCCTAGCTGACATTATTCATTTCACAGAGCTGTTTGCTTTTCTAGTTAGAGCCTAATGTTATCTAGCTAACATTGAACCTGGTTGGTTAGCTCCCAGAACTGTGGCATTGTTGGCACTCTTCATTGCAGTTTAACTAGCTAACGTTAGCTGGCTGGCTCGTTGGATAACATTACGTGACGTGTGTACAACACCCGTTGAATATGGCCAGTGTCAGTAAACGTCTGCAAAAAAGCATAATGAAATTGTTGCCAGCCGAGCTGGTTAGGCTGTTTTCATGTCATCAAGAGGTAAACAAATCATCGGTCAGAGCGTCAAGTGTGCACTCCGAGAGCGAAACGAAATGGGTGTGGCTAAATCTCATCCAATCTTTGCTCGATCCACCAATGATTTACCTTTGTCCACCACTAGTGTGAATTAATTAGAAGTTACACTTGTTCATTAAATTAATTACACATTGGTTTAACTTTACAGTAATGTACTGTTAGTGTCACGATCGTTTTTAGAAACGGACCAAGGCGCAGCGAATGTTGAGTTCCACATAATTTATTAATAGTGAAACTTAGCAAAAACAATAAACAAACAATGAACCGTGACTACAGAGGTGCTACATACACTTACTCAAATTACAATATCCCACAAACACAGGTGGGAACAAACACTACTTAAATATGATCCCCAATTAGAGACAACGATTACCAGCTGCCTGCCTCCAATTGGGAATCATACAAATCACCAACATAGAAACATGAAAACTAGAACACCCACATATAAATAATAAACTAGACAAACCCGACAGTCACGCCCTGACCTACTCCACAATAGAAAATAAGGACTCTCTATGGTCAGGATGTGACAGTTAGCCTAAAGTTTATTTGGAATTTACAGTAACATGATACTGTACCTCTTACTGCAGGTTTTCGCTCCACCCTCGTAATTGATTAAATAAGGTTGCTAACTAGTAAGGAACCCCCTCACCTGATTGTCTCGGTCTTAATTGAAAGGAAAAAACAAAAACCTGCAGACACTCAGCCCTCCATGGAATGACTATTTTCTATGTATATATCAACGATGTCGCTCTTGCTGCGGGTGATTCCTTGATGCACATCTACACAGACGACACCATTCTGTATACTCCTGGCCCTTCTTTGGACACTGTGTTAACAAACCTTCAAACGAGCTTCAATGCCATACAACACTCCTTCCGTGGCCTCCAACTGCTCTTAAACGCTAGTAAAATTTAATGCATGCTGCCCGCACCCACACGCCCGACTAGCATCACTACTCTGGACGGTTCTGAATGTGGACAACTACAAATACCTAGGTGTCTGGCTGGACTATAAACTCTCCTTCCAGACTCATATTAAACATGTCCAATCCAAAATTAAATCTAGAATCGGCTTCCTATTTCGCAACAAAACCTCCTTCACTCACGCCGCCAAACATATCCTCGTAAAACTGACTATCCTATCGATCCACGACTTCGGCAATGTCATTCACAAAATAGCCTCCAACACTCTAGATGCAGTCATCACAGTGCCATCCGTTTTGTCACCAAAGCCCTATACACCACCCACCACTGTGTGACCTGTATGCTCTCGTCAGCTGGCCCTCGCTACATATTCGTTGTCAGACCCACTGGCTCCAGGTCATCTATAAGTCTTTGCTAGGTAAAGCTCCACCTTATCTCAGCTCACTGGTCACGATAACAACACCCGCCCGTAGCATGCGCTTTTTGGCCGCCTTTCCTTCCAGTTCTCTGCTGCCAATGACTGGAAAGAATTGTAAAAATCGCTGAAGTTGGAGACGTATATCTCCCTCACTAACTTTAAACATCAGCTATCTGAGCAGCTAACCGATCCCAGCAGGTGTACACAGCCCATCCAATCTACCCACATCCCCCATACTGTTTTTATTAACTTTTTGCTCTTTTGCACACCAGTATTTCTTTTTGCACATCATCATCTGCAAATCTATCTAACCAGTGTTCATTTTCTAAATTGTAATTACTTCGCTACTATGGCCTATTTATTGCCTTACCTCTTCACACCATTTGCACACACTGTATATAGACTTTTTGCTATTGTGATATTGACTGTACGTTTGTTTATTCCATGTGTAACTGTGTGTTTGTGTCACACTGCTTTGCTTTATCTTGGCCAGGTCGCAGTTGTAAATGAAAACTAGCTCTCAACTGGCCTACCTGGTTAAATAAAGGTGAATTTAAATTTTAAAAAATGAAATAAAATAATGACGCTGGCGCTGGAGGGTGGTGGCTGCAGTTTTACGGGCTCCTAACCAACTGCTATTTTGTTTCTTTAAGATTTTTCTTTAACGAGTCCAATGAGGATACACTACTTTGTCAAGAAAAGGCCCAGGGGAGGAGGGTGGGGTACCTTGTAAGAATTTCCTACGAGTAGGTAAACCAACTCTGCCCTCCGTATTATTGGCCAACGTGCAATCATTGAAAAACAAACTGGACGATCAAGACTCCTACCAACGGAACATTAAAAACTGTAACATCTTATGTTTCACCGGAACGTGGCTAAACGACGACACAGATAATATAGAGCTGGCTGGCTTCTCCGTGCATCGGCAGGATAGAGCAGCTATGTCTGGTAAGACGAGGGTTGGGGGTGTGTGTCTATTTGTCAATAACTGCTGGTGCGCAATGTCTAATATTAATCAAGTCTCGAGGTATTGCTCGCCTGAGGTAGAAACGTTCATGATAAGCTGTAGACCACACCACCTACCAAGAGTTCTCATCTATATTATTCATAGCCATCAATTTACCACCACAAACCGATGCTGGCACTAAGATCGCACTCAACGAGCTGTATAAGACTAAAGAAAACAAGAAAATGCTCATCCAGATTTGGAGCTCCTAGTGGCCAGGAACTTTAATGCAGGCAAACTTAAACTTCTAGCAGCATGTCACATGTGCAACCAGAGAAGGAAAAAAAATTCTAGAGCACCTTTACTCCATACACAGAGATGCATACAAAGCTAAAAAAAAACTAAAGCAGAAAGTACCAGAGACTCGCTCAATATGGAAGTCTCGCTCAATATGGAAGTGGTCAGATGATGTGAATGCTACGCTACAGGACTGTTTTGCCAGCACAGACTGGAATATGTTCTGGGATTCATCCAATTGCATTGAGGAGTATACAACCTCAGTCACCAGCTTCATCAATAAGTGCATCGACGACGTCGTCCCCACTGTGAACGTACGTACATATTCCAACCAGAACCCATGGATTACAGGCAACATCCGCACCAAGCTAAAGGCTAGAGCTGCTGCTTTCAAGGAGTGGGACACTAAAACAGACGCTTATAAGAAATCCCGCTCTTCCCTCAGACCATCAAACAGGCAAAGCGTCAAAACTCTTCTCCACTGGCTTCCAGTTGAAGCTCGCATCCGCTACAAGACCATGGTGCTTGCCTACGGAGCTGTGAGGGGAACGGCACCTCAGTACCTCCAGGCTCTGATCAGGCCCTACACCCAAACAAGGGCACTGCGTTCATCCACCTCTGGCCTGCTCGCCTCCCTACCACTGAGGAAGTACAGTTCCCGCGCAGCCCAGTCAAAACTGTTCGCTGCTCTGGCCCCCCAATGGTGGAACAAACTCCCTCACGACGCCAGGACAGCGGAGTCAATCACCACCTTCCGGAGACACCTGAAACCCCACCTCTTTCAGGAATACCTAGGATAGGATAAAGTAATCCTTCTCACCCCCCCCCCTTAAAAGATTTAGATGCACTATTGTAAAGTGGCTGTTCCACTGGATGTCTTAAGGTGAACGCACCAATTTGTAAGTCGCTCTGGATAAGAGCGTCTGCTAAATGACTTAAATGTAAATGTAAATGTAAAACAGGACTAAGATTGAATCCTACTACACCGGGCTCTGACGCTGTGGCATGGCTTGAAAACTATTTATGGACTACAAAGAGAAACCCAGCCGTGAGCTGCCCAGTGATACGAGCCTACCAGACAAGCTAAATGTCTTTTTATGCTCACTTCGAGGCAAGCAATACTGAAGCATGCATGAGAGCACCAGCTGTTCTGGACAACTGTGTGATCACACAATCCGTAGCCAATGTGAGCAAGACAGGTCAACATTTACAAAGCCGCGGGGCCAGACGGATTACCAGGACGTTTACTCAAAGCATGAGCGGACCAGCTGGCAAGTGTCTTCACTGACATTTTCAACCTATCCCTGACCGAGTCTGTAATACCTACATATTTCAAACAGACCACCATAGTGTCTTTGCCCAAGAAAGTGAAGGTAACCTGCCTAAATGATTACCGCCCCGTAGCACTCACGTCAGTAGCCATGAAGTGCATTGAAAGGCTAGTCATGGCTCACATTAACACCATAATGCTGGAAACCCTAGACCCACTCCAATTCGCATACCACCCCAACAGATCCACAGATGACGCAATCTCAATCGGAACACCTATGTGAGAATGCTGTTCATTGAATACAACACCATAGTGCCCACATAGCTCATCACTAAGCTAAGGACCCTAGGACTAAACACCTCTCTCTTCAACTGGATCCTGGACTTCTGAAGGGACGCCCATAGGTGGTAAGGTTAGGCAACAACGCCTCTGCCATGCTGATCCTCAACACTGGGGCTCCTCAAGGGTGCGTGCTTAGTTCCTTCCCATACTCCCTGTTCACCCACAACTGCGTGGGCAAGCACGACTCCAACACCATCATTAAGTTTGCTGACGACACAACGGTGGTAGGTCTGATCACAGACAATGATGAGACAGCCTATAAGGAGAAGGCCAACATCTCCCTCAATGCGAGCAAGACAAAGGAGCTGATCATGAACAATAGGAAAAGTAGTCCCCAGATCCTCAAAGTTCTACAGCTGCACCATCGAGAGCATCCTGACTGGTTGCATCACCGTCTGGTATGGCAACTGCTCGGCATCTGGCCGTAAAGCACTATAGAGGGTAATGTGTACAGCCCAGTACATCACTGGGACCTAGCTTCCCGACATCTAGGACCTTAAAACCTCTTCAGTCGACCCTCTACTTTTTTGAACATTTTGTTAAAAATCGCGCAACATTTCAGCGCCCTGCTACTCATGCCAGGAATATAGTACGTTCATATGGTTAGAATGTGTGGATAGGAAACCCTCGGACGTTTTTAAAACTGGTTAAATCATGACTGTGGCTATTACATAACGTGCGTTACATCGGAAAGCGCAGGAAAACCTGATCACAGAAAATGGAAATAAATATCCTTGCGCCACTTCCAGCAATTGTTAACAGAGAGCCGAATTAGATAAGACCGAGCATTCAACTCCCACAGCATCCCCATGTTGTCTAGAGTCTTGTGAATTGAATCCTCTTTGATTCTTGGTTGAACCGAAAGAGGGGCACGACTTACCTCCGGTCTCCGCCCAGATCATTCCGGAAGAGCTCTCTCCTGAAATTTTTTCCAAGACGACAGCTAATGATTTCTACATCGCCTATGGATGATTTTTATCGCTTATTAACGTTTACTAATACCTAAAGTAGCATTACAAACGTATTTCGAAGTGATTTGTGAAAGTTTATCGTCTACTTTTTGAATTTTAAAAAATGACGTTACGTTGTGAAATCGCTGTTTTTTTCGTTTATCACACAGTCTACATATAACGATATCTTGGCTTTATATGGCCCGATTTAATCGAAATAAAGACCCAATAGTGTTTATGGGACATCTAGGAGTGCCAACAAAGAAGATGGTGAAAGGTAATGACTGTTTTCTATTTTATTGTGCGGTTTGTGTAACGCCGAAATGCTAATTATTTTGTTTACGTCCCCTGCTGTGCTTTTCTGTTGTAGTGTATTGGTGCATGCTATCAGATAATAGCTTCTCATGCTGTCGCCGAAAAGCATTTTAAAAATCTGACTTGTTGCCTGGATTCACAACGAGTGTAGCTTTAATTTGATACCCTGCATGTGTATTTTAATGAACTTTTGAGTTTTAACTAATACTATTAGCATTTAGCGTAGCGCATTTGCATTTCCAGAGCTCTAGTTGGGACGCAAGCGTCCCAACTAGAGGCAAGAGGTTAATACTAGGCGGTGACAGAAAAATTGTCAAAGACTCCAGTCACATAGGCTGTTCTCTCTGCTACCACACGGCAAGCAGTACCGGAGCTCCAAGTCTAGGACCAAAAGGCTCCTTATCAGCTTCTACCCCCAATCCATAAGAATGCTGAACAATTCATTAAATGGCTACCCGGACTATTTACTTTGCCCTCCCTCCCCCTTGTTTTTACACTGCTGCTACTCGCTGTTTATTATCTATGCATAGTCAACTTTACAAATTACTTCCACTAACCTCTACCCCCACACATTGACTCGGTACCGTTAACCCCTGTATATAGCCTCGTTATTGTTATGTCATATTTTTTTTCCTTTTTTTAAATTTGTATTACTTTAGTTTATTTTGTAAATATTTTCTTAACTCTATTTCTTGAACTGCATTGTTGGTTAAGAGCTTGTAAGTAAGCATTTCATGATATGGTCTACACCGGTTGTATTCAGCGCATGTGACAAATAACATTTGATTTGATTTAAATGAGTTTGACACCTATGGTTTAGGCAATGATTTGTCTGCCATTTATACTGCTGAGAACTGAGGCCCTGGCCTCTACTCTCATGTCTTCTCCTCCCCTCCCTTCCTCTCCACCATCCTCTCCTATCCTCCTCTCCTTAGACCAACCACTCCTCTCCTCCATCCACCCCTCTCCTCTCAGACAGACCCACCACTCCCCTCTCTTCATGTGAGAATGTGTGACACATTCTCTCACCCTCTCCAGTAATCGGTCTGGTAAACGGGTTGGGTCCCAGCCACTGTCGTCAGCCCAGAGATTGATGCACGCTGGCTGTCTGCAGGGAGCTGATAGGAGGAGCCAGGCATCGGGCCCCAGGTCGTGACAAAACCACTCCTAGGCAGGAAGGATCCTGGATTGAAGCACAGTGTGTGTGGGTGGGGGCGTGCGTGCATTTGTGTGGATAGGACCACAGACAGGGGCAGAATACAAAATGGTTGGCCTGGAGAATCTGATTTAACTCTCTCTCCCTCCCGATCGCTCCCTCCCTACCATTCAAAGGACTCCAATATCTTCGCCTCCCGTTGGAGTCCATTCCAGGCACTCTCTCGCCCACCTATGCTGCTGGCCATTTCGCCAAGGCCACAGGTTCAGAGTCCAGAATCTGTTGTTGGCGTGAATATGGTAGAGCAGAGCAGACACACAAGGTACTCTACAGGAAGGGTCCATCACACAGGGTTATACAGAGTGGAGCCATAGTGGAGGAAAAAAATCAGAGGATGGACTCATTGTTGCCCAGCCTTTAAATTAATTCCATCCTCTGATTAAAAGTGCCGTATAGAGGCAGCATGCTGACCTAAAGCACCACAGGAGATAGCATTACTCTGACAATGATGCACCTTAGTGAGGGAGAACTTTGTCATTTGAAAGCTAATGTCATTTTGACACCGAAAAACATTTTGAATTTTAGTGGGGAGTGCAAATGAGCATTATATACATGTCTTTTCTAAAGAAATTAGTCTAGGAGGAGCTAAATGGAAATAGATTACGAAAGCACACTGGCACCTAGATGTTGGAAACATTTAATGGATAATAAATTCAGCTTCCATGCAGCTCGTAAATGAAAATAAGTGACTGACAAATTTAACAAATATTAGCACACATATGCAAAGAATATTATTTTTGATTGCTACTCTTTTCTTTATGAACTGGTTTTGTGTTTGCATGCAAAGGATATTCTCAAGTGTGTTCTTTCATTATTTTCTCTGAAATGTGCATGTTCTCTTTTCACGCAAAGATTATGGATATTATTAATTGCCAAGAGAGTAACATACTGAACCACTACATGTAGAGGTACAGCTATGTTAAACGACATCGAACATCTGAAACTGCAATTTCTATGTTGATATCACATGAAAATCAAAACCTAATCATGTCAGGCTTGTTAACACTTTATTAATATTTTCTCTCTTGAGGGTTGTCCACATGAACACAGAGGCTCCAGGAGACCTCCATTCATTAATTAGCATTTGACACTAACCAGGTGGTTCTTCTGCAAAGGGCCCTGGATCACATTAAAGGGCCTATGCTGGTGTAGAGAACATAACCCCAGAGGACACCCTGCTGGGCTTCCCACTGAGTACAGCTATAGATACTTTCTTTAGAGCTATTCACAAAAATATTTATTCACAGAGGCCTGAGGTGTTTTCAGAGAGTGAGAGAGAGGCAGATGGTTATAAAACCTTCATAATAGAACCGTATTGTGTAGGATATTATTTACATTTAAGTCATTTAGCAGACGCTCTTATCCAGAGCGACTTACAAATTGGTGCTTTCACCTTATGACATCCAGTGGAACAGCCACTTTACAATAGTGCATCTAGGTCTTTTAAGGGGGGGGGGTGAGAAGGATTACTTTATCCTATCCTAGGTATTAAAGAGGTGGGGTTTCAGTTACAAACATATCGAGTCAGCTCTATATTGCATTTACACCACACTGACAAATACAACACTAGAACATGTCACAAATGTTGCTAGGCAGATTAAATCATAAGTGACATGTAAAAGGTAAACACATACAGGGAAGGAGGGGTGATGGAGGGAGTGCGAGAGATAGTAGAGAGAAAAAGAAAGCGCAGAGAGAGGACTGCAGGCAGGACCAGGCCATTATTCTGCATCCCTTAGTAATTTGTAGGGATTTCCCATCCCTCCATCCCTTTGTTCTCCAATCAATAGTCTCCTCTCAGAGAGGAGAGGAGTGAGGCAACAGTGTTTATTCAACATTAATCATTTAACACTTTAGGCTGGTGGGAACTACAGCTTATTAAAACACTATCACTTCAAATACTCAGAAGCAACATGCAGGGAAATAAAGCATCTGACAGCAGCATTTAGGTTTGAGTACAACAGGTCCATTCCGGTCTAGAGACCTTCTAGCTAACAAAGGGATAGAAATGTGAGAAGGAGGAAGGGAGAGAAAGAGAGTGGGAAGGAGACTACTAATTATAGTTATTTCATCAGCTAGGTTATTGAGAGAGGAGAACACATTCTCTTTTATGGTAACAACCTGCCTATAACACAGAAGCAGACATTATCCTCTCTCTCGGCAGCTAGGGAAAGCTCCTCCTAAAATGATTTTGTTTTTAGTGAACATTATTGTTGTTTTAAAACCTGTTGCGACTCTAGGGGCAGTATTTTCATTTTTGGAAAAAAAACGTTCCCGTTTTAAATGGGATATTTTGTCAGGACAAGATGCTAGAATATGCATATAATTGACAGCGTAGGATAGAAAACACTCTAACGTTTCCAAAACGGTAAAGATATTGTCTGTGAGTATAACAGAACTGATGTTGCAGGCAAAAACCTCAGAAAAATCCAATCAGGAAATGCCCCATATTTTGAAAGCGCTGCGTTCCAATGAGTCCCTATTGAGCTGTGAATGTGCCATCAACCAGCTTACGCTTTCTACGTATTCCCCAAGGTGTCTACAGCATTGTGACGTAGTTTTACGCATTTATGTTGAAGAATAGCCGTAGGCGGCTACATTGCGCAAGTGGTCACCTGATGCCCCCAGAGAAATTATTGCGTAAAATACAGAGGTAGCCATTACTCCAATCGGTCTTACTGAAAAACTAATTATCCCGGTGGATATATTATCAAATAGATATTTGAAAAACACCTTGAGGATTGATTATAAACAACTTTTGCCATGTTTCTGTCGATATTATGGAGCTAATTTGGAATATTTTTCACCGTTTTCATGACTGCAATTTCCGGGCGATTTCTCAGCCAAACGTGAAGAACAAACGGAGCTATTTCGCCTACAAAAAAAATATTTTTTGAAAAAAGGAACATTTGCTATCTAACTGGGAGTCTCGTGAGTGAAAACATCCGAAGCTCATCAAAGGTAAACGATTTCATTTGATTGCTGTTCTGATTTCCGTGATCAAGTTACCTGTTGCTAGCTGGACAAAATGCTATGCTAGGCTATCGATAAACTTACACAAATGCTTGTCTAGCTTTGGCTGTAAAGCATATTTTGAAAATCTGAGATGCCAGGGTGATTAACAAAAGGCTAAGCTGTGTCTCAATATATTTCATTTGTGATTTTCATGAATAGGAGTATTTTCTAGGGATATTTATGTCTGTTGCGTTATGCTAATTAGTGTCAGGCGACGATTACGCTCCCGCATGCGGGATGGGGAGTCAGTAGAGGTTTTAATGCAGTTCATGTTTTCTCCACATCTGGAGGGACTAGGACATATTTAAAAAGTTGTCTGCATCAATGCTCAGATTCAAAAAATTACAATGTTAACAGTAGCAGGAGCATTCCATTTGATTTACCAGCATCACATACAAAAGCTGCAGAGGTGAAATGTTTTGCTGACAATAATAATAAATTGAACTTGTATAGCGCTTTTCATTACAGAAAATAATCTCAAAACACATGAAAAGCAAAACAAACAAGAGATGGTGGAGATTGAATGTCACAAATGTCCAAATCACCTGTCTTTTTCAATGCGATCTTTGTATACTGATAGCAGAAGTCGCATGTCAAGTGTAGACACTGCCAAAGACAGTCTGAGAAAACAGACCTGGCGCGCTACATCAGTGCACCACATCTGCTTCTCCCACGGTCAGTTACTCCATGGGAATTGGTCCTCCACTGCTGAAAATTTAGCACCTACAGTTGAAGTCGGAAGTTTACATACACCTTAGGCAAATACATTTAAACTGAGATTCACAATTCCTGACATTCAATCCTAGCAAAAATTCCCTGTTTTAGGGTTGATTAATAAGGTCAGGCTTTATGATGGCCACTCCAATACCTTGACTTTGTTGTCCTTACGCCATTTTGCCACAACTTTGGAAGTATGCTTGGGGTAATTGTCTATTTGGAAGACCCATTTGCAACCAAACTTTAACTTCCTGACTGATGTCTTGAGATGTTGCTTCAATATATGCACATAATTTTCCAGCCTCATGATGACATCTATTTTGTGAAATGTACTCCTGCAGCAAAGCACCCCCACAACATGATGCCGACAACCCCCTTGCTTCATGGTTAGAATGGTGTTCTTCGGCTTACAAGACTC
Source organism: Oncorhynchus nerka (assembly GCF_034236695.1). NCBI lineage: Eukaryota > Metazoa > Chordata > Actinopteri > Salmoniformes > Salmonidae > Oncorhynchus > Oncorhynchus nerka. The sequence continues at coordinate 38,000,803 of NC_088403.1, forward strand.
ACCCTTTTTCCTCCAAACATAACGATGGTCATTATGGCCAAACAGTTCTATTTTTGTTTCATCAGACCAGTGGACATTTCTCCAAAAGTATGATCTTTGTCCCCATGTGCAGTTACAAACTGTAGTCTGGCTTTTTTATGGCAGTTTTGGAGCAGTGGGTTCTTCCTTGCTGAGCAGCCATTCAGGTTATGTTGATATAGGACTCGTTTTAATGTGGATATAGATACTTTTGTACCTGTTTCCTTCAGCATCTTCACAAGGTCCTTTGCTGCTGTTCTAGGATTGATTTGCACTTTTCACATCAAAGTACGTTCATCTCTAGGAGACAGAACACGTCTCCTTCCTGAGCGTTATGATGGCTACGTGGTCCCATGTGTTTATACTTGCGTACTATTGTTTGTACAGATGAACATGGTACCTTCAGGCATTTTGAAATTACTCCCAAGAATGAACCAAACTTGTGGTGTTATGCAGGTGAGTGAGGACCCAAAAGCGCTTTAACAGAAACAGAGTCTTTTAATGTCAAAACACAGGGAAGACATAGATCCTCTTCAGATGTATCGATTGACAACATAGACAACCCGCAGAGAGGGCGACAAATAAATCATAAAGTCCTCTGATCTTAACAGGAGAGTCCTCTTCTAGCAGCAGAGGAGAATAGCAGGGTTAGCGGCGATAGACTGCTGGTCTCTCCGGGTAGGCGCGGGTTGTAGAGGACAGAGGTACCTGATCACACGTAGCATCTGATGAAGAGGCAGATTACGACAGGACAGGACAAGGGTGAAGCAAACGAGAATCTGACAAAGACAGAAGCAGAAACAGAGAGAGAAATAGAGACCTAATCAGAGGGATGAAAAGGGAACAGGTGGGAGAGGGTAAACGAGGTAGTTAGAGGAGATGAGGAACAGCTGGGGGAAGGAAAGGAAGAGAAGGTAACCTAATACGACCAGCAGGGGGAAACGAAGTGAAGAGAAGGAACAGGAACAAGACATAACATGACAATACATGACATGTGGAGGTCTACAATTATATTTCTGAAGTATTGACTGATTTCTTTTGATTTTTCCCATGATGTCAAGCAAAGAGGCACTGACTTTGAAGGTAGGCCTTGAAATACATTCACAGGTACACCCCCAATTGACTCAAATGATGTCAATTAGCCTTTCAGAAGCTTCTAAACCATGACATAATTTTCTGGAATTTTCTAAGCTTTTGAAAGGTGCAGTCAACTTAGTGTGTGTAAACTTCTGACGCACTGGAATTGTGATACAGTGAATTATAAGTTAAATAATCTGTCTGTAAACAATTGTTGGAAAAATGACTTGTGTCATGCACAAAGTAGCTGTCCTAACCGACTTGCCAAAACTATAGGTTGTTATCAAGAAATTTGTGGAGTGGTTGAAAAAAATAGTTTTAATGACTCCAACCTAAGTGTATGTAAACTTTCGACTTCAACTGTACCTGGGTGATGCCACGCTGCTGAAATGCGCACAAAACAGAACAGTCCCTGAGCCACCTCTGAAGAGCATCTCTGGAAAGCATGCAGTACTTGTTGTGATTCTTCGACAGAAGAATCCAAAACAGACCTATTAAGCCTATTCCAGAGCAACAAAAAACACAATTATAAATTGATGTAAAATAATAACATTATGTTCAATATGTACAAGAATACAATCTCTGACATGCTCTTCTATACAGAGCATACTGCTGCTTCGCATTCTGCTGCATGCAGGCACTTTGACCATGCCAGACAGAGAGGAATCACTAATGGTCGACAGATCTTTGTATTTGATGAACAGGAGCCTGATAATGGACCCTTAACCATTAACACCTACAACAATGGCACCGTAATGATTCATGGCATATAAGTTGCACTTATCCTCTATATACATGAGTTTACATCACTGAAAGAGCTAGCAGACACCTTGAAAGAGAATGAAGTGTAACAGAGTGCCAATCAGAAGATTGACCTGATATGAAATCAGTTAATTTCAAAAGGCCCCCCCACCCTCATATCCAACCAAGCCACCATAGCAGACATGGAGTGACAACCTGCACCAGCTGTCCCAGGCCTTTGGCATCATCTCCCTACTGGAGGTAAAGGTGAATGAGCTTTGTGGTGAGATGACTGTTCTGAGGCAGGATAAGGAAGAGCTCAGAGAGGACTATCATTAGTAGAGAGATAGCTGACATCAGGGTGGAGCTACAAAGAGTTACCTACAACAACCCTCACTACCACATCCCCTCATCGGCAGGACCACTGCCGGCGGAGCCATGCTGGGACCCTCACGAGAGAGGAAGACAACAAAAAGCCACCTGTGGTCCCCAGCCCACTCCATCCAAAGAACATAACTTAGGACACCACTACCCACAACTGCAGCACACAGGCAAAGCACACCATGTTCTTCATTTGATATGACTCCAATGGGACATTTCTCAGAGAGAAACTGCTAATCCATTGCATGTCAGTCAGAAAGCTATTATGCCCAACAACAGCAAGTGCCTTAAATTCCGTCAAGCAAAGAATTAAATGGGCCAACCATATCATAATTCACAAATCTGGCATACATCCTCCAAGATCACAACCACTAGCCCCCAACCAAAGTGACCAGCACCATCGGGCCCCATCCAGAACAGCCAACACCACCCTTCACCATCGGGCCCCTTCCAGAGAGGCCAGTACTTGGCGGTCCCATTCTGTTAGCTTGTGTGGCCTACCACTTTGCAGCTGAGACCTTTCCACTTCACAATAACAGCACTTACAATTGACTGGGGAAGCTCTACTAGGGAAGAAATTTGACAAACTGACTTGTTGGAAAGGTGGTATTCTATGACGGTGCTATGTTGAAAGTCACTGAGCTCTTCAGTAAGGCCATTCTACTGCCAATGATTGTCTTTGCCATGCAATGTTCAATGTGCTCAATTTTATACACCTGTGGTTGAAATAGTCTAATCCACTCATTTGAAGGGGTGTCCAGAAATTATTTTTGATATAAAGTGTATATTGGTGACCTGAAAATTTACTGATTATAATCTAGTTGTCCTCTCAAGAGGAAGGTTTTTACTTTGACTAATTCCTGCAACATGACCCAGGTTATCACTCAAACACCTAGAGTATATACCAATAGTGTTGGATCTGTGACTTGTGTTGATCATATCTTCACTAATGCTGCAGAGCTTTGCTCCTACGCAATATCAGTTCCCATTGGCTGTAGTGACCATAACATTATGGCAATAACAAGGAAATCCAAAGTACCACAGTACTACAGTTGATTATGCTGTCTCATCAATCTTTTTTTGAGTTTTACCCCCTTTTCTCCCCAATTTTGTGGTATCCAATTGTTAGTAGCTACTATCTTGTCTCATCGCTACAACTCCCGTACGGGCTCGGGAGAGAAGGTCGAAAGCCATGCATCCTCCGAAACACAACCCAACCAAGCCGCACTGCTTCTTAACACAGTGCGCATCCAACCCAGAAGCCAGCCGCACCAATGTGTCAAAGGAAACACCATGCAACTGGCGACCTGGTTAGCGTGCACTGCGCCTGGCCCGCCACAGGAGTCACTAGTGAGCGATGAGACAAGAATATCTCTACCGGCCAAACCCTCCCTAACCCGGACGATGCTAGGCAAATTGTGCGTCGCTCCACAGACCTCCCTTGCGGCCGGCTGCGACAGAGCCTAGACCACTGTGCCACCCGGGAGGCTCTAAGACTTCAAATGTTTAATGTTGGTCGGTGAAGGAGGAGGAGAATCCAGATGCAGCAGTTGGAGTATTTGTATAATAATTATTACCAATTGTTGACAAACATACACCTGTTAAGAAACTAATTGTGAGAACTGTTAGAGCCCCCTGGATCGCTGATGAATTGAAAAATTGTATGGTTCAAAGAAATGATTGGCTGACATACTGTTAATTGAGAAATGGTGACTAAACGTAACAAAATAAAATAAGAAATTGCATTACGAAAACAAGAAAAATGACAAGCTATGGAAAAAGACTTGAGCCCTTTAAATTATATTATGGGCAGAAAACCCAATTAATCTCCTTCGCTCATTGAAGTTGATGGGTAATCTATAAAACCTTTTGATATAGCTATTAATTTCAATGACAGCTAAAGTAAACAAATTGACAAGTGAAATGACAACATTTGTTTATTGAAGATCTAATAATGAAAGAGAAGGCTGTTTTGAATTTTTTTTGTTTGTGTGGAAGAAGTGGAAAAACAATTGTTATCCATCAATAATGATAAGCCACCTGGTATAAACCTAGATGGGAAACTATTGAGAATGGTAGCAGACTGTATTGCCACCACTATTTGCCATGTCTTTAACCAAAGCCTAAAGGATTGTTTGTGTCCACAGGCATAGAAGGAAGCTTAAGTAATTCCACTACCTAAAAATAATAAAGCACCCTTTGCTAGCTCCAACAGCTGCCCAATCAGTTTGCTGCCAGTTCTTAGTAAACTAATTGTTTGAACAAATACAATGCTATTTTTCGAAGAACCAGTTAACTACTGACTTTCAGCATGCATATAGGGAAGGGCACTCAACTTTTACTGCACTGACTCAGATGACTGATGATTGTCTAAAATAAATGGATAATAATATGATAATTGCAGCTGTATCGTTAGATTTCAGTGCAGACTTTGATGGAATTGATAATGCTCTGTTATTGAAAAAACTTAATCACCTGCCATCACATGGTTTGGGAGTTACTTATCCAATAGCACTCAGAAATTATTCTTCAATGGAAGATTCTCTAAAATCAGATATGTACAGTGTGGTATCCCTTACAGCAGTTGCCTTGGGCCATTACTCTTCTCTATTTTTACAAGAAGCTAAAATTACTATGTATGCTGATGACTGCACACTGTACGCATCATCACCAACAGCCAGTGAGCTCTCGAAGACTCTAAACAAGGAGTTAGTCAGTGTCAGAGTGGATAATTAACAATGAAATGTCCTTAAAAACATCTAAAACCAAAATAATTGTTTTTGGTTCGAAGAATTATCTTAGACCTAAACCTCAACTGGGGATGTGCATAAATGTGCACCAATTGTGAATACTTATGTAAATTAGATTGTTACGGTTTTCTTCCGTCGAAGGAGAGGAGGACCAAAATGCAGCGTGGTTAATTCGATACATCTTTAATGAAGATGAAACACGAACAATACAAAAACAATAAACGTAACATGAAAACCGAAACAGCCTATGCTGGTGCAAACTAACACAGAGACAGGAACAATCACCCACGAAACACTCAAAGAATATGGCTGCTGATTATTTCACTTATAATTCACTGTATCACAATTCCAGTTGGTCAGAAGTTTACATACACTAAGTTGACTGTGCCTTTAAACAGCTTGGAAAATTCCTGAAAATTATGTAATGGGTTCAGAGGCTTCTGATAGGCTAATTGACATCATTTGAGTCAATTGGAGGTGTACCTGTGGATGTATTTCAAGGCCTACCTTCAAAGTCAGTGCCTCTTTGCTTGACATCATGGGAAAATGAAAAGAAATCAGCCAAGACCTCAGAAAAAGAATTGTAGACCTCCACAAGTTTGGTTCATCCTTGGGAGCAATTTCCAAATGCCTGAAGGTACCATGTTCATCTGTACAAACAATAGTACGCAAGTATAAACCCCATGGGACCACACAGCCGTCATACCGCTCAGGAAGGAGACGTGTTCTGTCTCCTAGAGATGAATGCACATTGGTGTGAAAAGTGCAAATCAATACCAGAACAACAACAAAGGACCTTGTGTAGATGCTGGAGGAAACAGTTACAAAAGTATCTATATACACAGTAAAACTAGTCCAATATCGACATATCCTGAAAGACTACTGCTCCAAAGAAACCACTGCTCCAAACCACCATAAAAAAGACAGACTATGGTTTGCAACTGCACATGGGGACAAAGATCATATTTCTTGGAGAAATGTCCTCTGGTCTGATGAAACAAAAATAAAACTGTTTGGCCATAATGACCATTATGTTTGGAGGAAAAAGGGGGAGGCTTCAAAGCCGAAGAACACCATCCCAACCATGAAGCACGGAGGTGGCAGCATCACGTTGTGGGGGTGCTTTGCTGCAGGAGGGACTTGTGCACTTCACAAAATAGATGGCATCATGAGGTAGGAAAATTATGTGGATTTATTGAAGAAACATCTCAAGACATAGGTTTAATTTAAAGCTTGGTTGCAAATGGGTCTTCCAAATGGACAATGACCCCAAGCATACCCTTCCAAAGTGGCAAAATGGCTTAAGGACAACAAAAAAATGGCTTAAGGACAACAAAGTCAAGGTATTGGAGTGGCCATCACAAAGCCCTCACCTCAATCCGATAGAACATTTTTGGGCAGAACTGAAAAAGCGTGTGCGAGCAAGGAGGCCAACAAACCTTGACTCAGTTATACCAGTTATGTCAGGAGCAATGAGCCAAAATTCACCCAACTTATTGTGGGAAGCTTGTGGAAGGCTACCCAAAACATTTGAACCAAGTTAATTCAACCATTTAAAGGCAATGCTACCAAATACTAATTGAGTATATGTAAACTTCTGACCCACTGGGAATGTGATGAAATAAAAGCTTAAATAAATCACTACTTTTATTCTGACATTTCACATTCTTAAAATAAAAGGGTGATCCTAACTGACCTAAAACAGGGTATTTTTACTAGGATTAAATGCCATTAAAAATGGGAGCAGTGTGAGTTTTAGTGCCACTGCAGCAATGAGTGATGGGGATACAAAAGCACAGGGAGGCAATAGTGACCAGCCATGCAATATAAACTTGGAAAGAGGCTCAGTGTATATACAGTGCATTCGGAAAGTGCCAGACTTCATCTAGACGTGACGCTTAGCATTCAGGCCAAAGAGGTCAATCTTGGTTTCATCAAATCAAATGTATTTGTCACATACACATGGTTAGCAGATGTTAATGCGAGTGTAGCGAAATGCTTGTGCTTCTAGTTCCGACAATGCAGTAATAACCAACGAGTAATCTAACCTAACAATTCCAAAACTACTACCTTATACACACAAGTGTAAAGGGATAAAGAACATGTACATAAAGATATATGAATGAGTGATGGTACAGAACGGCATAGGCAAGATGCAGGAGATGGTATCGAGTACAGTAATGTAGGGTATGTAAACATTATATTAAGTAGCATTGTTTAAAGTGGCTAGTGATATATTTGACATCAATTTCCATCAATTCCCATTATTAAAGTGGCTGGAGTTGAGTCAGTGTGTTGGCAGCAGCCACTCGATGTTAGTGATGGCTGTTTAACAGTCTGATGGCCTTGAGATAGATGGCCTTGTTTTTCAGTCTCTCGGTCCCTGCTTTGATGCACCTGTACTGACCTCGCCTTCTGGATGATAGCGGAGTGAACAGGCAGTGGCTTGGGTGGTTGTTGTCCTTGATGATCTTTATGGCCTTCCTGTGACATCAGGTGGTGTAGGTGTCCTGGAGGGCAGGTAGTTTGCCCCCGGTGATGCGTTGTGCAGACCTCACTACCCTCTGGAGAGCCTTACGATTGTGGGCTGAGCAGTTGCCGTACCAGGCGGTGATACAGCCCGACAGGATGCTCTCAATTGTGCATCTGTAGAAGTTTGTGAGTGCTTTTGGTGACAAGCCAAATTTATTCAGCCTCCTGAGGTTGAAGAGGCGCTGCTGCGCCTTCTTCACAATGCTGTCTATGTGGTTGGACATATTCAGCTTGTCTGTGATGTGTACGACGAGGAACTTAAAACTTACTACCCTCTCCACTACTGTCCCATCGATGTGGATAGGGGGGTGCTCCCTCTGCAGTTTCCTGAAGTCCACAATCATCTCCTTAGTTTTGTTGAGGTTGAAAGTGAGGTTATTTTCCTGTCACCACACTCCGAGGGCCCTCACCTCCTCGCTGTAGGCCATCTCGTCATTGTTGGTAATCAAGCCTACCATTGTAGTGTCATCCGCAAACTTGATGATTGAGTTGGAGGCGTACATGGCCACGCAGTCGTGGGTGAACAGGGAGTACAGGAGAGGGCTCAGAACGCACCCTTGTGGGGCCCCAGTGTTGAGGATCAGCGGGGTGGAGATGTTGTTACCCACCCTCACCACCTGGGCGGCCCGTCAGGAAGTCCAGTACCCAGTTGCACAGGGTGGGGTCGAGACCCACTATGGTGTTAAATGCTGAGCTGTAGTCGATGAACAGCATTCTCACATAGGTATTCCTCTTGTCCAGATGGGTTAGGGCAGTGTGCAGTGTGGTTGAGATTGCATCGTCTGTGGACCTATTTGGGCGGTAAGCAAATTGGAGTGGGTCTAGGGTGTCAGGTAGGGTGGAGGTGATATGGTCCTTGACTAGTCTCTCAAAGCACTTCATGATGACAGAAGTGAGTGCTACGGGGCGGTAGTCGTTTAGCTCAGTTACCTTAGCTTTCTTAGGAACAGGGAGAATGGTGGCCCTCTTGAAGCATGTGGGAACAGAAGACTGGGATAAGGATTGATTGAATGTGTCCGTAAACACACCAGCCAGCTGGTCTGCACATGCTCTGAGGACGCGGCTGGGGATGCCGTCTGTGCCTGCAGCTTTGCGGGGGTTAACACGTTTAAATGTTTTACTCATTTCGGCTGCAGTGAAGGAGAGTCTGCATGTTTTGGTTGCGGGCCGTATCAGTGGCACTGTATTGTCCTCAAAGTGGGCAAAAAAGTGATTTAGTCTGCCTGGGAGCAAGAAATCCTGGTCCGTGACTGGGCTGGTTTTCTTTTTGTAATCCGTGATTGACTGTAGACCCTGCCACATACCTCTTGTGTCTGAGCCGTTGAATTGCGACTCTACTTTGTCTCTATACTGACGCTTAGCTTGTTTTATTGCCTTGCGGAGGGAATAGCTACACTGTTTGTATTCGGTCATGTTTCCGGTCACCTTGCACTGGTTAAAAGCAGTGGTTCGCACTTTCAGTTTCACGCGAATGCTGCCATCAATCCACGGTTTCTGGTTTGGGAATGTTTTAATCGTTGTTATGGGAACGACATCTTCAATGACTTTCTAATGAACTCGCTCACCGAATCAGTGTATTCGTCAATGTTGTTGTTGGACGCAGTGCGGAACAAATCCCAGTCCACGTGATGGAAGCAGTCTTGGAGCGTGGAATCAGATTGGTCGGACCAGCGTTGAACAGACCTGAGTGCGGGAGCTTCTTGTTTTAGCTCCAGACCAGAGAATCTTGTTTCTCATGGTCAGAGTCCTTTAGGTGCCTTTTGGAAAACTCCAAGCGGGCTGCCATGTGCCTTTCACTGAGGAGTGGCTTCTGTCTGGCCACTCTCCAATAAAGGCCTGAATGGTGGAATGATGCAGTAATGGGAGAACCTTCCAGAAGGACAACCATCTACACAGAGGAACTCTAGAGCTCTGTCAGAGTGACCAAGAACCTCCCTGACCAAGGCCCTTCTCCCCCGATTGCTTAGTTTGGCCGGGCAGCCAGCTCTCCACCAATCAGGCCTTTATGGTAGAGTGGCAAGATGGAAGCCACTCCTCAGTAAAAGGCACAACAACTCACTTGGAGTTTGCCAAAAGACACCTAAAGGACTCTCGGACCATGAGAAACAAGATTATCTGGTCTGATGAAACCAAGATTGAACTCTTTGATCTGAATCCCAAATGTCACTTCGGGGGAGAACCTGCCACCATCCCTACGGTGAAGCATGGTGGTGGCAGCATCATACTGTGGGGATGTTTTTCAGCGGCAGGCACTGGGAGACTAGTCAGGATCGAGGGAAAGATGAACAGAGCAAAGTACAGAGCGATCCTTGATGAAAACCTGCTCCAGAGCGCTCAGGACCTCAGACTGGGGCCAAGGTTCACCTTCCAACAGGACAACAACCCTAAGCACACAGCTAAGACAACGCAGGAGTGATTTCGGGACAAGTCTCTGAATGTCGTAGCCAGAGCCCGGACTTGAACCTGATCGAACATCTCTGGTGAGACCTGAAAATAGCTGTGCAGCGACTCTCCCCATCCAACCTGATAGGGCTTGCGTGGATCTGCAGAGAAGAATGGGAGAAACTCCCCAAATACAGGTGTGCCATGCTTGTAGCGTCATACCCAAAAAGACTCAAGGCTTTAAATCGCTGGCAAAGGTGCTGCAACAAAGTACTGAGTAAAAGGGTCTGAATACTTATGCAAATGTAATAGTTACAAATTTCCAAAAATCTGTTTTGCTTTTTCATTATGGGGTATTGGGTGTAGATTGATGAGGGGAAAAAATATTTAATCCATTTTAGAATAAGACTGATGTAACAAAATGTGAAAAAAGTCAAGGGGTCTAAATACTTTCCGAATGCACTGTATATTGACATGATCCCATATGGAAAGGTGATTGTAGAGATGGTTGGTGCCTTCATATTGGACTTCAATCAAACCCACCATAGCAATGTTTATGCAGTGTCTTTGTTTACAAACTTCACCATGCACTTCAGAGTATGATTGAATAGATAGAATTGTGCTCTTAGAAAAGTTTTGAATAAACTCATGCTTTAGTTTACCACCAGGGAACAGAGTGTGATTGGGTTCCGTGACAAGCCTGCCACATATCAACATTTCATTTCATATGTTCAGTCCTTTGAAGGAAGAAACAGTGGAGAAACCAGACTACTCTGGAAAAACAAGCGGTGATGATGAAAATGATGATGACTCTGTGACTGCAGGTGCATCACTGTCTATAATCGCCTCTGCTCTGCATCCACGGGTATGAACAGGCAAGCAATGCCACACACACGGATACACACAGGTATAGACACACACGGCAACTGGTAGTGCACACAAAACACACACATGGCATATATTATGTATTATTTTCACACAGGAATGTACATGCGCATAAGCACATGAATACACACCCTTACTCATACTTACACATAATCCCCAATTTGTCCCTACACTGCCTGTCTATCCACACATGCAAAGACTTACGCAGCTTTCCACACCTCACACTATGACACAGATCCAGAGAGAGACGTCCTACACTATTCATGCTCTCAGATAGGTAATTATGTTTATGTTTGTTAGAAAGAGAAGAGGGGGGTTGAAAAGAAAAAGAGTGTAAATGTAATAATTCTTACAGAGCAGGGCTCATGGTGAAGCCCTATAGGATCAAATCCAATTGTGGCTAGATGCACATTAAGCCCTGTCACTCAGTAGCAGCACAACACTGGCTGCCCTTCGAACAGAGAGAGGAATGTTGATGAGACTACTGGTGGTGGTGGAGGGGGAGTTTCTCTCTTAGGAGCAAGAAATGAGTGTAAACTCACGCATGCACCCATGTGCATGTAAGGACAAACACGCACACACATAAAAACAAATGTGCACACACGCAAGGGATGAAGTATGTAGAAACGCAAGTACACACACATCCGACCCATCATCTACGCTCCAACACCAGGCACTGTACCACAGCCAATCAAACACTGAAAACAAGATTACGCCACACTGGGAACACTACTTTGTGCCAAATCCAACACATATGTGGACACACACTACAAATACACAGATACATGACACACACCCACCCAAAAGCAATGACGAGTCACTGTTTGATTAGGTTACCTTTCACAGCGAAAAGCTGTAGTAACGTACAGTCAAAAAGCATTAACGAGTCTATTTACTTTAGTGCTGGAATTTAGCTAACTGCAGAAGTAATTATCCTTCACTTCAAAGGCTCTGTCTGCGTCCCAAACGTCACTCTATCCCAGTTTACGTAGTGCACTATATAAGGAATAGGTTGCCATTTGGGACGCATTCCGGTCCCACAACTTCCTGTGCAGACTGAAGCATGACAGATAATTGGCTGACCACTATGCTGCTGATGTACTAAACACATACTCGCACATGAGCATTTGCACTCACACACACACACACGGAAATGCACACACTCGCACACAAACACGCTTGTAATTTGAGAGATAAGGGGGATGCTACACATAGTCATTCAGTGGTTGAAGGTGTTAATGCCTGTTAATAAAGGTGCTATAGACATATCTGTCTATCGGGACAAAGCCCTGCAGAACGCAAGTAAAATCAACTTCACCTTCACTTCAGGTACAGCCAGTCAAAACTAAAAGCCAACAGCGCCAGAAATGATTTTATTCCAAGTGCAATACTTCAGATGTACAACATGTTAGCCTAATATACACTTTAAGCACTAAGCACTTTGACATGAAAATATAGGCCCAGCTTTACTCAGACATTTTTAGATTTTTGCACTACCTTACTGACTTGTTTGTAAATATTCTGTTTTTTTCTGTTGTGTTTTACATTTTAATATGTGATCTTGTCTGTATGTATTTTGACTGCTGCAAAATTAATTGACTCGAGGACATTAACATATATTCTGAACAACCACACAGTTTGTCAGGGCGACATCCAAGCCGTTACACCAGAGGTCCAAACCTCTCAACAAAGTATTTTCTGTTCGGATGCAGACTATGGATTGCTACAATATGACGAAAAGAGAGTGTAATGGAATAATGCCCATTGGATCAATATATTAAATGTATGGGAAGTCCATTACACCATAATCTGCCTTGATTCAAGACAGTTTACTCCTTTCACCTCATGACATTAATAGAATAATATTTAATCACAGTTGATTCAAATGGACACATACAATAATGCAGTTGTTTGACTGAAGCATGTGGCTCCATAGTGGGCATGATATCATGCCAAAAGCATTGTTTGAATTTATTTAGTCACCTGCCAATAATTCTCTGCTGTTCTCTGACATTCAGAGATTGAGGCAGCATTCCAAATGGCACTCTATTCCCTATAAAGTCCACTACTAACCTATGGGTACCGGTCAAAGGTAGCACACTATAAAGGGAATAGGATTCCATTTGGAACACACTCAGAGACAGACTATAAACGCAGCAAAAAAAGAAACGTCCCTTTTTCAGGACCCTGTCATTCAAAGATCATTCGTAAAAATCCAAATTACAATGAAGATCTGTGAAGTTAAGGGTTTAAACACTGTTTCCATGCTTGTTCAATGAACCATAAACAATCAATGAACATGCACCTGTGGAACGGTCGTTAAGACACTAACAACTTACAGACGGTAGGCAATTAAGGTCACAGTTATGAAAACCTAAGACACTAAAAAGGCCTTTCTACTGATTATGAAAAACACCAAAAGAAGAATGCCCAGGGTCCCTGCTCATCTGCGTGAACGTGCCTTAGGCATGCTGCAAGGAGGCATGAGGACTGCAGATGTGGCCAGGGCAATAAATTGCAATCGCAGTGACAGACCACGTGTAACAACACCTGCACAGGATCGGTACATCTGAACATCACACCAGCGGAACAGGTACAGGATGGCAACAACAACTGTCTGAATTACACCAGGAATGCACAATCCCTCCATCAGTGCTCAGAATGTCCGCAATAGGCTGAGAGGGGCTGGACTGAGGGCTTGCAGGCCTGTTGTAAGGCAGGTCCTTACCAGACATCACCGGCAACAATGTCGCCTATGGGTACAAATCCACCGTCGCTGGACCAGACAGGACTGGCAAAAAGTACTCTTCACTGACGAGTCGCGGTTTTGTCTCATCAGGGGTGATGGTCGGATTCATGTTTATCGTCAAAGGAATGAGCGTTAGACCGAGGCCTGAACTCTGGAGCGGGATTGATTTGGAGGTGGAGGTTCCGTCATGGTCTGGGGCGGTGTGTCACAGCATCATCGGACTGAGCTTGTTGCCATTGCAGGTAATCTTAACACTGTGCGTTACAGGGAAGACATCCTCCTCCCTCATGTGGTACCCTTCCTGCAGGCTCATCCTGACATGACCCTCCAGCATGGCAATGCCACCAGCCATACTGCTCATTCTGTGCGTGATTTCCTACAAGACGGGAATGTCATTGAGCACATCTGGGACCTGTTGGATCGGAGGGTGAGGGTTAGGGCCATTCCCCCCAGAAATGTCCGTGAACTTGCAGGTGCCTTGGTGGAAGAGTGGGGATACACGGCAAGAACTGAGCAAATCTGGTGTAGTTCATGAGGAGGAGATGCACCGCTGTACTTAATGCAGCTGGTGGCCACACCAGATACTGACTTACTTTTGATTTTAACACCCCACCCCCCCTTTGTTAAGGGACACATTATTTAATTTCTGTTAGTCACATGTCTGTGGAAGTTGTTCAGTTTGTTGAATCTTGTTATGTTCATAGAAATATTTACACGTTAAGTTTGCTGAAAATAAACGCAGTTGACAGTGAGAGGACGTTTCTTTTTTTGCTGAGTTTAGTAATCAGGTTATCAAGTACAGTTATTAAATGTTCATTAGCTAGCTATTAGCAGCAGCCAATTCCAACATGCATGGCTGCATAGAAATGTAATGTACGACAGACTGAAATTATAACACTTGCATTTATATTCTTTTGAAGTTGTTTGTTTGGCTTACCTTGGAAACACTCAATTCCTATTTCCCCTCTGTGTGATGTTTTTGCGGTTTGCATTAATATTTATATAAATGTACATTGGGCCCCTATCCAGCATAGCTAGTGTTTCCACCATAGCTACTGGAAAGCAGGCCTATTGGGGGGAGAAGGTGGGATAATGCTGAATATTTGCCAGTTTGGATGTTCCTCAGTTGAAAGTTAGACTGTTTGTGTGTTGTTTATGGAAGACATGCTTTTTTAAATAAACATTAATTTAAATGTGCTACAATACACCTCATACCCTTTTCTTCTGGTCACAAATATCCCTAAAGAGATTCCTCTCATCAATTTGAATGTCTTTCGGCTGCAGAATTTTGACTAACCCAAAAAGTGTGTGTGTGTGTGCTTCATATGCGTGCATGCACTCACGTGCACCAATGTGAAATGCTTTAAACCACTGACATTTCCTATTCCTCCCTAAGCCAGGTTGGTGACACATCTGTATGTTGGTGAGATTACGCATTCATCCCCTCCCCTCCTCTTTCTCTCTAGTTGTCACTATGGTTTCACCTGCTGGCTGCCTCCATGCCATCCTATCAACGTATCAGGCAGGGTGATGTCACACACGTCGAGCCTCAGGCCCTGCCATGCTCTGCAGCCTGCGGCATGGTGTGTGTGTGTATGTGAAAGAGAGCTTCTCTCGCTGTGTGTGTGTATGCGGCGCCACATGCCACTAGGCTAATTAGAGGGCTCTTAATTCTGTCAAAGTCATTTGATGACACTGATGTGACAGATTAATATTCACACTTAACTCTCCCGTCCTCTCTCTACCTGAGTGCTTGCTGTTGTGTTGTTTACTTCCCTACACAATTAGTATCGGATTGTTGATGGTTGGGGACTGAGTGAAGAGGTCTCACTGTGCAAACTGATGATTAGGAGATTGGAGGAATATGCCTATGTCACCGGCAACATTTTTCAAATAGCATAAAAATACCATAAAACTATAGGTTAACCCTTGTGCTTTGTGGTATGGGTCAGATTGTCCCGCACAGTTTAAACACACTCAAGACAGTCCAAGAAGCAAGTAAAAACAGCCCAAGCATTATTTTGTCTTGTCAGACCTTTCGAAAAGAAGAAATACAAGAACATTTGATTTCAAAAACTCGATATTTAAAAACCATTTGTTAAACATATATTTCCTTTCTCACAAACAAGCATTTTCTGTCTGGAGCTCATTTTTGAGTGTGTGTCAGAGATCTGCTGCTCTCACACAGAGAAGGACAAAGCTTGGGAAAGCTCCTTTTCACCCAAACATAATTATAAAAGTGCAACCAGAACCAGTCAAAATAAAATACATCAAAGACACTTGTTAATTTTGGACCTGTGCAAATATCTGTACAGATAAAAGCCTCCGGGTCAAAATGCCCCACATGTTTTTATTCAAAATAAGATATAAACAGATATTCCACAACACATCAGTGTGTTAACATTTTGAAGTTAGGTTCATGACCCTTAATGAGGAAAAGTAATTTAATTTCATAGATAAAACGAGAGGTCAACTAGTATTTTAGACAAATTGAGGTCAAACATAATATGCAACATAATATGAGGGTTGCTCTTTCATTCAGTGGTAAAAAAAACAACTATATTTTCTCTGAACATGTGGGCCTCAGTTGGTAGACCATAGTTATTGTAAGGTCAGGGTAATGGGTTTGATTCCCGGTACCAAAATAAATGCATGTATGCATGCATGACTACATGTTGCTTTGGATAAAAGCATCTGCTAAATGGCATATATTGTATTATGTGAAATCCATGCACGCTGTTGGAGTGTCTTCATGAAAATATACATATCATAAAGCTATATAATGGTTTCTATATAATACTCTATGATTACACCTGGCTTCATCTGTGTCGTATGATGTGAGAGTAGAGTAAGCCTCAGTCTGCATTCTAATGGCACCCTATAGCCTATGTCGCCCTGTTGTATCCTGTACACGTGACAAATACATTTTGACTTGATGTAGGGAATAGGGTGCCATTTGGGACGAAACCTCAGTTATAATTTTGTTTTGATTAATTATTTTGTACCAAAGAAAACAAGTGATAGATAACAATACAGATAAAAACAAATTAAAATAGGGATAATTAATTAAGTTATTTGTAGTGGGTGTTTTTACCATATGTTGACATGACACCTGGTATGTGTACAAGCTGCATGTTAACCAAGCTGATTCTCTAGCACACCTAACATAGCTGATTGAGGAATCTAGTTATGCCAGGGATCATACCTTCTAATTTTCTATAGAGTCACAGCGCCCCTATGTGAACAGCCATAGAATGACATCCCATATGAATCAAATGATCAATCCTTAAATTTCCAATATCCCATTCCTCCACAAATCTAATGCTTTTAGATTTGTGGAAGTATTGAACGAGTGCACACTTCAGGAGAAAGGAGATGTAGGTGCTTCTACACCTGCATTGCTTGCTGTTTGGGGTTTTAGGCTTGGCTTCTTTACAGCACTTTGTGACATCAGCTGATGTAAGAAGGGCTTCATAAATACATTTGAATGATATTATTGGGACGGACCGTCTGTTTGAATGAGCATCCTTCCTCCCTTCTCCCTTGAAGTTATCACTGATGTCAAAATAATTGGTTCTGTGAAAGCTAGTACAGCCATTGCCTCCACCTACTATATGTACTCACCTGCATGCACTCACCTGACAAAGACTTCTTTGAAGTCGAAACAATGTTGATTTGGGTGCAAGAATAAAGCACTGGGGAGCTGCAATATTCTGCATAAAGGCCGCTCATTGCTTTTACTCCCCCTACTGTATTAGATTGAGGGAATCACTGATCCAGCACTATGAAGATAGAAATGAGGGAATTTGAACAGTATTAATTTCAGATGCAATCTTATCCTTCTTCAGTTTGATGTCGCTCCTGAGCTGTTCCATATGTGATCTCTGAGCGTCAATACTGCTGAAAGAGGCATGGCATGAGTAATATATTGTATCTTAATAAGAGATGACATTGCTCAGTGATTTTATATCCTTGTCTTTTTATTGTCTGTGTTTTGATAATTAAAAAAAGGAAACAGTCCCAGCAAGACACAATAAAAAAAATCTACTAAGTATAAAAGTATCAAAAACTACCCAGAAAAAGAACATACAAAAAAGAATGTTGTGAAGTCTAAAGCTAAAACTGTCAAAATTACCCAGAAGTAACAAAGAAAAAAACAACCCAAGGATTCACCACAAAATTTTCCAATAACCACAAAGTCTTACATGATTCTCGAAATATAAAGCAATGTAAATACTTTACAATAAATAACAAGCACATCTTCCTACGTCTACAATAAAAGTTCCTAGAAGTACAGTCAAATTCATGATGTAAAAAATAAACTTTTCACAATTGTTTGCAATAAACTTTCACACCACAGGCACAAACAAATCAAAGTATAAAATTATCTGGGCAGCAAGTTTTTTGGTTTCCATAACAAAACACTTCCCAACATGTGAGCATCTGAATTATACAGATATACAGTTGAAGTCGGAAGTTTACATAGCCAAATACATTTAAACTCAGTTTTCACAATTCCTGACATTTAATCCTAGTAAATATTCCCTGTCTTAGGTCAGTTAGGATCACCACTTTATTTTAAGACTGTGAGAATAATAGAGAGAACGATTTATTTCAGTTTTTATTTATTTTATCACATTCCCAGTGGGTCAGAAGTTTACATACACTCAATTAGTATTTGGTAGCATTGCCTTTAAATTGTTGAACTTGGGTCAAAAGTTTTGGGTAGCCTTCCACAAGCTTCCCACAATAAGTTGGGTGAATTTTGGCCCATTCCTCCTGACAGAGCTGGCAGAGCTGTAACTGAGTCAGGTTTGTAGGCCTCCTTGCTCGCACACGCTTTTCAGTTATGCCCACAAATGTTATGTAGGCTTGAGGTCAGAGCTTTGTGATGGCCGCTCCAATACCTTGACTATGTTGTCCATAAGCCATTTTGCCACAACTTTGGAAGTATGCTTGGGGTCATTGTCCATTTGGAAGATGTTTCTTCAATATATCCACATAATTTTCCTCCCTCATGATGCCATCTCTTTTGAAGTGCACTAGTCCCTCCTGCAGCAAAGCACCCAACAATATGATGCTGCCACCCCCGTGCTTCACGGTTGGGATGGTATTCTTTGGCTTTGAAGCCTCCCCCTTTTTACTCCAAACATAATGATGGTCATTATGGCCAAACATTTATATTTTTGCTGCATCAGACCAGAAGACATTTCTCCAAAAAGTACAATCTTTGTCCCCATGTGCAGTGGCAAACTGTAGTCTGGATTTTTTTTATGGCAGTTTTGGAGCAGTGGCTTCTTCCTTGCCGAGTGGCCTTTCAGGTTATGTCGATATAGGATTCGTTTTAATGTGGATATAGATACTTTTGTACCTGTTTCCTCCAGGATCTTCACAAGGTCCTTTGCTGTTGTTCTGGGATTGATTTGCACTTTTCACACCAAAGTACATTCATCTCTAGGAGACAGAACCTCGCGGTATGACGGCTGCGTGGTCCCATGGTATTTATACTTTTGTACTATTGTTTGTACAGATGAACGTGGTACCTTCAGCCGTTTGGAAATTGCTCCCACGGATGAACCAGACTTGTGGAGGTCTACACATTTTTTTCTGAGGTCTTGGCTGATTTCTTTTGATTTTCCCATGATGTCAAGCAAAGAAGCACTGAGTTTGAAGGTAGGCCATGAAATACATCCACAGGTACACCTCCAATTGACTCAAATGATGCCAATTAGCCTATCAGATGCTTCTAAAGCCATGGCATAATTTTCTGGAATTTTCCAAGCTGTTTAAAGGCTCAATCAACTTACTCTATGTAAACTTCTGACCAACTGGAATTGTGATACAGTGAATTATAAATGAAATAATCTGTCTGTAAGCAAATGTTGGAAAAATGACTTGTGTCATGCACAAAGTAGATGTCGTAACTGACTTTCCAAGAAATGTGTGGAGTGGTTGAAAAGCGAGTTTTAATGACTCCAACCTAAAGTGCATGTAAACTTCCGACTGTATATACACACAGCTCTGGAAAAAATTAAGAGACCACTGCAAAATGATTATCTCTAGTTTTACTATTTATAGGTATGTGTTTGGGTAACATGAACATTTTTGTTTCATTCTATAAACTACTGACATTTCTCCCATATTCCAAATAAAAATAGTGTCATTTAGAGCATTTATTTGCAGAAAATGACAATTGGTCAAAATAACAAAACAAATGCAGTGCTGTCAGACCTTGAATAATGCAAAGAAAATATGTTCATATTGATTTTTAAACAACACATTAATGTTTTTGACTTGACTTAGGAAGAGTTCAGAAATCAATATTTGGTGGATTTTTATATCACAGCTTTCATGCATCTTGGCATGCCCTCCACCAGTCTTTCACATTGATGTTGGATGACTTTATGCCACTCCTGGCGCAAACATTCAAGCAGCTCAATTTTGTTTAATGGCTTGTTACCATCCATCTTCCTCTTGATCACATTCCAGATATTTTCAATAGGGTTCAGGTCTGGAGATTGGGCTGGCCATGACAGGGTCTTGATCTGGTGGTCCTCCATCCGCACCTTGATTGACCTGGCTGTGTGGCATGGAACATTGTCCTGCTGGAACAACCAATCCTCAGAGTTGGGGAACATTGTCAGGACAACCTTGATGGCTTGATTCATGCGTCCTTCACAAAGACAAATTTGCTCGAATCCAGCCTTGCTGAAGCACCCCCGATCCTCCACCAAATTTCACAGTGGGTGCGAGACCTACAAGCCACAGTGTCTCGCACCCACTGTGAAATTTGGTGGAGGATTGGTGATGATCTGGGGGTGCTTCAGAAAAGCTGCTTGAATTTTTGCGCCAGGAGTGGCATAAAGTCACCCAACATCTTTAGAAATAAAAGTAAAAAAATCAAATCTATGTGAAAGACTGGTGGAGAGCAAGCCAAGATGCATGAAAGTTGCGATTGAAAATCAGGGTTATTCCGCCAAATATTGATTTCTGAACTAAGTTAAAACATTAATATTGTGTTGTTTAAAAATGTATATTAACTTACTTTCTTTGCATTATACGAAGTCTGACAACACTGCATCATTTTTGTTTTTTTGACCAGTTGTCATTTTCTGCAAATAAATGCTCTAAATGGCAATATTTTGGGGGGGAATATGGGAGAAATTGTGTCAGTAGTTTATAGAATAAAACAAAAATGTTCATTTTACCCAAACACATACCTATAAATAGTAAAACTTGTGAAACTGATCATTTTGAAGTGGTCTCTTAATTTTTTTCCAGAGCTGTATACAGACAAAGTGCTTTCGGAAAGTATTCAGACCCCTTGACGTTTTTCACACTTTGTTACATTACAGCCTTATGTCTAAAATGGATTAAATTAAAACAAATCCTCAGCGACCTACACACAATACCCTAAAATGGCCACATGAAAAAAGGTTTTTAGAAATTTTGCAAATGTATTAAAATAACACAGGAATACCTTATTTACATAAGTATTCAGAACTTTTGCTATGAGACTCGAAATTGAGCTCAGGTGCATCCTGTTTCCATTGATCATCCTTGAGATGTTTCTACAACTTGATTGGATCTACCCGTGTTAAATTCAAAAGATTGGACATGATTTGGAAAGGCACACACCTGTCTATATAAGGTCCCACAGTTGACAATGCATGTCAGAGCAAAATTCAAGCCATGACATGGAAGAAATTATCCGTAGAGCTCAGAGACAGGATTGTGTCGAGGCACAGATCTGGGGAAAGGTACCAAAAAATGTCTGCAGCATTGAAGGTCCCCAAGAACACAGTGGCCTCCATCGTTCTTAAATGGAAGAAGTTTGGAACCACTAAGACTCTTCCTAGAGCTGGCCGCCCAGCCAAACTGACAAATAGGGGGAGAAGAGTCTTGGTCAGGGAGGCTACCAAGAACCCAATGGTCACTCTGACAGAGCTCTGGAGTTCCTTTGTGGAAATGGGAGAACCTTCCAGAAGGACAACCATCTCTGCAGCACTCCACCAATCAGGCCTTTATGGTAGAGTGACCAGACGGAAGCCACTCCTCTGTAAAAGGCACATGAAAGCCCGCTTGGAATTTGCCAAAAGGCACCTAAAGACTCTCAGACCATGAGAAACAAGATTCTCTGGTCTGATGAAACCAATATTGAACTCTTTGGCCTGAATGCCAAGCGTCACGTCTCGAGGAAACCTGCCACCATCCCTACGGTGAAGCATGGTGGTGGCAGCATCATGCTGCGGTGATGTTTTTCAGTGGCAGGGACTGGGAGACTAGTCAGGATCGAGGGAAAGATGAGATCCTTGATGAAAACCTCCTCCAGAGCCCTCAGACTGGGGCCAAGGTTCACATTCCAACAGAACAACAACCCTAAGCACACAGCCAAACAACGCAGGAGTGGCTTTGGGACAAGTCTCTGAATGTCCTTGAGTGGCCCACCTAGAGCCTGGACTTGATCCCGATCTAACATCTCTGGAGAGACCTGAAAATAGCTGTGCAGCAATGCTCCCCATCCAACCTGATAGGGCTTGAGAGGATCTGCAGAGAAGAGCAGGAGAAACTCCAAATACAGGTGTGCCAAGCTTGTAGCGTCATACCCAAGAAGACTAAAAGGCTGTAATTGCTGCAAAGAGACTTCAACAAAGTACTGGATAAAGGGTCTGAATACTTGTGATATTACAAAATAAATAAATAAAAATTGTCTTGTCATTACAGGGTGGTGTGTGTAGATTGAGAAGGGGGGAAAAAACTATTTAATCAATTTTAGAATAAAGGCTGTAACCTAACAAAATGTGGAGAAAGTCAGGGGGTCTGAATACTATGGACAAACAAAAATATTGTAAAACTGTTGTAAAAAAAATATATATATATATTTAAACATTTGATTACAGAAGGAAGAATGCCAAAGGGATGTTTATATTTTATAAACTTCATTAACTTAAAATAAAATACAAAAAGGATATTCCCCCCCAAAAAATCCCCATTTATTTTATACTGCTAAGGCTTTTTACACTTTTGTCATAGCACTGTGAATTACCACACCGCAGTGCTTACATACTTCACCAAAAAGTATAAATATTAGTAAGAAAATCCATTGTACAGTACAAATTTCACTCAATCTACAAAATAAGTTAGTGTGTCAGACAAATATTGCAGTTATTTACTGAGTTAACATAAAAATGTAGTAGGTAGTTTTGAGTGGAAATAAATGGCATACGGTGCAGTGGATTAAAGCAATTAAGTAGTACTTTCAAGTATTTTTACTTAAGTCGTTTTTTGGGGTATCTGTACTTTACTATTTATATTTTTGACTACTTTTACTTCACTACATTGCTAAAGAAAATAATGTACTTTTTACTCCATACATTTTCCTTGACACCCAAAAGTACTCGTTACATTTTGATTTCTTATTAGCACGATAGGCAAATAGTGAAATTCACACACTTATCAACCGAACATCCCTGGTCATCCCTACTGCCTCTGATCTGTGGGACTCACTAAACACACATGCTTCATTTGTAAATTATGTCTGAATGTTGGAGTGTGCCCTTGGCTTTCTGTAAAAAAAAATACAAATAAAATAAAAAATGGTGCCATCTGGTTCGCTTAATATAAGGAATTTGATACTTAAGTATCTTTTAAACCAAATACTTTTACTCGGGTAGAATTTTACTGGGTGACTTACTTGAGTCATTTTCTATTGTCTTTACTTTTACTCAAGAATGATAGTTGGGTACTTTTTCCACCACTGATAAGGCGAGATGAGCGAGTTGTTTTCTTCCATTTGGTGCATCATGAACGCGACCATGGAGAACAGTAGATAGGAGGGAAACTGGGGCACATTCTTTAAAGCAGCAGTCGTCAGACCAGCGGGCGAGGGCTGACGTGGAAGGGGGAACCATACCAAGCCAGGGGGGTAGCCAGGCACCTGGTAAACACAGCCAGCATAGACCTTTGGAAAGACTGACAACGTGGAGAAGGAAGGAGTGTAGGCCAGGCTCAGGTCGGAGACAAGACCATGAGCAGTAATTCAAGGGTTGGGTGTGTGTGTCTGTGTGTGTTAGTCCACGTCACTCATGTCACTGACAGGTTCGTCCTGAACGATGCTAAGATGGTTCATGGCACGTTTGAAGGCAGTCTGAACAGCCTTACGGATGCTGGATGTTCTGCCCTCCATCTTGATCTTGTCGATGGTCTTGTCGATCCCCAGAGGGACCATCTTAGACTTAGTAAGCCATTGCCTGAGAAGAGAGAATAATGAAATCAAATTCAGCTACATTTCTTCTGATACAAATCTGCAAACATGTAGAACTTATAACACCAATTTGAGTTATTTGTGTTGTTGTCTGTTGGTTGTGTATGAATTCACAGCACGTATTGAAATAACACTTAACATTGCAAATGAAGATTGCAAAATGGTATATCCATGTATGTTGCTATCAACAACAACAACAAATCCCTTAGCATTTAGTATTGGAGAAAAGAGAAGATGTCTCACCAGCTGCGTTTGTTTGTCGAAGAATAGGACGAGGAAGAGTTTTTCTTCGTTCTTGAACTGCATCCGTTCTCCGGGTCGGAGGACGTCGAGGGGAGGCATGGGGATAGACATCCCGTTGTGCTGGCATCCCACCTGGGGCATGTGGGGGTCAATGATCTAACGTGGTGGAAGAGGTGTACCAGGTTTACTAGGGAGTGGTGCCTGGAGTGTTATGGCACAGTATACTTGAATACACACACACACACATGCTCAAACACACACATTGTCAAACACACACAGCTGGTGCTTGTGTTGAAAAGAGGTGCGTCCACTTAGTCCTCTTAAACTAAGGTCAAATCAGATCTGTTTATTTGACAATGGCACCATCTAGAGGGCTTGGAAGATATGGACCTAGGATTTATTCTACCATGAAAGGCAAAGACAAAACTTGTAGGATGTGTGGGTGTTACACCTTTCAAACAGAGTGTGTGAACATCACTCACTCAAGATTTGATGAAGGGGGTAGCAAGCAGGGCCTTAAATTAACATCCACCAAATGCAGGTAGATTTTGATATTGGCGCATACAAATTGGTCAAATTGGTCAAAGTCAAGTATTGGCACGTGCGAGTAGTGATTTATAGAAAAATAAATGGGGCTGTAGCTGTTTAAAGTACTTATTCCTTTTGGTTTCATATCTGGCAATGCACAAATAAATAGGAATCGTAACGTTATAGCTTCTC
This sequence comes from Oncorhynchus nerka, assembly GCF_034236695.1. Taxonomy (NCBI): domain Eukaryota; kingdom Metazoa; phylum Chordata; class Actinopteri; order Salmoniformes; family Salmonidae; genus Oncorhynchus; species Oncorhynchus nerka. Next base: position 38,025,545 of record NC_088403.1, read on the forward strand.
ACCTCGCGAAGCAACACTGCCTGGCTGGAGGGCTGTGTGCACTGCGAGTGAAGAGCTGAAAGGTTTGTTTTAGAAGCAATGAGAAAAGGCATAAAAGTTGGTCTAACTACTACAGTGTTTCTTGTACACTTACATTGTTTTGTTCACAAATAAGGTTGTTTTTCAATGTGAGTTTGCTTCCACTGTGGAAGAGGAAGAGTCGTTGTCAGCCTCTACTAGTCAGATTCTCACTGGCACACTAGAATCAACTCCTTGCCCGTCAATTCCCGGTGTCGACTCTCATTTCTGGGTGTCAAGCATCAACTCGCCGACTCCTAAGATTCAGTATTTTTGCAAGGGAGGAAACTAGTTGCCGTGGCTACCTCTGAGAACAAAAACTCTGCATCTATCACAGCCAAGAAAGAACGAGCTAACGAGGGAGGGAGCGAGAGAGGATGGGCACAGTCAGGCATGAGTCTGAACCGTGCATCGGTAATCAAAAGATGTACAGGCTATTGCAATCAGTGATGACCCGTCATTCAGGGTATGTTATTCTGGCATTAATACAGGTCCCATATCAGTTTGCAAACAATGAAAAAATATATATGTAAAATTGAGTTAAAGGCCGCATACAAGCAGACTCTTGTTTGCTTTCTTGAGTAATGCAGCTCCAAAATGCAGGTGTGTCAGCCTAGCACAGTGCTTTCTGTGGTGGTGGGGCAGCCAGCAGAAAATACGGAGCATTGAGGTTGGTAATATTCTCTAGTTGCACCGTGATTGGCTCAGTGTTCTGTCACAAAATCTACAGGGAGAGCTCAAATTCAAGCCCCTTGCGTGTTGCCGTAGAGTTACATTAGAAGTGCCCATCCAAGAAGGATCAAGGTCATTGGCCACAGATAAAATTAGGTCAAATCACATATCTACAGTAGCTTTGATTGGATTGATCATGTCAACGTCATACTTTCAAAATCTTACCTAGCAGTCATGAATCACGTCAACAATCTACTGTAAAATCCTTTTGAAATAAAGAGAAATTATAGATAAAAAGTATCGGTGCTCATCGGCAATAAACATTACACAACAAGTTGGAAATCACAAATTCAACTATGAGTGGTTTGGAAGGAATAAGTGGCTAACTGGCAAAGCAATCACTAGCTTGCTGTTCAGTGGAGTGGATGTGTGGTCCAAGTCTGGGTTTAAGGGTCTCTTTCTAAGCTTATAAGGATAAACATTCAACATTGGCTATGCTGTCAATCCAGCATGACTTCTACCATATATCCAGAGATTGGCAGACTGATGACAATTTTCCCACAAGAAAGACCGCCACACCACCTCTTCCTGTTCAAGTGAGCACAGCACACCAAAGTGAGTCCAAAATGTATTGTATGCTGCTGCATAAATAATGTAATATGTCAGGGAGATATGTATACTGTAGCTAAGAAAGTAATACTATGTGTATGTTGTGTAGTAAGCTGTTAGTAGCCCAGGTGCCTCACCTTAATGATTTGGTCCATTTTCCCCCTTTAGCCTACTGTTCTGACTTGGTGGTGCACATAGCTTATAGCCTGTTTAACAAAATGTCATAATCAAATATTGTAAGAGCTTTCATTGTCTGCTTATATGCTCCCTTTATTTATCTGACTTGGTGTACAGGGAGAACACTGTAAGAATGGCCCATGTTCTGAATTCTGTTGCTGTACATTTCAAAAGTGCTGAACAAAGTTATTGACTAAGTCCGTCCTACCTCGCTCATTAATTGCTCGTCGTCCCCTGATGCAATAGTTTATACATCTCAATTGTCAGAAACCACATTTGTTTAAGCAAGTCAACCATATCATCTATGTTTTTTTAAAAGGCAGTAAATGAGGCTGAATGAACGGTTTTGCTACCAGACAAGGTTCGTCTGATAGCCAGGTGGAACAGTGGTAAGGTGTTGGGACTGCAATTGGGACAGCTTAATGTAGGCCCAAACAGTGTGTGGGCACCGTTTGTCACCATTATAGTCCAATTAATGTATTGTGTTGTGTTGTGGCATGGATCTTTTTTATTTTTTTAACCTTTATTTAACTAGGCAAGTCAGTTAAGAACAAAGTCTTATTTTAAATGACGGCCTAGGAACAGCCTGTTAACTGCCTGTTCAGGGGCAGAACGACAGATTTGTACCTTGTCAGCTGGGGGATTTGAACTTGCAACCTTTTGGTTACTAGTCCAACGCTCTAACCACTAGGCTACCCTGCCGCCCCATCTAAAAAATGTTTTGAGTTTACCCCACCAAGATTTACATCCTAAAATGGCCACTGATCGCAATGCGGTGTCCTGCAATGTCTCGTGCAAATTCACTAGTAGGGGCTATAAAAGGAGGAGACTGAGCTATTCTACACAAAAACAGGCTAAAACACACACTTTTTCCTAGCAAAGAGAAAGACCAGGCGAGCCAGCAAGGGAGAGAGAGGATCGAGTCAGGCAGACAAACGTGCACATAGGTTATATCTTGGTAATCTGTATCTCGCAATGTCTTGTCTTTCAAAGCCTCGCAAATTCACCAAAAGTACATTAAAGTATATAATAGGCTATCAATGGCTAAGCTATTATTCATGGTGGCAGTGAATTGAAGTTAAACATCACCAAATGCTTATTTAATTAAACCCTGTCTGGCTGTTGATATCCTAAGTCAGGGCTCTCCAATCCTGTTCCTGGAGAGCTGCCTTCCTGTAGGTTCACACCAATCCCAGTTGTAAACTAACCTGAATCAGCTTTTCAAGCAGCTAATTATTGAATCAGATGCAATAGATTAGGGTTGGAGTGAACACCTACAGGACAGTACCTCGCCAGGAACACAGTTGGAGAACTCTGTCCTAGGCAATCGATCGTAAAGCAGGGCATCCCCACTAAACTTGGAAATGGCAAGTTCACTTTCTCATCCATAAATGCAAATACGGTTCAGCAGCTTAAATCATCAGGATGGGGGGCATTGTTATTAGAAAGGACGCCTACCATGGATCGCTAAAATAATGATTATGATCAGACTTAATCAATTTTAATATTATGGGGACACCTACAGTGCCTTCAGAAAGTATTCATATCCATTGACTTATTCCACATTGTTGTGTTACAGCCTGAATTCAAAATGGATTAAATCGATTTCTCCTCACCCATCAACACTCCATAATGACAAAGCCAAAACATGTTTTTAGAAATGTTTACAATGTTTGCAAATTTATTGAAAATTAAATACATAAAATCACATTTACATAATTATTCACACCCCTGAGTCAACACTTTGTAGAAGCACCTTTGACATTGATTACAGCTGAGTCTCTGGGTAAGTATCAAAAGAGCTTTCTCACTCCTGGATTGTACAACATTTGTCCATTAAGCTCTGTCAAATTGGTTGTTGATCATTGCTAGACAACCAATTTCAGGCCTTTCCATAGATTTCAAGTAGATTTAATCAAAACTGTAACTCTGCCTCCGGAACATTCACTGTCTTCTTGGTAAGGAGCTCCAGTGTAAAATTGGCCTTTTGTTTTAGGTTATTGTCCGGCTGAAAGGTGAATTCATCTCCCAGTGTCTGGTGGAAAGCAGACTGAAAAAGGTTTTCCTGTGCTTAGCTCCATCCAATTTATTTTTTATCCTGAAACTCCCCAGTTCTTAATGAATACAGGCATAGCCATAACATGATGCAGCAACCACCATGGTTGAAAATATGTAAAGTGGTACTCAGTCAATAGTTGTATAGGATTTGTCCCAAACATAACACTTTGTACTCAGGACAAAAAGTGAATTGCGTTGCCACATTTTTTGCAGTATTACTTCAGTGCCTTGTTGTAAACAGGATGCATGTTTTGGAATATTATTCTGTACAGGCTTCCTTGTTTTCACTCTGTCAATTAGGTCAATATTGTGGAGAAACTACAACCACCATTTTCTCCTAACACAGCCATTAACTCTAACTGTTTTAAAGTTTACTTCCTCTCCGGAAAATGAGTTAGGAAGGATGCCTCTGTCTTTGTAGTGACTGGGTGTATTGATACCCTATCCAAAGTGTAATGAATAATTTCACTAAGCACAAAGGGGTATTCAATGTCAGCTTTTTTTTATTTATACTCAGCTACTAATAAGTGCCCTTTTTTGCAAGGCATTGGAAAACCTCCCTGGTCTTTGTGGTTGAATCTGTGTTTAGAATGCACTGCACGACCTTAAAGATAATTGTATGTGTGGGCTAAAGTGATTAGGTAGTCATTAAAAAAATTATGTTAAACACACCATGCAACTTTTGTGACTTGTTCAGCAATTTTTTACTCCTGAACCTTTTTAGGCTTGCAATAACAAAGAGGTTGAATACTTATTGACTTAAGACATATCAGCTTTTCATTTGTATTAATATGTAATAAAAAATACAAAAAATAAAATACAAAAATACCATTTTGATATTATGGGCCAGTGGCCAAATCACAATTTAAATCAATTTTAAATTCAGGCTGTAACACAACGTGAAAAAAGTCAAGGGGTGTGAATACTTTCTGAAGGTACTGCATACATTTGGCAGCCAAGCATGAGTTATCAGTGTAGCCTATTATAGTCTAGACATGACTATGAAATAACTTCACGCCTAGAATAAAAACCTCCAGGCTTCCATCAAGAGTGAATTCAATTTGAGGGGGAAAAAAATAATTACAAGGGGCAGTTTGGAGTAATCCTGTGTGAATCGTCTTCTGGAATAACACACATGCTTGGATAATAATTACATAACCAACGTCTCTAGTAATACCTGTCCGAATAGCGTTATAACATGGCAAAGAATGGGCTTATCAGCGTAGAACGTGCAGCATCATCACATGGGATCGTCAAGGCTGCGTGCAGCAGAAATATCACCAAAATATTGTCGTTCCTACACATCACCTATATAAAAAAATATATATATTTAAAATGGGACTTTTATAGGCTAAGTTAATGAACAAATGGGCATCATCATGTTCATATCAGTCCTCTAGAACGCAAATGTAGTCTTCCTAGTAGGACGCAGCAATAATGAGGTGCATACGTGTGTGTTTGTCTGTTTCAACTCCTTTTGGGAGTTGAGCAAGAGTCGACTCTTGACTAACCACAGCAGTCAGGAGTCGACTTCAAAAATCCTGGAGTCATGCACCACTAAAGGCATCTGCATGTTTCCCAGCCAGAACAGATTATGCATATATTATGACGACATTGTGACATTTTTGTTCATCTTTGAGGCAAGCCGAAGTTGGTAGCCGAAGTCTAGTTTTTCAAGCAAATGTCTTTTAAGGGAGTATGCGAGCACACTCGTTCGGTTCGCCTAGCTGAGCATGCTGATGCCTAACGACACGTGACAACTTGAGTGGCCCCATTACCACGGTAAACTTAAAAGGGGCAGCTGAACATTTGTCTCATCTGTGATATTTTGATGAGAAGACTCAGGTCACAAAATATTAAATTGAGCAATACAACACATTACTTCTTATTAGTAATACACATTTCTTGACTTAGAAACACAACTAAGCATACTGTGGCAGGTAAACAAAAAGAAGAGAGAATGAGACAGTCAGGTGTCATACATACGCTCACTGTCACTCACCAAGGCAGGATAGGAAGGGTATCCGCTACATTTTGCCCAAACTAGCTTTAGAGGTTCCAGAACAACTGTTGCAGCACTAGCAGGCATCCAAATATTGTTATTGCCAACTTCTATGGATGCAGGAATAACAACAATCAAGTTAGGATGGGTTCACTGTAAATATAGCAAAACACTTCCAGAGGCATGCTAAGTTACAGCCTCAACACATACAGGTTAAATACATCACACCTCACTGAAAAATGTAATATTACAAAAATACAATTTGGAATGTAAATCATGAATATAATGGCTTTAATTTATGTTTCTCTTGCTTGCATCGTAGTATACTACTGAGAAGAAAAAAAACTCTGGTTATATCCTAAAGCTAGAGCCAAGAGTTGGGGCACATTTTGAGGTACTGTGCTTTTTACTGGTATTTTCAGCATTGTCCACTAATGTTGCTGCAGGTAGGAAATCCTTGGAAATGTTATGTAATTGACACAAGCTGTCTCCAATCAATCAAACAATGTCTGGATGTGCATGTGTGTTTGGCAGGAGGGATTACTTAAGCCAGGGGAGGAGTAGCTCTGCGAATCATAAATCACACAAAACCTATTATTTTGCAGAGAATACTATTTGTAGATCAGTGATTCTACATCTCACTTTGCTCAATCTGATCCTCTCCAACAGACTTGGAAGTAGTACGGTAGCTAAAAATAGATAATTTAGGGGCCGTAAAAGGGAAAGTCAATTAAACCAAACATGGAAGTATATTGTAGAAAATTTGGGGGGTAGCCCACAATGGGATTCGAACCTGGATCCAGCGACTGTCAATGGCTTCCCATGGCTTAGGCGATCCGCCCACCTAACACACACGCACAACAAGACATTGACTGAGTGGAGACAGTTTGTGTCAATGAAATAACATTTCCTATGATTTTCTACCTGCAGCAGACCTAGTGGATCATGCTGGAAATGCCAGTAAAGCAACAGTGCCTCAAAAGCTACCCCAAAACTCCTGACCCTATAGCAATAGATCTACTTCAATAACTCTTAGCCAGACCTCATATGATACAATACACACAAACACACTTGCCTCCACAGTCTCCATTTTCCTGTATGATTAACATCAATACTGACAACTTACCGGCAGCAATCCTAGCAGCTCTGGCAAAGTTCCCGGTTTCTATACAGGCAATGAGCTCGTTCTTATCGTCCACAGTGTTTCTTCGGACCAGGGCCGGTTTACCCTTACCACATGTTGGAAGACTGAGGTTGCTGCTGAAATCAGGAAAAGGCATCCACACTGAGTCAGACTGCCTTCTACATGACACACTATAGAGAAATTACAAATCAAATAAATTTATATAGCCCTTCGTACATCAGCTGATATCTCAAAGTGCTGTACAGAAACCCAGCCTAAAACCCCAAACAGCAAGCAATGCAGGTGTAGAAGCACGGTGGCTAGGAAAAAATTCCTAGAAAGGCCAAAACCTAGGAAGAAACCTAGAGAGGAACCAGGCTACATAGTTGAACTACCAAGTACCACCATGTTCAGCAGTGAAAAGTGTACGAGCTAGAGATGCCGTGCCTACATTGCTTAGAGCGTTTGATTGAGCCTGCCTGTGTTTCCACAGTTGGGTCTATTCTAGTGGTTCCATTGTGGAAGGCGGGCTCGATCAAGCTCAGTTTAGGTAATTGAAAGACAAATTCTACTTGAACCCAGGTCTGTTGTGAGGTATATGCATGTACCTACCTGGTGCTGCCCAGCAGACTACCATTAGTTAAGATGCTGGTTTCTAGAGGCCTGCTGGCAGTTAGCTCCCTCTCTTCATCAATAACCTCCTCCATCACAAAACCATTAGACAGGCCTGAGGCGAGTAACACAGAGCAGTACAGTAGAGTCCGTATACTACACATAAACCAACTACAGCATAGACCTACAACATTTGAACCTTTATTCATAAAGCATCTCAGTAGGGGTGCTGATCTAGGATCGGTTTAGTATTTTAAATTATAATTAATAAGATTACATAGACAAGGGGAACCTGATCTCTTAATTCACAAGTCTGTGAAGATCATTTTCTACTTCTTATTCATGCTCTATTTAAGAGTCCCTTTAAGATAAGTAATTTTTTTCTGACAAGTGAGAAGAACCCTATTTACCTGTGTCAATGTGTTTGACAGGGGACTCCCCGTCTCCACCCCCCTCGCTGACCCCCACGCTGGGGTGGAGGAGGGTCTCCAGCCTGGGGATCATCACCGACAGGAAGGTCTTGGTGCCCAGCTGAGGGCACCCTGTTTGGGCCTCGCCTCTTCCTCTCCCCCCCTGGTTCTTCCCAGGGCTAGACGTCTTGGATTTTCTGAAGAGCACGGCAGTGCGGCGGTTGACAGTCGTCCCGAGGGTTGGGCCAGGGTGGAGGTGGCCACCACACTCACGCCCCCCTCTAAGAGAAGCAGGGGGTTCTGGGACTCAGAGTGGCCATTGAGAAGGGTCTTGGTAGTGGTTGAGAATGTGTTGTTGGGTTTCTTCCGGTCAAATTTGACCTGTCCGTGGGTCTTGCTGTCCGGGGGGGTGGGGTGGATGGGTTTAAGGGTAGGGGGTTCTGAGTTACTCTCAAAGTGCAGGAAAGGAGGACAGGAGTCAGAGGGTTCCAATTTGGGAGGTAATGATTTGTCCCCTGTTGAAGAATACGAGAGAATACAGTGAGAAAACACAGAAAGCATAACATTATATAGATCACAATGTAATATGAAATGAGGGAATTGCACATCTTGAATAAAAACACCAGAACCATTCCTAAAGCACATCATCCTTATCCTTGCAGAATTACAAGACCTCAATACAAATTATCTTGCCTTCTATAATGCATAGCTAAATAACCAATGAAACAGCTAAATATTTTAAAATCACGCAAAGTATTCTGCATTCTAGAAGGCAATCTAATAGTTACTGAGTCAGTGTAGGTTTACTGTGAATCAATTCAGGCTCCTAGCATATCAACTCCACTGTACCAATACCATGTTAAAGAGAAAGCCATGCTACCATGCAGCTATACTGTATAACTACAATAGTATCCCACTTCAACACTCATCAACCAGGCAATGGGATGTCCTGAGACAAGGGATATCATGTGACCCAGCATGACTACGTCATAGCAGGTTAGCATGGCTAAGCACACTTTTTTATTTTTATTTCACCTTTATTTAACCAGGTAGGCTAGTTGAGAACAAGTTCTCATTTGCAACTGCGACCTGGCCAAGATAAAGCATAGCAGTGTGAACAGACAACACAGAGTTACACATGGAGTAAACAATTAACAAGTCAATAAACACAGTAGAAAAAAAGGGAGTCTATATACATTGTGTGCAAAAGGCATGAGGTAGGCGAATAATTACAATTTTGCAGATTAACACTGGAGTGATAAATGATCAGATGGTCATGTACAGGTAGAGATATTGGTGTGCAAAAGAGCAGAAAAGTAAATAAATAAAAACAGTATGGGGATGAGGTAGGTAAAAATGGGTGGGCTATTTACCGATAGACTATGTACAGCTGCAGCGATCGGTTAGCTGCTCAGATAGCAGATGCTTGAAGTTGGTGAGGGAGATAAAAGTCTCCAACTTCAGCGATTTTTGCAATTCGTTCCAGTCACAGGCAGCAGAGAACTGGAACGAAAGGCGGCCAAATGAGGTGTTGGCTTTAGGGATGATCAGTGAGATACACCTGCTGGAGCGCGTGCTACAGATGGGTGTTGCCATCGTGACCAGTGAACTGAGATAAGGCGGAGCTTTACCTAGCATGGACTTGTAGATGACCTAGAGCCAGTGGGTCTGGCGATGAATATGTAGCGAGGGCCAGCCGACTAGAGCATACAAGTCGCAGTGGTGGGTGGTATAAGGTGCTTTAGTGACAAAACGGATGGCACTGTGATAAACTGCATCCAGTTTGCTGAGTAGAGTGTTGGAAGCAATTTTGTAGATGACATCGCCGAAGTCGAGGATCGGTAGGATAGTCAGTTTTACTAGGGTAAGTTTGGCGGCGTGAGTGAAGGAGGCTTTGTTGCGGAATAGAAAGCCGACTCTTGATTTGATTTTCGATTGGAGATGTTTGATATGAGTCTGGAAGGAGAGTTTACAGTCTAGCCAGACACCTAGGTACTTATAGATGTCCACATATTCAAGGTCGGAACCATCCAGGGTGGTGATGCTGGTCAGGCGTGTGGGTGCAGGCAGCGAACAGTTGAAAAGCATGCATTTGGTTTTACTAGCGTTTAAGAGCAGTTGGAGGCCACGGAAGGAGTGTTGTATGGCATTGAAGCTCGTTTGGAGGTTAGATAGCACAGTGTCCAAGGACGGGCCGGAAGTATATAGAATGGGGCCGGAAGTATATAGAATGGTGTCGTCTGCGTAGAGGTGGATCAGGGAATCGCCCGCAGCAAGAGCAACATCATTGATATATACAGAGAAAAGAGTCGGCCCGAGAATTGAACCCTGTGGCACCCCCATAGAGACTGCCAGAGGACCGGACAGCATGCCCTCCGATATGACACACTGAACTTTCTCTGCAAAGTAATTTGTGAACCAGGCAAGGCAGTCATCCGAAAAACCGAGGCTACTGAGTCTGCCGATAAGAATATGGTGATTGACAGAGTCGAAAGCCTTGGCAAGGTCGATGAAGACGGCTGCACAGTACTGTCTTTTATCGATGGCGGTTATGATATCGTTTAGTACCTTGAGCGTGGCTGAGGTGCACCTGTGACCGGCTCGGAAACCAGATTGCACAGTGGAGAAGGTACGGTGGGATTCGAGATGGTCAGTGACCTGTTTGTTGACTTGGCTTTCGAAGACCTTAGATAGGCAGGGCAGGATGGATATAGGTCTGTAACAGTTTGGGTCCAGGGTGTCTCCCCCTTTGAAGAGGGGGATGACTGCGGCAGCTTTCCAATCCTTGGGGATCTCAGACGATATGAAAGAGAGGTTGAACAGGCTGGTAATAGGGGTTGCGACAATGGCGGCAGATAGTTTCAGAAATAGAGGATCCAGATTGTCAAGCCCAGCTGATTTGTACGGGTCCAGGTTTTGCAGCTCTTTCAGAACATCTGCTATCTGGATTTGGGTAAAGGAGAACCTGGAGAGGCTTGGGCGAGTAGCTGCGGGGGGGGCGGAGCTGTTGGCCGAGGTTGGAGTAGCCAGGCGGAAGGCATGGCCAGCCGTTGAGAAATGCTTGTTGAAGTTTTCGATAATCATGGGTTTATCGGTGGTGACCGTGTTACCTAGCCTCAGTGCAGTGGGCAGCTGGAAGGAGGTGCTCATACTATATGGTATGATGGTGTGACTAACTAGGAGTTAGTGGTTACGGTTAATTCCTGATCTAGCTATAATTTATATCTAGTTTCGGCCAATAAAACAAAGAACTGAGAAGCACATGACATCCTGACACCAGGTCACTGGCGATATCTGAGTGCTTGGCCAAAGCCAGGTACCCCCTCTCCTGACGCTGAAACCCTCATATATGCATTCATCTCCTCCAGTCTTGACTAATGCAACTCGCCACTCTCCAGCATCAACTCAATGTCCTTCCATAAGCTCCAAATGGTTCAAAACTCAGCAGCTTGCCTTCTCACCAACACTAAGCCCCGGCAGCACATCACTAATGTTCTCCGTGAACTCTACTGGCTGCCAACTAATTAATTACAAGATCTTCTTCCTGACCTACAAAGCCATTCACCACCCTGCTTTACCTCTTAAACTTTCTTCTCCTCTACCAAACCACACACGCAATCCATTCTGCCACAGAAGGCCACCTTGACATCCCAGGTCAAAACTACAGAGCTTCGGAGAGAACGCCTTCTCCAGGGTTGCTCCTAGGCTCTGGAACTCTCCCGAGCCATCCGTGACGGAGTTCATCAACATCTTTCAGTCCCTCCTAAAGCCCCACCTCTTCGACAGGGCCTACCCCCCTCCTGTATGGGCAAATATTTACAGTAAGGGTCAAAAGTTTGGACACACCAACTCATTCAAAGGTTTTTCTTTAGTTTGACTATTTTCTACATTGTAGAATAATAGTTGAAGACATCCAAACTATGAAATAACACATATGGAATAATTTGGTCAAGAAAAAAAAAAAGTGTTGAACAAATCAAGTAGCCACCCTTTGCCTTGATGACAGCTTTGCACAATCTTGGCATTCTGTCAACCAGCTTCATGAGGTAGTCACCTGGAATGCATTTCAATTAATAGGTATGTCTTGTTAAAAGTGAATTTGTGAAATGTCTTTCTTTCTTAATGCGTTTGAGCCAATCAGTTGTGTTGTGACAAGGTGGGGGGTATACAGAAGATAGCCCTATTTGACAAAAGACCAAGTCCATATTATGGCAAGAACAGCTCAAATAAGAAAAGAGAAACGAGAAATGACAGTCCATCATTACTTTAAGACATGGTCAGTCAATACAGAAAATGTCAAGAACTTTGAAAGATCTTCAAGTGCAGCCGTAAAAACCCATCAAGCACTATGATGAAAATGGCTCTCATGAGGACTGCCACAGGAAAGGGAGACCCAGAGTTACCTCTGCTGCAGAGGATGAGTTCATTAGAGTTACCAGCCTCAGAAATTGCAGCCCAAATAAATGCATAACAGAGTTCAGACATCTCAACATCAACTGTTCAGAGGAGACTGTGTGAATCAGGCCTTCATGGTCAAATTGCTCAAATAAATCACTACTAAAGGACACCAATAAGAGGAAGAGAGACTTGCTTGGGCCAAGAAACACAAGCAATGGACATTAGACTGGTGGAAATCTTTCCTTTGGTCCGAGGAGTCCAAATTTGGGATTTTTGGTTCCAACCGCCGTGTCTTCGTGAGACACAGAGTAGGTAAATCGTTTGGAAATTGCTCCCAAGTATGAACCAGACTTGTGGAGGTCTACAGTTTTTTTGGAGTCTTGGCTGATTTCTTTTCATTGTCCCATGATGTCAAGCAAAGAGGCACTGAGTTGTAAGGTAGGCCTTGAAATACATCCACAGGTACACCTCCAATTGACTCAAATTATGTCAATTAGCCGATCAGAAGCTTTTAAAGCCATGACATCGTTTTATGGAATTTTACAAGCTGTTTAAAGGGTGTTTAATGTTGTTTAATGCTGTTTAATGACTCCAACCTAAGTATGTAAACTTCCGACTTCAACTGTATATACACACACATACACAGTATGTTCCCCAATGCAGATAACGTAACAACTTGAAAAAAACCTACCCTCGTTATCAGGGCTCTGTCCATTGGTCTTCACCCCCTCTGCCTCCCCAGCTTTACTCCTTTCTGGATGGGATGACCAGTGGGAGGAAGAGGAGTAAGAATGTGAGTGGTGGGAGGCTCTCCTAAGGCTGAGGCTCATCTCACTGCGCACGTTGTTGATGGTCTTCTTGAGCAGCTTGAGGCTTTTGGAGCGTGACGGACTGGACTTCATGGAGTACGTCATGTCCAGTTTCTCCAGCAGCACTTTCAGCTGCTCCTCCAGAGGCATGCGCTGCCGGTTGGCTGGGACCAATAACTGGTCCACTGGGAAAGGACAACAAGATAATACTGTCATTGGGAGACATTTGCTTGATGTTAACTAAACAATGAGTAGCCTATGTAAGTAGAACTATATTGAGGATCCAGATTAAGCAAACTCCTAGACAAAAATGCTCAAAGGAGCGTCTCAATTGACCAGGAATATGCTTTATTAATTTGGATCTGTGCAAACACTGCTGTCTGTTCCAGTATTCTACATTGACTGATTTATCCATTATATTTCTACAAACTCTTCGTCTCGCTAGGTCTTTACCATCCTCCCAGGAAAACCGCGGAGGCGCTTCAATCTTGGGCGGTTCGGAAAGGTGCATCCCACCATCCTTCTCGAAGCCGATTCGTTCCACATCCCTCTGCGTCTTCCTGATCAAAGCCCCACCCTGGTCTCGGAGACGGGCGGCCGCACGGTGGAAGAAGGTGTCCTTACAGTTGTACTTCATGCAGTTGAAGATGATGAGGTTGAAGTCGGACTCAAAGTCATTCAGGTTGCTGTAGGCCTGGTCGTCAATGCGTTTCCTCATAGTGGCAAAGTCCATGGGGTTCCTGATGTGGTCAAGTATGTCAGGCACCTAAAGGTTTAACGATAGACAGACATATAGAAACATCTGATAGTCGGCACATACAGAGCATTGAGATGTAAATGTAAAATCCACAGTCTGATATTTTTGGAAATACTTTTTGAAGATGTTATAGTCAGTCCAAATGAGATGGGCCAGATGCTATGCTAGGAGGAGAATGAAGAATTTAGATATAAATCTAGTATAAAAAAAACTAAAAACCATGAAAGTTAATAAAACGTGAAAGGACAAAAGCAGCATCTCAACTCTAGTCTGGCTGACACCAAACTCCTGACTTCACAGTCTGGAGAGGCTGTTTGATGTTAGGGTTAATGAAGTTGATTAAGAAGGGGGCTGTGCCTCGGTGTCTTTCTTCCTAGAACACCCACATGTACAGCCACACACAGTCCCTGAGCACCGCTCCCTTCCATTATAACTGTTGGATTTTTTTATCCAAAATACACAAGAGGTTTAAACTCTCCAGGGAGGAAAAAACCCCATTTCAGAACACCAATAATAACTTGATGAATTTCTGGCCGAATATTACATTATTATACGGACTCCTGTCCAAACCAGTGGCTCTCCCTCACTGTGTACCAAGCCAGTCGCGTCAGCAAGGCTATCTCAGGCCGTGTGTACATGTTATAGTAAGAGCTGCTCTCCTAGCCATGGTAAGTAAGCGTTACCTCTTTGATGTCGAAAGGATGGGCAAAGATATTGGACTGGTCTCTCTCCTGTAGCTGTTCCAGCACAGACCTGAGCAGGATACTGAAGGGAGTCAACTGGACCTCCAACAGGCTCTGCTGCATCTTCATCTGAGGACACACAGGGGACCATTAGCATCATGGTGTACTGTACATGGAACCATGGAGGGAGAGAGACAGGCAGAGACAGAGAGAGGGGGTGCAGCTCCAATTGATACTATACTACTAATTGTCTTATAGTTGGCTTGTGAGCTATATTTATGTATTGTTGGCTTGCAGGGACAGCTACAGTTATCTAACCTACATCTTCTCTCTTGAGTTTCTCTCTTGCGTATGTATGAGCTCCAGCAATAGCCTGGCTCTCTCCAGGTCGTGTCTTAGACGATGCAACTCCTTGAACTGCTCCTTCATAGCCCGGCTCTCCTCCTCACTCTCCTTCTGTGTTGGGAATCACGCAAATCAGATTTAGAAAACATCACAGACAAGTACAGTTAAAAAAACAATATCACCAACATTAGGGTTAGAAAACAGAGGAATTGTAATCCAACAAGGAGAGCAGTAGAGCTCTCATTTATACAAACAATCATATGCCTCTGGGTAGTTTTGGCCTGTTCTCTTTGACATTGCTACAGTAATAATGAGAGGGATATGTTATAATGATAGGAGTGTGAGAAGAAATGTAGTGTACCAGCCAGGGGACGTGAATTGTGTAAGAAACAGGGGGCCGTAGTGCATGACCAGCTGACTGATCGGTTGTGCAGCATGGGTCTTCTGGTGGGACTGTTGGATGGACTGTAGTTGTCTGATGAGGGGTATGCCGTTCCTGTCTCTTTAGAGTCCAGTAGTTTAGAGCCAGCTCCACAAATACCTTCTTCTTCTGCATAGACACCCAGTTGAGGATGGTGTTTAACCTAGGAACAGATGGAGAAGATTTTAAAATTGTTACTATGTTGCTTATTGAAGGAAAATGTCCATGTCTGTAATTGAATAACATGTTTTTTCACTTTAAGTCTTGACCTCTTTTTCTATACAGTGCTGTGAACTGTCAGTTAAGAACAAATTCTTATTTACAGTGACGGCCTACACCGGCCAAACCCGGACGATGCTGGACCAATTGTGTGCCGCCCTATGGTGACTCACAATCACTGCCGGTTGTGATACAGCCTCGATTCGAATCAGGGTGTCTGTAGTGACGCCTCAAGCCCCGAGATGCAGTGCCTTACACCATGCCCAAACCAGGCGTGCACCATCGTGTGCAAATTGATTTTGTCCCCTCACACCAAATGCAATCATGGCACGCAGGTTGAAATATCAAAACAATTAATTTGGGGACAGGTCGAAAAGCATTAAACTTATTTAGCTAGCTAGCAGTTGTTAGCTAAATTGTCCTATTTAGCCAGCTTGCTGTTGCTAGCTAATTTGTACAGGGATATAAACATTGAGTTGTTATTTTACCTGAAATGCACAAGGTCCTCTACTCTGACAATTAATCCACACATAAAACGGTCAACCAAATCATTTCTAGTTATCTCTCCTCCTTCCAGGCTTTTTCTTCTTTGGACTTTGTATGGTGATTGGCATCTAACTTTCATAATAAGGTGTATTACCACGACCGACCGACCTCAGTTCGTCTTTCAGTCACCCACGTGGGTATAACCAATGAGATGACACGTGGGTATATGCTTCTATAAACCAATGAGGAGATGGGAGAGGCAGGACTTGCACCACGTTCAGTGTCACAAATAGAACTGACTCCTATTTTAGCGCTTGGTAACGCAGATGCTTGTTGGCGCGTGCGAGCAGTGTGGGTGCAATGATTGAAAAACATGTATGTGTAAATATATTTTGCGATGCGAGCGGTGTAGTCAACATGTTAGACCGCTGTGCCACTCTGGTGCCCAGATGAGCATGCTTTGTAATGTTTGTAAAACAAAAAATGTCTTACTAGTAAGAAGTGATGTGGTATATTGCGCTGTTATTTCATTATTTGTGACCTGAGTCTTTTAACCAAAATATCCCAGATAAGACAAACATTTTCAGCTGTCCCTTTAAGGGTGGGATGTTAGCATGGCAACAAGGACAAGGCTCGAGTCCAGTCTGCCTGTGAGATCGAGAATCTGACTAGTAGACAATGTGTCTTCGCTAGCAGTTGAAACAAACTCAAACATTGAAAAACTTAACTTGTGAACAAAACAATGTAAAAAGCCAAGACACACAAGTCTCAATTTATTAGACTTGAGTAAATTACACCACATTTATGCCTGTGCTTAGCGCATCTAAAAACGTATCTTACTGCCGCACTTCAATCACAGTGAGCACAGCTCCCCAGTCAGGCAGTGTTGCTGCACATGAGGTTGGATATTATAGGATTTGTAGTTCTTTGTGCAATTAGCATTCATATGATACAAAACAACAAATGCTTTGAAAACAGCATTTATTTTACTTCTAACAAAATGTTTATTCAAAAACACAAGTGAAATGCAGAGCCCATAGATGGGCAGGGACTCTGCTGTCCTAGCTTCAGGGGGAAGCTGGTTCTACCATTGGGGTACCAGGACAAAGAAGAGCTTGGACTGGGCTGAGCGGGAGCTGGGGTGACATGAAAGAACTTGAAAAGGTTGAAAACCAGGCGGGCTGCTGCGTTTTGGATAAGTTGCATGGGTTTGATGGCAGAAGCGAGTTTGCCCCATTTCAGATTCTCTATTTTTGCATATTTTTTTACACTGAAAGTTATCAGATCTTCAACCGAAACCTAATATTAAATTTCAACAGCTACATGAAGTGTTTGGTTGCAGTCATTGCAGCTGAAGGTGGCACAACCAGTTATTGAGTGTAAGATGGCAAAAGAAAATTCACACAGGGACATTGGGTATTGCATAATTATGTTTAAATAAATGAAATAATTATCAACATTTTGTGTTATATTAATATTAATGTTTTGTTTGAAAATCTGACAATAGATCAAATCAGAAAGGGGACAAATACTTTTTCACGGCACTGTATGTTGTCTATTGTCACATTTACTGATACGTCTGGTCATCTGCAAATTATGAAAATTATTCTTAGATGAATGGTGGGTGAATCTACCTTTGGGGAGGAAAGCTAGGCACAGCCACGGGTGGGACCTCTTTTTCTGTCTCCACCTTCTTGCTCTTCACCTTCCTGCCTTTCATCAGTGCACTGACGCCCCTCGACTTCTCCCCTTTCAGAGGGGAACACAATCCATTTTGGGTTTTGGTGTCCTCGTAGATGGTGAGGGGTCTCTTGACCGAGCTGTTGGGGGTGTGAGACCCGCAGTAAAGTAGTCTTCTTCACCGAAAATGTTGGTTCGCCTGTCTCCTTAACCTCCTTGATAGGTTCCATCTTCATAAAGAGTCCGGCTTTCTGAGCACAGCTGACATGGAAGGCAGGGTAGCAGTTCGCCTTGTGACACTGGATACAGGCCCCCACCCCCTTCTCCTTACAGAGGTAGCAGGTGAGCTTCCAGCGGGCGGACGGAATGTTGCTGACTCGGTCGATGGGCTCGATGAAGACCGTGTTGGAAAAACCTATCTCCGGCACCCACAGGGGGCACACCACATGACCCCAGCGGTCATCGTCAGTCTTTTTCACTGCTCCGCCTTTATGAGGACACAGTATGCAGCCTGCGGGCTGGGTGGGCAACTGGAGGCAGTGCCGGCACAGCCACTGTCCCTCTGGGATGTAAGCGACACCGTAACACTCTTGGTGCACGGCCAGGTTGCACATGTCACAGAAGAGGATGACGTTGCTGTCCTGGCCATCTCCATCCATGCAGATGCAGCAGACAGCGTCCTCGTCTATGGTCAGCTTGTCCTGGCCCTCCTTCTCCATCTGGGTCTCCTAAAGTTGATTCCACTGCGGGATCGGGGCACCACCAGTACAGAGCTTGCTTAGGAATGGCAGCAGGCAGGTGTGGGTGCATCTGCACGCACAGCGAGGTGAAGACTTTTGGAGGATGGCCTGGTGTCAAGAAGGGCAGCAAAGAAGCCACTTCTCTCCAGGAAAAACATCAGGGAAAGACTGATATTCTGCAAAAGGTACAGGGATTGGACTGCTGAGGACTAGGGTAAAGTCATTTTCTCTGATGAATCCCTTTTCCGATTGTTTGGGGCATCCGGAAAAAAAGCTTGTCCGGGAAAGACAATGTGAGCACTACCATCAGTCCTGTGTCATGCCAACAGTAAAGCATCCTGAGACCATACATGTGTGGGGTTGCATCTCGGCCAAGGGAGTGGGCTCACTCACAATTTTGCCCAAGAACACAGCCATGAATGAAGATCATTACCAACACATCCTCCGAGAGCAACTTCTCCCAACCATCCAGGAACAGTTTGGTGACGAACAATGCCTTTTCCAGCATGATGGAGCACCTTGCCATAAGGCAAAAGTGATAACTAAGTGGGCAGGGGAACAAAACATCGATATTTTGGGTCCAAGGCCAGGAAACTCACCAGACCTTAATCCCATTGAGAACTTGTGGTCAATCCTCAAGAGGCGGGTGGACAAACAAAAATCCACAAATTCTGACAAACTCCAACCATTGATTATGCTAGAATGGGCTGCCATCAGTCAGGATGTGGCCCAGAAGTTAATTGACATCAGGCCAGGGCAGATTTCAGAGGTCTTGAAAAAGAAGGGTCAGCACTACAAATATTGACTCTTTGCATCAACTTCATGTAATTGTCAATAAAAGCCTTTGACACTTATAAAATGCTTGTAATTATACTTCAGTATTCCATAGTAAAATCTGACACAAATATCTAAAGACACTGAAGCAGCAAACTTAGTGAAATTAATATTTGTGTCTTTCTCAAAACTTTTGGCCATGACTGTACGCCAGATGAAATTTACTCAAGATAGTCCTCTTAGTACTTGTACAGCAGTAGCTATACACTGAGTGTACAAAGCATTAGGAACACATTTATAATATTGAGCTGCATCTCTTTTTGCCCTCAGAACATCCTCAATTTGTTGTGGCATGGACTTTACAACTTTACTTCCACAGGGATGCTGGCCGATGTCTCCCATGCTTCCCATAGTTGTGTCAAGTTGGCTGGATGTCCTTTGGGTGGTGGACCATTCTTGAAACACACGGGAAACTGTTGATCGTAAAAAAAACAGCAGCGTAGCACTTCTTCTCACACTCAAACCGGTGCGTGTGGCACTTACTATCATTCCCCATTCAAAGGCACTAAAATCTTGTCTTGCCCATTCACCCTCTGAATGGCACACATACACAATGTCCCAATTGACTCAAGGCTTAAAAATCCTTCTTTAACCTGTCTCCTCCCCTTCATCTACACTGATTTGAAGTGGATTTAACAGGTGACATCAATAAGGTATCATAGCTTTCACCTGGATTTACGTGGTCATTCTATGTCATGGAAAGAGCAGGTGTTCCTAATGTTTTGTACACCGAGTGTATCAGAGCAAGTTACAGTTGAAGTCGGAAGTTTACATACACCTTAGCCAAATACATTAAAACTCAGTTTTTTTCACAATTCCTGACATTTAATCCTAGTAAAAGTTCTCTGTCTTAGGTCAGTTATGATCACCACTTTATTTTAAGAATGTGAAATGTCAGAATAATAGTAGAGAGAATGGTTTATTTCAGCTTTTATTTCTTTCATCACATTCCCAATGGGTCAGACGTTTACATATACTCATTTAGTATTTGGTAGCATTGCCTTTAAATTATTTAACTTGGGTCAAACTTTTCAGGTAGCCTTCCAAGGGTTCCCACAATAAGTTGGGTGAATTTTGGCCCATTCCTCCTGACAGAGCTGGTGTAACTGAGTCAGGTATGTAGGCCTCCCTGCTCACACACGCTTTTTCAGTTCTTCCCACACATTTTCTATAGGATTGGGGTCAGGGCTTTGTTATGGACACTCCAATACCTTGACTTTGTTGTCCTTAAGCCATTTTGCCACAATTTTGGAAGTATGCTTGGGGTCATTGTCCATTTGGAAGACCCATTTGGGACCAAGCTTTAACTTCCTGACTGATGTCTTGAGATGTTGCTTCAATATATCCACATAATTTTCCTACCTCATGACGCCATCTATTTTGTGAAGTGCACAAGTCCCTCCTGCAGCAAAGCACCCTCACAACATGATGCTGCCACCACCATGCTTCAAGGTTGGGATGATGTTCTTCGGCTTGCAAGTCTCCCCCTTTTTCCTCCAAACATAATGATGGTCATTATGGCCAAACAGTTCTATTTTTGTTTCATCAGACCAGAGGATATTCATCCAAAAAGTACGATCTTTGTCACCATGTGCAGTGGCAAACTGTAGTCTGGATTTTTTAAATGCGGTTTTAGAGCAGTGGCTTCTTCCTTGCTGAGCGGCCTTTCAGGCTATGTCGATGTAGGGCTCTTTTTACTGTGAATATAGATACTTTTGTACTTGTTTCCTCCAGCGCCTTCACAAGGTCCTTTGCTGTCGTTCTGGGATTGATTTGCACTTTTCGCACCAAAGTACTTTCATCTCTAGGAGACAGAAAGTGTCTCCATCCTGAGCAGTATGACGGCTACATGATCCCATGGTGTTTATACTTGTATACTATTGTTTGTACAGATAAACGTGGTACCTTCAGGCGTTTGGAAAATGTTCCCAAGGATGAACCAGACTTGTTGAGGTCTAGAATTTTTTCTGAGGTCTTGGCTGGTTTCTTTTAATTTTCCCATGATGTCAAGCAAATAGGCACCGAGTGTGAAGGTAGGCCTTGAAATACATTCACAGGGACACCTCCAATTGACTCAAATGATGTCAATTAGCCGATCAGAAGCTTCTAAAGTCATGACATTATTTTCTGGAATTTTACAAGCTGTTTAAAGGCACAGTTAACTTAGTATATGTCAACTTCTGACCCACTGGAATTGTGATACAGTGAATTATAAGTGGAATAATCTGTCTGTAAACAATGGTTGGAAAAATTACTTGTGTCATGTACAAAGTAGACGTCCTAACAGACTTTCCAAAACTATAGTTTGTTATTAACAAGAAATTTGTGGAGTGGTAAAAAAATAATTTTAATGACTCCAACCTAAGTGTATGTAAACTTCCGACTTCAACTGTATGTCAAGAATCTATTATATAAATAAATATGCACTGTATAAAGAGTAACTCAACTGCAAAGTACAGTAGTAGAAAGATAAGAATAAGCTGTCGAGAACACAGTATTTAAATACACAGCACAAAACCCCACGGCAAAAAGGATTGACTGGCAACCAGGCTACGGGGGAGCAGCCTCACCATTAAGTTTTGTAAATTTGAAAAGGCGTAATTTAAAAAGAAAAAGCCTACCTGACTGACGCCCTCACTCCTCCTCTTATCATTAACTACTTCCAGCCAGGTGTAGTCCTCCTCATCCATATCATACTCCACCTCCTCATCCAGCTCCTCTGCCATCTTTTCCACATACTTATAATACACTGGGGGCCTCCTGGAGGCATTGGTCAGAGTCTGTTTGTTGGGGGATGCGGGGACCCTGTGGTGCCGAACCTTCTTCCTCATCCTCAACACCTGAACAGCTGCAAGGAGAAGAGAAACAGGTACATAGATGTGTCTATATTGCAACAAAGTAAACAAGTATGAGGAAGACAACAGAGGCAGACAGAAATTACCATCACAATACAATGTCATTAAGTTAAAAAGACTGTGTAAACAAAGATTATTTTGACTGGTTTTACCTCCTAAGGGTGTGGTAACAGAGACAATCTAGACAAGCATCAACTGGTGAAGAAATTTGAATGGGCCAACATCTATCTGTTGATCGACAATAAGTGATATCAGTTTGAGGATTTAAAATTAAACAATGCTATGGAAATGTATTTACATTAGAAACTATAATGTATAATAGCTAGTGGGACTGGGTGAGCATCTACTGGGACATAAGAATAAAAAAGTGCATCGCAAAAATCAATGGCGGACAAGAGGATAGTAGTAATACTAGAGTAGAAAAGGCATGGCTTGTGTTCAAAAGAAACTCAGGTTTCCCATGACAGCAAAAGTATGAGACAACTGTTAACGTTATTACCACTGCTGCAGGGCAGACAGCTACTAACAAGGTCAGAGTTGAATTCGAAGTTCCAACAAGATAAATCTCTGCATTGGTTTGTATGTTGAACGCGTTGCGCTTTAGAGTGGTATATATATATATATATATATACATACATACATACATACATACATACATACACACACACACAGTCTGGTTATTATTATGGAGCTTTCAAGACTTGAAAGTGCTAGATCACGCAGTAAATAACAGAGCCTAAACATTACAACACAGACACAGGAAATGTTTTGGGTTGCTAGAGACAATCTAAATGTCGAATCAGTAACGTGTGCTATGCCATATTGTTCACACAGTCTGCGTAAAGCAAGGGGAGTGTTTACTTTAGCCTTTTAAAATTGTACCAACTTTGTTACACCTAGGAGTGGCAGCCAACTGAGCCAAGCACCCCACCCACCGAACTACACACTGCACCATTTCATTTACAATTTGGTCCGTTCGGAGGATGTTATGGTTCCTTCTAGCAAACTAGCAGCTGGCTGAAGAAAGAAAACAGCGATACCAACGAATAGCGCAAACAGAGGAAGCCAGTGTGGACTGTTCGGGTATGAAAAGCCAACTGACATTTACTCCTGAGGTGCTGACTTGTTGCACCCTCGACAACTAACGTTACTGTGATTATTATTATTTGACCATGCTGGTCATTTATGAACATTTGAACATCTTGGCCATGTTCTGTTAAAATCTCCACCCGGCACAGCCAGAAGAGGACTGGCCACCACTTATAGCCTGGTTCCTCTCTAGGTGTCTTCCTAGGTTTTGGCCTTTCTAGTGAGTTGTTCCTAGCCACCGTGCTTCTACACCTGCATCGCTTGCGGTTTGGGGCTTGCGGTTTGGGGTTTTAGGCTGGGTACAGCACTTTGATATATCAGCTGATGTAAGAAGGGCTATAAAAATACATTTGATTAGTAGCGAACAATAACATTAATGTAGCTACTAATGCTAGTTAGTTAGCTAACAACCTAACGTTAGCAAATGGCGTCAAACAAAACAAGGCAACGGAGCCCTTTAAACGTGTATTGTGCTTCCTATAACACATGCAGAATTAAATCAGTTACTGACCGACTATGCTCTTCATAATCCGTGATAAAATGGGGGGAAGAGCACACACACACACCTCAGAGCTAGAAACAGCTTTGCTGGTTGTAACAGATAGAAGCTTGTCAAAAGCCTTTGGAAGCAATGGCGATGTAGCCTGTTAAGAGATTGTAATTCCGCGTAAACAATGTTCTCATCCAACGGGAGATGTTTAGGCTTTTTCAGTAATAACATACAAGAATGCAGTTGGGAGCTCTCTGCGTCTTGCTAAATACTAGATTGGGTTCTATCATGCGTATAAAAAAGTATTTGCTCATTGATTGGCTTCCTCCCTATAGCCTGGAACAGTTTGGAGGCTGCAACTGCATGCTCGAGTTCCCCACAACAAAGCAGTGCACGACGCAATAGGTAATGTTGTAGAGTGTGTTCACACACAAATAGAACAATGAGCCCGATATTTCGTTTAACACTCACTACAAAATATGGCGATGAGAGGAACCGCAGTTTATGGCAGTGGGAGAAGATTGAGCTAGATGAATTTTGGCCGAAATTCTGCAAATTTGCTCACCGATTAAACATTTACAATAATCTCTAACAAACAGAGCGGACTGCGTTTTGTAGACTTTAGCCTTTGCCAAAGTTTTTTTTTTAAGTAGCATTGTTTAGGAGTGCAAGGGCGAATTGAGTTATTGCACACGCGCGCTTCAGACTGGGCGTTCCCTGACATAAATATGCAAATAAATGCTAGAACGAGCCAATAGGATTTCAGTAGCTCGTGCCTGGCTCTGCTCAATTTCCTCCAATTGGCAACGACAGGCCCTGGTATATCTTGGGTTAGTTATAAAAAACAATATCAGAAGAGGTCGTCACTAGTTACCATAGTCACGAAGTCAGAAGGCCCGCCTAGTCGACCAATCAAATGAGGGAGTGTGAGTGGTCATTTTTTTCTGATCGGGGCAACTCTGGTCTACTTATTGCTCCGCCCCATATTTAATACCACAAAAATTACAGGGTAGCCTATTCTGATAAGGCCGATGTTCTCCGCGGGTGCCAATAAAATAGGTTACTGTTCGCTCAATTAAGTTAAGAATATTGATTACTATTAAGACTATTGTCACCATTGGCTTTCCAAACAGTTTTTCCGAGAACGTATTTTTAAATATTGAAATATGCCTGGCTGGGTCAGTTTCACATGGCCCTTCCGACAGTAGGGTATGCGATTTAAAAACAATCCACAACAGTCTGTGGCCAAATTATGCTTTCTGGTGTAGTAGCCTATTTGTTAAACTTGTATTTATTTCTCTATAGACAGGAGTAAGCTAATTAGGCTAGGCCTATATAAGTTTGGCGATTTAATTCAATTTACTTTAGGGAAGGCTAAGGCCTTTTAATGTGGCAGAAGCACAACCAGTCATGATGTTTTCATCTAATTGTCAAACAATCACTTAACTAAGGCGTTTGCGAATATATTTGTTCACTCACAAAATAATTTCAACATTGTAACCCCAACGGTGTACTGTGCACCCGCAATTTGATGAATGGGAAATAGAGAGTTACAAAACACCTAAGTGTATTGTAATTACATTCTGTGATTGTCATGAATGAGTATCGACGTAACTTGTAACTCAGTTAAACGCAAAATGTGGTTTATCAAAATAATAATTATTGCGAACTATGACATGACTTAAACGAATTTGAGTATGTCGCAAAGAGAAACAATCATTTGCATCATTTAATAAACTCGCCAGATCATTTTCCATCAATGGATGTTGATTTAACTAGTTTGACTGCTATGATTAAGCAATAAGGCACGAGGGGTTATGGTGCTACGGGCTTTTCTTAAGCATGATGCCTCTATACAGCTGTTAGCTGTGGTATATTGGCCATATACCACCAACCCCCCACGTGCCTTATTGCTATTTTAAACTGGTTACCAATGTAAAAGTAATTCAACTTTGCCATGGTTTGCTTAGATACTTTTGGCCACATAGTGTATGTGGACACCTGCTCTCGAACATCTCATTCCAAAATCATGGGCATGAATATGGAGTTGGTCCCCCCTTTGCTGCTATAACAGCCTCCACTCTTCTAGGAAGGCTTTCAACTAGATGTTGGAACATTACTGCAGGGACTTGCTTCCATTCAGCCACAAGCGCATTAGTGAGGTCGAGCACTGATGTTGGGCTATTAAGCCTGGCTCGCAGTCGGCGTTCATTCATCCCAAATGTGCTTGATTGAGTTGAGGTCAGGGCTCTGTGAAGGCCAGTCAAGTTCTTCCCCACCGATCTCGACAAACCATTTCTGTTTGGACCTCGCTTTGTGCACGGGGGGCATTGTCATGCTCAAACAGGAAAATTGCTTTCTCCAAACGGTTGCCACAAAGTTGGAAGCACAGAATCATTTAGAATGCTGTAGAATTAAGATTTCCCTTCACTGGAACCAGTGGCGGTCAGTGTCGTTTAAAGATGAGGTAGGACGTTTTATTTTTTTCAGAAGCTTGGCCTTATTTCTATTACAGCATATTGGATGACTGTCATTCATATTCCATTCCCCCAGTTCAATGTAACACCAATCGGTTTAAGCCTACATGATACTCAAATTTTCTCTATACCCATCGTGAGTTTGCGAAAACCTTGCCTATGAATGAAAGTTTACAACATACTGTAGGTGCACTCAGGTCAGTGTAACATTCAATAGTGCCTTGCACACTCTTGCCTGCATCTAGCTGATTTAGGGTGTAATCATTAGTCCAACAGTTGCAAATGAGAGTTTCTGTTGGACAAATTCAGGTATAGTATGTTTATCCCCGTTTCGTTCTGTTTGCTTCCGTTGAAGAAACGTTTTTCAACAGAATCGGCGGAATGAATACACCCCTGATCACGAGAAAACACAGTTCACTTTCATAGCAGCCAAGTTGTATACCTTCTCACATCTATGCGCTCCCCTCTTCTCACCTTTTATCTTAGCTTATGGACTTCAATGCACAACACTTCAGCTGTATGTGACCAGGTGAAAAAACCTTTCCAAACCACATCATAACCGCTACACACAGCCTACATCATTGTCACCATATTAAAGAAAGTAAAGTCAACATAGCTAATATAATTAATGCGTTAGTAAACCTGCTATAATCATACAGTAATGTTACAGTGTACAGTCAGTAAGCAGTTTATCACTTACACCGGTGGGCCCTGGTGGCATAAAGCCGTGCTTCTACACCCACATTGCTTGCTATTTGGGGTTTTAGGCTGGGTTTCTGTACAGCACTCTGTGACATCAGCTGATGTAAGAAGGGCTTTATAAATAACTTTGATTAATTTGATTGACGGCCTGGGAATGTGATGAAAGAAATAAAAGCTGAAATAAATAATTCTCTCTACTATTATTCTGACACTTCACATTTTTAAAATAAAGTGGTAATCCTAACTGACCTAAGACAGGGAATTTTTACTAGGATTAAATGTCAGCAATTGTGAAAAACTGAGTTTAAATATATTTGGCTTGGGTGTATGTAAACTTACGACATCAACTGTAGTTGAACCACACTTTACAGACTAACTCGGGAAGCTGGTTGAGAGAATGCCTAGCATGTGTAAAGCTGTCATCAAGGCCAAGGGTGGCTACTTTGAAGAATCTCAAATATAAAATATATTTTGATTTGTTCAACACTTTGTTTTGGTTACAATATGATTCCATATGGGCTATTTCATAGTTGTGATGTCTTCACAATTATTTGACAATGTAGACAATAGTAAAAATAAAGAAAAACCCTTGAATGAGTAGGTGTGTCCTAACTTTTGACTGGTACTATATGTAAATAAAGTATCTGTTTTTCACTTTTAATAAATTAGCAAAAATGTCTAAACCTCTTTTGCTTTGTCATTATGAGGTATTGTGTGTAGATTGATGAGAATTTTTGTCATTTTTTAAATCGATTTTAGAATAAGGCTGTAACGTAACAAAATGTGGAAAAGGGGAAGATGTCTGAATATTTTCAGAATGCACTGTATATAGTGTAGATGCAGGTAGCCTGTAGCCCCTGATAGGCCTACATGTTTTTCAGATAGTCAACAGTAGCCTAGGCAAAATGTAGGCAAGATGTAAACTGAACGATTTAGCAGCTTGCTTAATTCAAATTAACAGACTAATTTATTCAACATGAATAGTTTGGTGATTTTGAGGTAAGAAGTGCTTGTGTTTCCCAATATCCTGCTGGAATAGGCTACTGAGGATGGGGTCGTAATTTCAATCACTGAATAAATTATAAATAATATGTATATGAACTGAATATGCTTGTCAAGAACAGCCAGTGTTTATTTAGTTTTATCTGTAGTCTAATCTGACTAACTGTTACCATCAATCTAATGAGTTTTAACAACTGATCGGCAATTGCCACAAAGCTTTGATAACTTCCAATTTAATTAACTAAACATGGCTATTAGCACAAGGCTACAACAACAATACACTGAAGTTATAGTCTATTTATTAAATCCGTTTGCATGCTCCAGGTAGGCTACACAAGTGGCACATATTGATTTGCAATGACTCCAATGACAGTCATTTCAACGTCAACATATGTATTATATCAAATGGTAGCCTACAATGGCATATAAATAAATAGGCTACTTGATGGCCAACTGATGCAAATTTATTATTTTCCACATTTAATTGTCAGTTTCATTGAGTACTTTTCCCCATAACAGAAGCACATTAATGAGTTCCATAACTTCATTTTCAATTTTCCAATTGCTCTTAATGATAAGTTAATACAACCTGTAAAAAGCTCTCCCCTCTCACTCACGGACTCAACCAATTGTGGAGGCATGCTGCAGTGCTCTCTCAACACACACACGTATGGGGGGTGATAAAGGCCTTACATTCTGCCAAGGCAATGGTACCACCGTGTGGCTGTCGGTTATCATTGAACATCTGACTGACATTAAATGATCCCAACGCCTTGACGCCTGCGTGTCAATAAACCTAGGCAACAGTACCACCGTGGTGCTGTCGCCTACCATTGAACGTATAACTCACATTTTCCGGTCACAACTTGTGGACTTGTTTATTTGATGCTGTGCGGTTTGTTGCTAACGTTACTTTGCTACCTACCAACTTTACGTTATTTAATTAATTACCGTTTATGTTTAAAATATTTCCCTCGCTCAACTTTTTTCATTCCACTTTTTCACCACGGACACTTTATCTGGACATGGTTCTACAGGACATCCACCAGCCGAAGCTAAGTAGTAACATTAATATTATGCCTTCTAATTGCAGTCGCTGTACTCATAATATACAGGAGAACGATTGCCTTATGGTGAGGATAGCTGTGGTGCAAGCCCAGCTTCAGACGCAATTGTTAGGCAAGGGTCATTTAAGTGTAGGAAAGGATGAAACCGTGTTTGTGCCACCAATAAGTATAGAAAGTAGTATAAATGCCCTTGCACACTCCCCGCAGCCGGACAATTTTCTCATGGCTTCTGGAAGATAATGCTGTAGGAATGCTTAACCTGCGTCGCTCATTCAGCCGACAGAAACCTTTCAACCAGTTCTTCCCATACGAGATGCCGAAGCTTCCCACCATTAGCTCTGACAAATTAAAAACCCTAGTTGCTGGCAACTCCATTACCCGCAGTATTAGACTTAAAAATAAGCGTCCAGCGATCAAATACTGTTTACCAGGGGCAGGACTACTGACGTTAAAGCTAATCTGAAGATGGTGCTGGCTAAGGCTAAAACCGAAGAGTGTAGAGGGTATAGGGATATTGTTATCCACGTCAGCACCAATGATGTCAGGATGAAACAGTCACACCAATGATGTCAAGATGAAACAGTCAAAGGTCGTCACCAAGCGCAAAATAGCTTTAGCGTGTAAATCAGCTAGAAAGATGTGTCAGAATCGATTAATTGTCTCTGGCCCCCTCCCAGTTAGGGGGAGTGATGAGCTCTACAGCAGTCTCACAACTCAATCGCTGGTTGAAAACTTGTTTTCTGACCCTCCCAAAGATAGAATTAGTTGATAATTGGCCCTCTTTCTGGGACTCACCCACAAACAGGACCAAGCCTGGCCTGTTGAGGAGTGACGGACTCCATCCTAGCTGGAGGGGTGCTCTCATCTTATCTACGAACATAGACAGCGCTCTAACTCCACTAGCTCCACAATGAGATAGGGTAAAGGCCAGGCAGCAGGCTGTTAGCCAGCCTGCCAGTTTAGTGGAGCCTGCCACTAGCACAGTCAGTGTAGTCTGCTCAGCTATCCCCATTGAGACCTTGTCTGTGCCTCAATCTAGGTTGGGAAAAACTAAACATAGCGGTATTCGCTTTAGCAATCTCACTGGAATAAAGACCTCCATTCCTGTCATTATTGAAAAAGATTGTGATATCTCACATCTCAAAATGGGGCTACTTAATGTTAGATCCCTCACTTCCAAGGCAGTTATAGTCAATAAACTAATCACTGATCATAATCTTGATGTGATTGGCCTGACTGAAACATGGCTTAAGCCTGATGAATTTACTGTGTTAAATGAGGCCTCTCCTCCTGGTTACACTAGTGACCATATCCCCTGTGCATCCCGCAAAGGCGGCGGTGTTGCTAACATTTACGAAACCACATTTTAATTTAAAAAAAATAAAAAGACTGAGTTTTTGTATTTTGACAAAATCTATGCAGCCTACTCAATCACTTTCTATAGCTACTGTTTACAGGGCTCCTGGGCCGTACACAGCGTTCGTCACTGAGATCCTATCGGACCTTGTAGTCATGGCTGATAATATACTTTAAAAAAAAATATTCACATGGAAAAGTCCACAGGCCCACTCCAAAAGGCTTTCGGAACCATCATCGACTCAGTGGGTTTTGTCCAACATGTCTCCGGACCTACTCACTATCACAGTCATACTCTGGATATAGTTTGTCCCGTGGAATAAATATTGTGGATCTTATGTTTTTCCTCATAATCCTGGACTATCGGACCACCATTTATTATGTTTGCAATCGCAACAAATAATCTGTTCAGACCCCAACCAAGGATCATCAAAAGCCGTGCTATACATTCTCGGACAACCCAAAGATTTCTAGATGCCCTTCCAGACTCCGTCCACCTACCCAAGGTCTTCAGAGTACAAAAATTGTTTAACCATCTAACTGAGGAACTAAATTTAACCTTGCGTAATAACCTGGATGCAGTCGCACCCATAAAAACAAAAAACATATCATAAGAAACTAGCTCCCTGCCTCCCGGGTGGTGCAGTGGTTAAGGGCGCTGTACTGCAGCGCCAGCTGTGCCATCAGAAACTCTGGGTTCGTGCCCAGGCTCTGTCGTAACTGGCCGCGACCGGGAGGTTGTGGGGCGACGCACAATTGGCCTAGCGTCTTCCGGGTTAGGGAGGGCTTGGCCGGTAGGGATGTCCTTGTCTCATCGCGCACCAGCGACTTCTGTGGCGGGCCGGGCGCAGTGCGCGCTAACCAAGGTTGCCAGGTGCACAGTGTTTCCTCCGACACATTGGTGCTGCTGGCTTCCGGGTTGGATGCGCGCTGTGTTAAGAAGCAGTGCGGCTTGGTTGGGTTGTGTATCGGAGGATGCATGACTTTCAACCTTCGTCTCTACCAAGCCCGTACGGGAGTTGTAGCGATGAGACAAGATAGTAGCTACTAAAAACAATTGGATACCACGAAATTGGGGAGAAAAAGGGGTAAAATGTAAAAAAATAAATAAAAGAAAAAAGAAACTAGCTCCCTGGTATACATAAAATACCCGAGCCCTGAAGCAAGCTTCCAGAAAATTGGAACGGAAATGGCGCTACACCAAACTGGAAGTCTTACGATTAGCTTGGAAAGATGGTACCGTGCAGTATCGAAGAGCCCTCGCGGCTGCTCGATCATCCTATTTTTCCAACTTAATTGAGGAGAATAAAAACAATCCAACATTTATTTATGATACTGTCGCAAAGCTTACTAAAAACTAGCATTCCCCAAGAGAGGATGGCTTTCACTTCAGCAGTGATAAATTCATGAACTTTTTGACGAAAAGATAATGATCATTAGAAAGCAAATGACGGACTCCTCTTTAAATCTGCGCATTTCTACAAAGCTCAGTTGTCCTGAGTCTGCACAACACTGCCAGTGTTTTAACAATGTACAAATGGTTAAAGGACACAAGATAAAATAAATAAGCATGAATATGGGTTGTATTTACAATGGTGTGTGTTCTTCACTGGTCTCTCTCTCGCACCTGTTGTCTCTCTCTCTCTCTCTCTCTCTCGCACCTGTTGTCTCTAACTCTGAGTAGTCAACTGACATTTACTCCTGAGGTGCTGACCTGTTGCACCCTCTACAACCACTGTGATTATTATTATTTGACCCTGCTGGTCATGCTATAAACATTTGAACATCTTGGCCATGTACTGTTATAATCTCCACCCGGCACAGCCAGAAGAGGACTGGCCACCCCTCAGAGCCTGGTTCCACTCTAGGCTTCTGTCCCTCCACAAGCAACCACATCCTCTTCTCCTATTCAACTCATTTGTTACCAAACTGAAAAGGACTGCACATACATAACCCTGTGGCCATCTCATTGCAACATGATTCATCCAAGGCCTCATTTGGATGCCTAAAATGTGAGAAATGTAAACAAGATGCTACAGTAGTGTGTGTGTGTGTATGGAGTTCCAAGAAAGGACATGAGTGTGATGTGCCCCTCTGTGTCAATGTTAAAATGCCGTAAATGGAAGACAGCAAAGGAGAAAGTGATGAGAATAAAAGCATACAGTATGAAAATAATGACACATTGGGATCTAAAATGAGTGTGGGGTGCCCTCTTGTGTTTCCTTTTTGTCCGTTTGAGGATACTACAGTCACCCCTGGTGGAGGTTCTTGGAACACTGCTATTAAAGTCAGCATAAGTTGATGAAAACCTTCAAAGGTGGTGGTGCTATTTTGCGTGTTATCTTGAATACTAGGCAGATGTTTGAGTACAGAATGAAATGGTGTAAACTTAACAGGTTGAACTTGTTGAGTACACTCTTCGAAAACGGGGTTCCAACAGGGTTCTTTGGCTGTCACCAAAAGAGAACCATTTTTGTTCCAGGTAGAAGTATTTTTGGTTCCTTGTAGAACCCTCTGTGGAATGAGAGGGTCCAAAAGAGTTCTACTTAGGCACAGAATGTGTTCTACCCAGAACCAAAAAGTGTTCTCCTATGAAGACAGCAGAAGAATCCTTTTAGGTTGTAGATAGCACTATTTTTTTCTGAGTGTAGGCCTATATTGCAGTGGTGTTTCCGTGGTTTTGAAAAAACATTGAATTGGTGGTGGGGAGTTAAGACCATCAGAAATACTATGAAACATCTCTACTTTTAGCACACATTTGCAAGCAGGCAAGTAACCTTCTATGCGTGCTGAGGCATGTGTGATCACTCAACATTGACAGGACAGACAAAAAAAACAGGTGCTCACATGCAAACAAAGATAATGTGTCTAACTTGCACTGTTATGCAATTATTAAGAGACTAGAAACAAATAGCTAATCCTGGCTTCCAATGTTCTAGCATTCATTTATTGTGGCAAGCAGATCAGAGATGTCAAGGTAGTACCCAAGCATATGCCATGTGTATATGTGACACACATAAATATGTATGGGTCATATTTTTGATGTTTTATTTTGTTTGCTATTTTATGAAGCCATCCCTTGTATCATTTTGATGGCCTCCCATGTATTTGCATTTAAAGTAAAGTATATGATACTGCCGCTAAGTGGAGCTGTGACATCAATGGGGAGCGTTAGTGAGATCTTGATGGTTTTTCCTTTAATCATGTTTTTCCTTTAATCTTGGAGAATGCAAGTCCATGAGTATGGTGATGTTTGAAGGCAATTGAAGGGAGTTTTAACCGAGTGGAAAAACTGGTTGGAATTTTCATTTGAACTAATGGAGGTTTCTGTACTTTTTCTCAATATTTTATATCCTATTTGTTTTATTTTCTATGAACAAAGGCTCAGTATAGTTCAGGTAATATATGTAAATATGTGACGTCACGATAAAATGTGTTAAAGTGTTAATATTTGTATGAAAATAGCGTTTAACATTTCGCTAGCTTGATGTTAACCAAATGTTGCTTGGCTAAGCGCTAGCTAGCTCTAGGCAATCCTTCTGTCAATGTTAGCTTGGTTAATAATGTAATGGCTTGTAGTAGCATTGTTTCGCATAGGCTTCCAGTAATTTATATATTTTTCGAAATTGACACTGATAGTACAGTGTACACATAATGTGCATGTGTAGATGTATTATGACTCCAGGTTTGGATGAACGGACTAACCAGACCCTCAAGACTGCCATGGGCAAGTCCCTTGACGGGAAGGAATGGTGGGAGGACAACCTGAAGGTAATTCTCTTTGCACACAACAGCAGCGTCCATGGCCCCCAGACTACTCACCCTATCTATCGCCTGCTGTACGGACGGGAGCCATAGCTGTTTACTGAGGTAAACAATGCAATTGTATATACAATTATTGCATAGAGTGGAGTATTAAAATATGTGATTGGCTTCGTGTTGTTTGTCTGTTTCTATTTTTGTATAACGTACTTTGAGATCACTGAAACTCCACCTGATGTGGTGAAAGTTGTCAAACCAGATCAGAACGTCTTCGAGGACCACCTTCCGGCATGGGCTGAGAAGCATGTGGAGGTTTTTGACCAGGTAAAAAATATTGTCCTTGGTTAATTTATTTTCTGGCCCTCCAAGAGCTATGTAAAAGATGTATTAGTAATAATATGAAATATAATTTCATTTATTTCTAATGTTTATATATTTAAATCTTAAATATTGTCTGATAGGTTTTCACAGCTGTTTCACTAGGTATTCATTATTGTAAATTTTAACATATCCCTTGACGGTATTTGTTAGTGCAACATTAATCATGGTTGTATCCTAGGACCTACAATAGATATATATTCAACCACAATGGTGTACTAATGCTGTATATTTTTTAAAATAATAATAGCGGACTACTGATATAATATTATTTCAGTGTAGATAAGGGAAGGCCAGTTTTAAAATGAAAACATGCCAGCCAGACAAGCCAGTGTATGAATCAAATTTATTTACATATGAATGAAGTGGAAATTAGCTGACTTTGTTATCTGTAAGGTAAGTAACATTAATTTATGTGGGGAAACAAATGATTATATATTTTTTACCCCGATGCCTGTTTATTCATAACAAACAGAAGATAGTAAATATAATTGATTGCAATGGTTAGCCTATGCAAATGAATAGGACAACATCAAAAGCTCATTAATAGGACTACATTTAGCCTAATTGGGAACAAACAATATGGGGGAAAGTCAAAGGATCCTCGTCAGGTTATTTGTCAAACCCAGATTAAATGTATGTCTTCCTTTGTGTCTCATCTGTAGGCGATTATTAGCTAAATCAATGACATACTGCTGAAATGTTCAGGCTTCATCCTGAGCTGCGATCAAAACAGGCTGGGATGTTTTTGGTTCCGTTAAAGTTATGGGTAATAAAGCAACTGCACTTGAAATGAAATGAATAGCCTGATTCAATGCGATTCCCCTGAATCAAAGCTGTACCCGTTAAACTGTTTGGTCTATGAATAGACCCATCCTGATCTTTTTGGTCTTTTGCTGTATGCATAGCCTACCACTAATATTCTAAATTAGGGAGCATTTAATTAAACAACCAAACTTTTCCTGTGATGATGAGGCTGAGCAAGACCTTCGATAGGCTAGTAGACTATGCAGAAATTAATTGTGGAGTTAATCTTTATTATAGCCTAGATCACTTTATCAAATCAAATGTATTTGTCACATACACATTGTTAGATGTTAATGCGAGTGTAGCGAAATGCTTGTGCTTCTAGTTCCAACAATGCAGTAATAACCAACGAGTAATCTAACCTAACAATTCCAAAACTACAACCTTATACATACAAGTGTAAAGGGATAAAGAGTATGTACATAAAGATATGAATGAGTGATGGTACAGACGGCATAGGCAAGATGCAGTAGATGGTATCGAGTACAGTATATACATATGAGATGAATAATGTAAGGTATGTAAACATTATATTAAGTAGCATTGTTTAAAGTGACTAGTGATATATTTTACATCAATTCCCATCAGTTCCCATTATTAAAGTGGCTGGAGTTCTCACGTCACCCCGCTCCTCCGCTCTCTCCACTGGCTTCCAGTTGAAGCTCGCATCCGCTACAAGACCATGGTGCTTGCCTACGGAGCTGTGAGGGGAACGGCACCTCAGTACCTCCAGGCTCTGATCAGGCCCTACACCCAAACAAGGGCACTGCGTTCATCCACCTCTGGCCTGCTCGCCTCCCTACCACTGAGGAAGTACAGTTCCCGCGCAGCCCAGTCAAAACTGTTCGCTGCTCTGGCCCCCCAATGGTGGAACAAACTCCCTCACGACGCCAGGACAGCGGAGTCAATCACCACCTTCCGGAGACACCTGAAACCCCACCTCTTTCAGGAATACCTAGGATAGGATAAAGTAATCCTTCTCACCCCCCTTAAAAGATTTAGATGCACTATTGTAAAGTGGCTGTTCCACTGGATGTCTTAAGGTGAACGCACCAATTTGTAAGTCGCTCTGGATAAGAGCGTCTGCTAAATGACTTAAATGTAAATGTAAATGTAATGGAGTTGAGTCAGTGTGTTGGCAGCAGCCACTCAATGTTAGTGATGGCTGTTTAACAGTCTGATGACCTTGAGATAGAAGCTGTTTTTCAGTCTCTCAGTCCCTGCTTTGATGCACCTGTACTGACCTCGCCTTCTGGATGATAGCGGGGTGAACAGGCAGTGGCTCGGGTGGTTGTTGTCCTTGATGATCTTTATGGCCTTCCTGTGATATCGGGTGGTGTAGGTGTCCTGGAGGGCAGGTAGTTTGCCCCCGGTGATGCGTTGTGCAGACCTCACTACCCTCTGGAGAGGCTTACGGTTGTAGGTGGAGCAGTTGCCGTACCAGGCGGTGATACAGCCCGACAGGATACTCTCGATTGTGCATCTGTAGAAGTTTGTGAGTGCTTTTGGTGACAAGCCGAATTTCTTCAGCCTCCTGAGGTTGAAGAGGCGCTGCTGCGCCTTCTTCACGATGCTGTCTGTGTGGGTGGACCAATTCAGTTTGTCTGTGATGTGTACGCCGAGGAACTTAACTTTTACTACCCTCTCCACTACTGTCCCATCGATGTGGATATGATCACTTTGTATAACCCAGACTCTTTTTTTTTTCTAAGGATAAGCAAACAGGCAAATGCTTTTTTCCCGCCTAAATAACAAGGTTTAGGTCTATATCCTCACTTACCCCTTCAATTCAAGCCCTGCTTTTAACCACAAGACATATCCACAGAAATGTATAGTCTAAGGATTGCATGGTGACAGTGTGTCACGTCCTGACCTTGGAAAACATGTATTTTCTATGGTAGAGTAGGTCAGGGCTTGACTAGGGGTTTTAGTCTTGTTTATTATTTCTACGTGGGGTTCTAGGTTTGATTTTCTATGTTGGGGTTTGTGTATGATTCCCAATTAGAGGCAGCTGGTAATCGTCTCTAATTGGGGATCACAATTAAGTTGCATTTTTCCACCTGTGGGTTATGGGATATTGTTTGTTTAGTTGCCTGTTAGCACTGCATCATCGTCACGGTTAGTTTATTCTTTATTTGTTTCGTCTTTGCTTAAGTTTCACTTAATTTTAATTAATAAAGTGGAACTCAAAGTACGCTGCGCCTTGGTCCGATCATTCTTATAAATGACGTGACACAGTGATTGCATCTGTCTGAACCGGTACATTTGTGGTAAACTTGGAACTCTGGGGGAAAAACGAGGTCAAATCATGACATCAGTGATTTTCAGGTCAGAGAAAGATGCCAGAGTTTCTGACTTGGAATACCGAGTTGTATCACTGTTCAAAACTATTTTTTCTAGTCAGAGCTCGTGTTTCTCCCCTCCCCCGAGTTCCTAGTGAAGTCAGAATTCAGAGATTGCTGAGTTCCGAGTGGTTTTGAATGTGCCACTCGAGACCTAGGCTACCTCTTATTTCTGAATAGGGCTACCTGCAACAAAGAAGCCTTTGTGTCCGTATTGATTTGAGAAATAGGCATATCTACACAGTAATGGTGGCTGGCTACAAATCAACTATTCTAATAATTTTTGTTTTAAGTGATATGCCTATTTTAGCTAAATCAACAAATGAAATTAATTTCATTACTCTGGCAAATGGAAATATTTTTTACAAAATCATGTAGATGTTTGTAAGGTGTTCATGGTGAGATCTTTAATAATAATCTAAACAGACACTTAAACTAACATGTGACACGTAAATGTCGCGTGTACACGTACAAGACTTGAAAGCATGATGTAGACGTTTTAAGGCGTTCATGGTGAGATCTTTCGTAATAAACTTACAAGCAAACTGAGGGGTTCACTGTAAATAGAGAAACACTTCAAGAGGCATTCTAACAGTGACAGCATCAACACACAGGTTAAACAACTCACTGGAAAACTTGATATTACAAAAATAATACAATTTGGACTGTAAATCATGAATAGAATTGCTTGAATTAATGTTTTATATAGCGTGCATAATAGTATACCCCTCAGGAAAACTGGGCTCTGGTTATATACTATAGCTAGGGCCAGGAGTTGTAATGATGAATTAAGTATGAATAATGAATAAGCTAAATCATGCAAATATGACTTGTCTGTGTAAGCAGTATATAAGAGGACATACAGGACTTCAGACCGGTACTTTATACATCTAAGTCTGACTGTGACCTCCAGCTTGCTGTTAATAAAGAATGATTCATTTAAGATTGACTTTAGTGTCCCATGTGTAGAATTGTCACGACATACCCTTCCTATCCTGCATTGGTGAGTGACAGTGAATGTATGTATGACACCTGACTATCTCATTCTCACTTCTCAGTCCTTGCTACCAGGACCTACAACTAACTTTTTTGTCTACCAGCCACTGTGGCAGGTACATTTTAAAAAATCTACCAGCCACTCAGATTTTTTACCAGCCATTAATTACACCAAAAAACACAAATCAAAATGGATGAGTATGCTTAGTACTGTTTATAAAACAAGGAGTGTATGACTAATAAGGAGTAATGTGGTATTTTGCTCAATTTAATATTGTGTGACCTGAGTCTTTCAGACAAAATATCAGATGAGACAAAAATGTTCAGCTGCCCCTTTAAGCTTACCATAGAAACAGCCACTCAAGTCCTCAAGTGTGTGTTGTAAGTACTGAGGGGACACTAAATATAACAGGGCAGTGTTCAGTAAGTTTTTAAATTCTGGAACGTTCAATTTAACAGCGTGCAGTACTGAACAAATAGTTGAAAAACGTGTTGTGGATTGTGGATCGCTGTCAGCATGGCCACTGCCCTTTAAATACATCAATCATTGCTTTATGGTGCTTTCAAGACAACTGGGAACTATGTTAAATCATAACGTCAGTGATCTTCTGGTCGGAAATTTGGAGCTCTACAAAGAGGCCCAAGTTCCTTACTTGGAATATCGAGTTGATGACCATTCAAAACTATTTTTCCCAGTTGCCCCCAGGGGGTTTTCACAGTCCCCAAATCCAGAACAAATTCAAGAAAGCATACAGTATTATATAGAGCCATTATTGCATGGAACTCCCTTCCATCTCATTTTGCTCAAATGAACAGCAAACCTGGTTTTAAAAATAAATAAAAA
The DNA here is from genome assembly GCF_034236695.1 of Oncorhynchus nerka. Taxonomy (NCBI): domain Eukaryota; kingdom Metazoa; phylum Chordata; class Actinopteri; order Salmoniformes; family Salmonidae; genus Oncorhynchus; species Oncorhynchus nerka. The sequence goes on from NC_088403.1 coordinate 38,064,804, forward strand.
ACAGCTAAAGCAACACCTCACAGCACAATGCCGCTTCCCTATTTTACCTAGATATTGTGTGTATGTATTGATATGTAGGCTGTGTGTGCTGTCTTTAAATATATGTTGCTCTGTCCTTGAGCAGTTCTTGTCTACATTTTCTGTAATATGTCATGTTTCATGTGGACCCCAGGAAAAGTAGCTGCTGCTTTCACTACAGCTAATTGGGATCCTAATAAAATAACAAAAATACCTTTGAACCAGATGTTGCCTCTCCCGCGTGAGCATGGCAGATATTATGGAGGAACCATGAGCTCATGCGAGAAAGCATGCTCACGCAAGAGAGGGAAAGCCCACTTACACAGACAGGAACCTTTCAAATATGTTCACAAATGGCCAGAGTAAACTATACGCCATCTTTGGCCCCATCTTCCCCCTGTCCTGTGACGCCTCAAAGCATGCATGAGGATTTACATACATGCAGCCTAGTAATTTGTTCTAAATTCAGTCTGTATTAACATTCAAATTCCCATTTAATGTGTGTTTCATGCTGGTTGAGACACTGTCTAAATTTAGACTCACTCCACATATAGTAGCATTTAGATTTCACATTCATTGTTCTCAGCAGTGATTAGTAAACAATGACTATTATACAACAAGCCTTTTATTACAATGTATTATGCCTGTGCTTCAAGAAATAAGACAAGTCAAATATGTTCATAAATGTGTCGAGCTTTGTTTTGTAAACCATATGCCCACCCGTGATGATTTCAGTGCCCCTGGGAGAGACACTTCAGGTCAAGAAACCCCGTTGGTAAGGTTAACATTTAAGAGCAGTAATAACAGGAGAAAAACAAACACCGTTGGTAAAATTGATTATTGTCCCTGTATTGGCGATGGCATTTGCAAAACAATGCCAATAATGCTAACATCTGTCAAGAAGTAGTATGCACGTATCGATCTATTAAGACGTGTTGCTTTATCGAAGAATTTTAGTTTTGTTTTATTGTCCCTGTCGCCATATTGGAAAACCCTTCAACCCAGTGACATCATAAAGCGTGTTTCTTCCGTCCGACGCTGTGTGGACCTGCTTCAACTGAATGTGAACTGCTAGGAGACAAAGCAACGAAGTAAATCCCCACTGGATCAATCAAATGTGTCGTATTTAACTGTTTAGTAACAGAAAGCCATTGATTTATACACTTAAGATTTCAAGGTATGTATACTATATTGGTCTGTGATTTCTAGGGGGTCTCTTTGTTAAAATAACGTCGTGAGTAATGTACTGGGCTGATTCGGTTGGTCTGTGGTTCTTCTGTTCTAATACCAGGGAAGGATCTGGTTCTGTCTCACCAGACAGGTTATGCCCAGTGTGGCCTAGCTAGCTGGCACGACCAGGTTCCATACTGTATCGGATACTGTTGCCAGTTAATACACAGGCTGCTTCATATGTGTAGTTGAAAGGATAGTCCGTTTGTGAAGTTATGGTTTCCGATTTCTGTTTTAGAAACCTATACAGTGTGTATGTTTTTGTGTAGCTAACCTAGCTAGCCTCAGACACTGGCATTGCTATTAACTTGGCTGGCTAGCTAGGGTTAGCATTACCTCAATTGGCTCCAAATTATGAGTTGTGTGAAATAGCTACTATTTTAAAGCAAATCAATGTGTCACACCGTAATCCTGGATGTTGCTCGTTAGCTACCCGGAAAAGTACTAGCCAGCCAACTAACGCTGTATCAGGAAATAAGGCTCCTGTAGCTAGCTAGCTGTCAAGCTAACTAGCTCGTTAGCAGTTGGATAACGTTCTAGTTAGAAAAAGGAGTATGATACTACTCTAGTTGATTTGTCTAAATTCCAGACATAATTATGATCCAATCGGATTATGTCTGGTTGCTACAGTTTTGGTGAAACACAACATTTGTTGTGGTTTGCTGGTAGCTGGCTGCATGCACGAATAACGATTAATCCCCCATTTGTCTCTTGTTCTGGGTTAGTTGATTTTAAAGAACTCACTATCCCTGTGTAAATAAGCAGTTTATTTTTTAGGCAAATTAGACATTATTGCTAATAAGGTTTACTTACTGTGGCAACCATGAAACCGTTTTAATTTGATAACCAATAACAATGTATTGTGTTCTGGGCTATTTTTCTATCATAAATTGGGAAATTATACTCCCATTTATTTAATTACATTAAATTAGTAACATACCTACTTTGATAAAATGTCACCAATGAATGCTAGACTTTACATTTTGTCATTGAAAATAAGAATTTGTTCTTAAAACTGACTTGCCTAGTTAAATCAAGGTAAATAAATAAAATTGGGTTTAAAGGATCCCGAAGTTAGTCATTGCTGGTAGCAATGCGCACCAACATTGAAACCAATTGAATGTACATGTTTTGGGTGGGATATCACCTAAACAATGGTAGGCTAGTATCAATCTGGACCTCGAAGCCAGTTACACTGCATTTTATTTAGTTGTTCCTCTCTAATCACGGACTGATTTAGACCTGGGAAACCAGGTGGGTGCAATTAATTATCAGGTAGAACTCTGCACTGTCATACCGCTAAGCATGGCTAATATAATATAAATCTCAAACACCCATTTTAGGGGTAATGTGAGGACCTTTGGATTGCAGCCTGACATGCTATAAACAGTTTCTAGTCGGTCAACTTGTTTTTATCTGCTATTTGCTGAAATATCAAATGTTTTATTGAATTTCTCTCTCATTCCAGAGCCGACTAGAAAAGGTGGAAACGTCTCGACACTTTCGTAAATAGAGAAAATGGACTACAAGCTTGCTCCTTCTCATCTGGACAAGACTGAAACTTTGGCGTGAGAAATGCTCACACACTCATGAACTTTTGGCAAGCTGCATTCCATAAGAAAATTTGATTTTCCCCCAGAACTTTGGTTGGCTAACATGGATGGAGAGGAAGACCTCTCTCTTAAGAGTGAAGATGTAATAGACTCAGAAACTAATGGCATAGAAAACAAGAAAAGAGAGGCAAAAGGAACATGTCTAAAAATTGAGGGGCAAGATGGCTACGTGTTTAAATCATACAGCATCACCCCCCATGACACTGCAGACGCAAAAACCTTTCGTCCGTCTAAAACACTGGCTAAAGACTCTTCACCCGTGGCTTCTATTCACGAGGAGGAACCAGACAATTTATCTATTTCTCAGGTTGATGGACAATTAACAATTAATGAGTCTGTCAATGAAGCAGATGAGGCATGTGATAAAGAGGACTCTCTTGGGCCTACTTCTCCGGCCATTTCAAACAAAATCCTAAATCTTAACACTGCGGTCAAGATAGAAAATGGCACATTTGAACATAATGAGGAAGAGGAGGATCCAAACAGTATGAAGGGGACCCAAGAGGATGAAAGGTTATCGTATGATAGTTCTGTAGGCCCCTTTGTTACTAGAGACGATACAGATGACAATACAGATGATTACAGTAGTATGCTTAGTGGGTACACAAGCACTCTTTATGATGTTGCGATGGATGCTGTCACTCAAAGCCTATTGTCATCCATGAGAAGTCCCACTAACGCTAATCCCAGGAAGAAATCCCCTGCCTGGAACCATTTCTGCATATCTCCACGCGATAGTACCAAAGCAATCTGTATGTACTGCATGAAAGAGTTCAGTCGAGGTAAGAACGAGAAGGACCTAAGTACAAGTTGTTTAATGAGGCACGTACGAAGGGCTCACCCCACTGTGCTTTTACAAGATGGTGACCTCTCCTCAAATACTCTGACTGCCTCAGTTGCCTCATCTGTAATACCCCCCTCAAATTCATCAAATAACGGAAGCCTGGCAGCTAGCATTACTACTCCTGCCTCACGAAATAACTCTTCACCATCCACCTCTTCAGCAGAGGGCTCTGACATATCATCCAAAGAAAAAGAAGTGTTACCAAAACTTGAAAAGGGTGCCAAAAACAACACTGGCACAGTCTCATCCTTACATTCCAACAACAACCATGAAGAAGCGATGGATGGAGGTGGGTGTGAGAGCCTCGCTGCAACTCCCAAAAACTCAAGTTCTCGTAGAAGATCAGCTGTGTGGAAGCATTTCTACCTGTCCCCTGCTGACAGTTCCAAAGCAGTATGCATACACTGCATGAATGAATTTAGCAGGGGTAAAAATGGAAAAGACCTGGGCACAAGCTGTCTGATTCGCCATATGTGGAGAGCCCACAGAGGAATTGTCATTGAAGAAAATGGACAGGGCTCGAACATCCCACCACCATATACAAACCCAACAACACTATTGTCTCGCTCTCAGCTGCATCAGGACTCAGTAGTGGAGATTAAAAAAGAATCCCCTTTCACTCCATCCTCCCCAGAAACAATATCTGACGAAATGCCCCATAACGAAGATGAAAGCATGGATGTGAAGGAGGAGTCTGATGACACAATAAACCAATCAGAACAGGATTCCTCCCTCAATCTCTGCTTTGGACTTAGAGATGAGGATGTTCCTTTACCTCCCTCAATGTGTGATCTATCTCTCGAGGGCTCAGGCCTGAAAGAGGATCTGGCGAGTTCAATTTTTCAACAAAATAAAAAAATCATGAAACGTGTGAAATCCGAAGTGTGGCACCATTTCATCGTCTCTCCAGTGGATCAGCTTAAAGCCCTCTGCCGATACTGTCCCTGTGTCATCAGCCGGGGGAAACGGGGAGACTTCGGAACCAGCTGTTTGATGAGGCATCTAATGAGAAGGCACCCTGATGTCCTCAAAAACCAAAAAAGCACAAATGATAAGGACTCCTCACCTCATCCCTATGCTACTTTCTCTGCTACTGAGGCTGTTCCAGCCAAACTGACTAACTGCCCTGCCAAAGAGAAAAAGCCACATAACTCTGTGTTCAGTAAAAAGACATCAAAGTTGTGGAATCATTTTTCTATTTCCCCTTCTGATCCCACTAAGGTGGTTTGTTTGCACTGTAGCCGCACAATAAGTCGGGGCAAAAAGACGACAAACCTCGGAACTAGTTGTTTATTCAGGCACATGCAGAGATTTCATGGAAATGTTCTTGAAAGTAACAGCACTATCTCAGGTGATGTGCCATCTGCTGAAATTCACGTTAAACACGAACTCATGGACACTTCTTCTGTGTATGATGAAAACTGTGAAAGATTTGATGAATACCACCCGGTTGCCAAAATAATCACCAAACTCGTTGCCGAAATGCTTGCACTGGATCTTCAGCCATCAGCCTTAGTAGAGAACACTGGTTTGAATCGATTACTGGAGTATCTTCAACCCCAGTATTCTCTACCCTCCTCTTCGTATTTCACCAGCACTGCCATACCAGACATGTATGAGAGGGTGAAGGAGGTTGTTCTCACACACCTGAAAGAGGCTGAGAGTGGTATTGTCCATTTTACAACAAGCATCTGGGTCACTAGCCAGACTCGGGAATTTCTGACTCTTACTGCCCACTGGGTTTCATACGAATCATGTGTTAGACCTCAGGGCGAGGACTTTCACTGCTCCGCTCTCCTCAGTGTGTCACAGATAGACTGTGACCATGACACGCTCAATATACAGAAGCAGCTCGAATACTTCTGGGACACCTGGATCAACTCCTTAGGGTTGAAGAAAGGATTCACTGTAACCGACAACAATGCTATTGCGAACGTCCTGGAGGACAACAACCATGTCATCGTGCAGTGCTTTGGCCACACCATAGATCTAATTGTGAACGAAGCCATAAAGAGTCAGAGGATGGTCCAGAACCTTCTAAGCAACGCTCGGAAGATTTGCGAGCGCGTGTATCGCTCAGACAAAGCAAAGGAGAAGTTGGCAGAATTGCAGAAGGTTTACCAGCTACCTGAAAATTGCCTCATCCAGGACGTTCCCTCAAAATGGAGGACATCCTTCTTCATGCTTGAACGTCTGGTGGAACAAAAGAAAGCGGTCGACGAGATGTCAATAGAGTGCAACTTCAGGGAAATTATCAGTTGCGACCAGTGGGAAGTGATGCAGTCGGTATGCAATGCGTTGAAGCCCTTCGAAGTGGCCTGCAGGGAGATGAGCAATCGAACTGCCACTTTGGGTCAAGTCATACCACTGATCCACATCCTCAACCGGAAGATAGACATGCTCTTTGACGAGACAATGGGCATCGACAACATGCTCAAGTCTCTGAAGGAAGCGATGGTTAGCAGGATGTCGTCGACCCTACACGACCCCAGGTACACTTGGGCGACAATGCTGGACCCGCGGTACAAGACTTCCTTGTTCACAGAGGAAGAGGCGGAGCAATGCAAACAAGATCTCATCAGTGAACTTCAGGTGTCCCTTTCTACCTCAATTGAGATAAAGCCTTCACTATCCAACGGATGTGGTGGAGAGATCCCAGTTTCATCAAGCGGTTCTCCCTCAAACAAGGACAACCTCTGGGCGCTCATGGATGACATCAGACACAAGATAAAACAGGAGGACAAGCCAAAATCATCAGAGCTGGCAGTGCTGGAATACTTGGAGGAGGACATACTTGATCAAAGCTGTGATCCACTGGACTACTGGAACCTGAAGAAGTTACTGTGGCCTGACCTTGCCAAGGTTGCTGTCCGCTATGTGGGCTGCCCTCCCAGCATTGTCCCAGCAGAGATTCTGTTCAGCACAGCCAGTGTGAACTGCGCTCTGAATCAGCCCATGCCATTACTAGAAAACATGGAGGGGCTTCTCTTTCTAAAGGTCAACCTACCCTTAATTTATTATCAGCACTGATTTTAAAACCATTGCTTATGAGGCTCCTTAGCAAGGTCCAATTCATAGAACTGTGAAATGACAGGGGTAACTTTTTAGATTCAGGGGTAACTAAAAGGAGAATAGACAATACACTGAGCTTCATTTTCAAATCATGAGCGCATTTGGAATTGTTAATTAAGTTATTCTTAATTGCATTTTGTGTACTACTGTCAACACTTTAGAACTTGCATGAGTCAGAGACTCAGTGAAAAGTGTCAGGGAGGGAGGGGTGCATTTAGCGGTAGGGGTTGTGAACATTTGTTCCTGTGTCTTAATTTTGTCTTCTCTCTCCTTGTGCCTTATCCAAAACTAATTCAGGTCAAAATGCTGTAAATACTTTGATGCGCAAATCAAGTCTTTAAATTTAAATGGCTTAAAATATTAGAAACAAGATGCTGTTTTTTTTTCTAAATGAACACATTGCCCAAAAATAAATGCTGTGACTGAGATGTTAAGTTTGTTATTTATTTCATTATGAATGTGGCTCATGGTACTGTCAATTTAGAAGTAGCTTTTTTTAACTTGCTGAAATATTTTAATATTATGCAAGATTGCTGTATTTTTTTCAGAAGCAATTTGTTTGATATGTCTTTAGCACAATTACATTTATTTTCAAGGGATTAAATTATGGGTTGTCAAGTAAATGTACTGTACATTTGTTATAATGATTGTTGAACTTAATTTCAAATGTGGAAGCATTCAGACTGGAACCATGCAAATTGTGGTCATTTGTAAATAAAAGGTTTCTTATGTAATCCTTTGTTCCCGTTTTTTTTTTTTTCATGCTTTGTGTACAGAAATTGCCATGTTTGGTAGGGGACACTAGCAAATGTTTGGCAACAGAAAATATGTTCTTACCAGAAAAGTTGGGGCACTACCTGCCAATTTCACTTAGTGTGATGTCATGTTTAGTAGGGAGAACACTCGGAGAAGTGTCACCATGGAATGTCTATTTAAATGTAACCTTTCTGAAAAGTGGTCTCAAAGGATGTAATATTGCCTCAAGTGGCACAAGTACTTCCTTGTAAGTCAAACATTTCCTCTTCAGTTTCATTCCAAAGCTCACGATGAGCTGTTTTGTTCATATAGAAAACATTAAATGGAGAACTAGCATAATGAGATCTTTGAACTTATTTCAGATTTTTTAAAATTTTAAATGCACTGTTTTGAAGGATGGCAGTTATTGAACTGGGGTTCTGACCACTGTTTGGAGGAAGTGTTAGACATTAAACCAGTTACCTGGTTTGGTGGAGTAGAATTGGAGGATTATGGATCAATTTCATTTGAAGTAATGAAAGGACTGTATACACTTTGCATGTGAATGGAGATCTAAGCTGGCCTAGCCAGACTTTTCTTTTTTAAATATGTAAATGACAAAGCAGGTGATCCTATCAATATCTGGTTCCAACCAACTTATATCCCAAAAGAGTGATTGAAAACAGAACACTCAATACACTGCAATTTAGTTGTAGTTGTTTACAATTTGGTCATAAGAAAATACTAAATCCTGAAAAACTACATCACTTTCCTCAGTTCAACTGGGATGCTCAGGGTCAGGTACTCTTTCTAGCAACACCAGTTTGTCTCCCAGGTTTATACTGAAAAAAGGAAACCGAAAGGCATTCAATGTCATGTTGCTGTAACCTTGGATGAAGGCCAAAGGCACGTGGGAGTCTTTGAGTAGTGCTATGTGGGTGGCATTGGCCTCCATCAGAACATAGGAGTATGTCTTCATATCAGGGTGTCCAGGGCCAATGTCTTCTCGCTTGTCATACCTGACAATAGAACACAAAGCTGAATCCTTAGAATGCCTTTAGAAGGTTGAAAACAGTTATATTCCAGAATAGAATACCTAGTCAAACTAACCTCCAGTTTCTGTTCAGTTCTAAGAAATGTGACACTCCAGTTTGGGCAGCAAATACATCAATATGAACAGAGACATCTGAGGAGAAGCAATGGATTTACATGCAACCATGACATTTTCTTCACTGTCTGATTTGGTAACTGATATACCAAAAAATGTATAACCTCTTACCAAGTGATAGTGAGTAAATTAACGCTCCCTACTATACTTTTAATACATTTTCCGCAAAAGGTGGTTAAACGCTCACTCAAAATAATTAAGGTGTGTAAACAGCCTTGACGTGCATTTACTCTCTACTACATCACTGTTCTTACCTGATGTAGATGGTACTAGTTTATGCAGTACCTGCACCCCCCGGCCTCCAGGGTAGTTGTGATGGGACACGTACAGAGATATGCTGGAGTATGCAGCATTTGTCACCAACTGGCCAACCACGATTAAGGAGCCAAGTTTATACATCCAATATTTGTGGTAGTTGTTCAGACTGTAGGACGGAGAATTAAGAGGTTTTCAACATTAATTTTATGTGTTTTCTCTGTCCACACTTTAAGGTCCATACAACATGTCCCCTGAAAGACAATTGAACTGTGACTCCAACATCCTGAAGGCCAAAAATATCAAAATAAGCACTAATCATGTTTTTCCAACATTATTATACTAAATTGACCTCCCGGAACAGACAACAATCATGCCAATAACAGCCTTTTTCTCCTTATATGAAGGAGCAGCCCCGTGCGGCCACTATATTCAGCACAGGGAAGGTGTAGAGGATAAAGCGTAGCTCCTTATGGGGCAGGAAAGAGTAGAGCAGGATAAATCCTACAGTAGGCAGCAGCAGGGTGCGTGTCCGTCTGTCCAGCAGGCCTAAGGGGACGAACAGGACTGCGCAGCCTAGAGCACGGGGCAGAGCAGAGTAGAAGTACCACAGAAAGGGGGCGGTTTACTGGGGGAGAAAGTCAAGGAAGGGTAGCAAGTTGTTTTCAGGTCAAAAGTGGGCTCTCCGTGATGAGTGGAAAATTAACCCATTTCATAATAATATCACAAACGTTTATACTAACTCAGAATCAATCAAGGAGAAGCAGGTGTCTAAAGCTGTGGTGAATGATTTAATTAGTTGACTTTGTGAACATTGTTATGGGTTTATAACAGGCATTGAGTGAAGTGAAGGATATTCCCCAGTTGGAGCTCTTGTTCAGGGTGGTGTTGTACCAGAGTACCTGGCCCTCGGGCCAAGTCAGCTTATTCCAGAAGAATGAGTCAATGCCGACAGTCAAAGCTGAAAGAGACAGGAGACAAAATTAGACGTTCATCTAAAAGAGCTTATACATTTATAACATTGTGAAAAACTACAGGGTATGTATGCATTTGTTCCAGGCAAGCTACAGCACACCCGACTTATCTAACTACTATAGCTTAGCCAGGTGTGTTAGTGCTGGGCTGGAGAAAAAGCCTGCACACCCTGTAGTTATCCAGAACCAGAATTAGTCTTTCTGATAACAGATTTACCTAGTGACAGAGCACCTGCAGGAATGGCATAGTAGAGCAGTTGAAGGATCCCTAGCCTTCTACTCAGTAATGACATGAGCAGCATCAGACCCAGGAAGAGAGACAATCTAAACACGATGATGACGAGAGACAGAGGAAAGACCCGTACCTCTGCCCCATCCATGCAGTGAACGCCAACAGGACTAGGGAGAAAACATAACAGACCTTTAACTGCACAAGATTACCATCAGAGAAACTGCTGGAAGAAAAAACTCCTAAAATACACTATATATACAAAAGTATGTGGACACTCACACACGTTGCTGACAGGTATACAATTAAGCACAGCCATGCAATCTCCATAGGCACATATTGGCAGTAGAATTTCCCTTACTGAAGAGCTCACTGATTTCAACGTGGTACCATCATAACATGCCACCTTTCCAACAAGTCAGTTCATCAAATTTCTGCCATGCTAATGCTACCCCGGTCAACTGTAAATGCTGTTATTGTGAAGTGGAAACATCTAGGAGCAACAAACAGCTTAGCCGCAAAGTGGTAGGCCACACAACCTCACAGAACGAGACCGTGGTGAAGCACGTAAAAATCATCTGTCCTCACTACCATGTTCCTAACTGCCTCTGGAGGCAACGTCTGCACAATAACTATTTTTTCGGGAGCTTCATGAAATGGGTTTCCATGGCTGAGCAGCCGCACACAAGATCACTACGTACAATGCCAAGGGTCGGCTGGAGTGGTGTAAAGCTTACCGCCATTGGACTCTGGAACCGTGGAAACGCGTTCTCTGGAGTGATGAATCACACTTCACCATCTGGCAGTCTGACGGACTAATCTGGGTTTGGCGGATGCCAGGAGAACGCTACCTGCCCCAATGCATAGTGCCAACTGTAAAGTTTGGTGGAGTGGAAATAATGGTCTGGGGCTGTTCTCCATGGTTCTGGCTAGGCCCCTTAGTTCCAGTGAAGGGAAATATTTCATTCAATCAGATCTAGGATGTGTTATTTTAGTGTTCCCTTTATTTTTTTTGAGCAGTGTATAATAGCAGCAAGACTTAGCCATCAGTTGTGTGTAGAATTCGGAGGCCTCCAGTAGTGACAGCAGGTAGATTAGTGGTGAGCAGACCGTCGTTGATAGGAATACAGGTCCAAGGAATGTCCGTCACACTACACCAGGGAATTCATGGTCATACTGGTGAGAAATTGAGAAGATACTGTCAACATCAGTAATGGATTTCTGGCATTTGTCATTGTTTGGGTGGGCACAAAATAATATACGGGCATGTAATATTGCAGAAATCTTTATCAAGAGATGAAAAAGATCCAGTGTAACACTCTGTCAACAAGCATTTGCACCATACATGTGTAAAGAAGATTAGCTAACATTTAGCTAGCTTCCTTTAGTTGGCTGATGTATGTGTAGTTCTGAGTCTTACCTTTTCAAAATCAAGTCTGTGATAAAGAATATCATGCACTGCCTGTAAGTTGAAACTTTCTTCAACTTTTGTAAAAGGTCAAATAAACAAATGTAATAGAGTCACCGAAATTAGTAAAAACAACAGTGATTTCCCAGACGCAGCCCTCGGCTCTGCCATGACGTGAAAGTATATTGGATGTTGACGCATGCGCACAAATCTGGAAATGTCAACATATTTTCCACGTGGGTAGAAAGAAGACGTTTGTCCCACGCGTGGCAAAATATCATTGGTAGTCACAGTGATTGATGGGCAAAATGACAAATCACGACAAGCCACAATCGTACCAAGAGGGGGTGACGCGGAAATAAAAAAAAGGTTGCTCCTTTTTTCTTCCTGCATGTAAATATTACTTTCGTACGCTTTGGGTAGCTAATTTCCAATACATTGTTGTATATGTGTATAGACTCTGTGCTACACGTTTTAGGGATAGGAAGCTTGCTGGCAAGAGTCTAGTGTGTAACATTAACTATGATATGAAACTTCGAGTCATTCAACTGCTTTCCAGTTACTGTAGTTACCCAGAATGCTATCGTTCAATCAATTATTGTGGCTATTTTGTAGCCTAGCTTTTATTTTACTATCACAATGCACCTATGCAAAATACTTAAAAAGCTCATGTAATACCTGCAAACAGATAGCTGATAACTTCAGTAAGGTACGTTTGAAATGTTATTCTGTGTATAATTTGCCTTGGCTAGCTGGGCAGTGCTATCAATTGGTCTGAATCAAACCGCAACCAATTGATGTGCTTTTATTTACCAGTGGGCAACCAATGATGGTGTATTGTGCTTGTAATGCATTCATGTAACCAAGCCCTTCTCTTCTGACCTTGATGTAGGCTATGAAATGTGACTGGGCATCATAACACCAGTGTACTAGTCAGTCAATTAACTTTAGACCAGTTTATAATGTGGGAGTCAGACCTAATAACTGGCTAACGTGTGCTTTTTACACCCAGATTATCAGACAGTCCTGTAGTACATTTTCACCATTTATCAAATGACTGCCAATATCTGTGTCTAGTTAGCTAGTCTTCATCCTCACACTACTGTTCCAACAGGGATTGGACCGTACGAAAAAGCAGAACTTTGGTGGAGGAAACACCGCTTGGGAGGAGAGGGCACTTTCCAAATATGAGACGAGGTAAGATTCCTATACACCACTCATCATAATATACTATTCCTCCTCCTGGACTGTTGCTGTGCTTATCGCATATCTGCTTGATCTGATCAGTGATTGCTAAACCTATTTGTCATGCTGACCCAGACCACGTATTCTCTGTTGACGCAGTGGCACAATAGAAGCTGATTTCTGTCTCTTCCCTTTGTCTTCTCCCCCTCTCCTCAGTGAGATCCGCCTAGTTGAGATTCTGGAGAATCTGTGTGACAGCAGCAGCTTTGACTGTAACCACATGGTAGAGGAGCACGAGGACCACTTTGAGACCTGGTGGTTCAAGAGGTGAGTACTTGACTGCTCAGCTAGAACAACAGGGCAGCACATGTCTCATTAGCACAAAACCCATTACTACTTACTTACTTAGTCCTTTTACTTCTCCTGGAGCATAGGCCACTGACATCCGACGTCCTTGTGGAATCTCTGAACTTCCAGGCTACAATTCAAATGTGTATTGGGATTTTTTAAAATCTCACTCTTCCAATCCAGGCAAAATAAGCATCCTGATCTGTATAAGTGGTTTTGCGTTGATACCATCAAGGTGTGCTGTTCGACGGGAACGTTTGGCCCTGATTGTAATGGTAAACACATACTCCTCCAAAACCACATTTATTTGACTAATACCAACCAGCCATGGGTGAATAAAAATCATCTGTTTCCTCCTGACAGCCTGTGTGGCGGGTTCTGAGAGGCCTTGCCATGGCAACGGCGTTTGTGACGGTGATGGAACACGAGGGGGTAACGGCAGGTGCAACTGTGACCATGGTTACAAGGGGGAGTTCTGTCTGGACTGCATGGACGGATACTTCAATGAAATTAGGAACGACACGTTTTCACTATGCACAGGTAATTGATTTATTATGTTTGCATGTTCATTTTAACAATGGTTTACACAAATCCAGTCATTTCAGATCTAAGCAATGTGCCTAGGGGACAGGCTTGGTGTCTTTGGAGCAGGGCATGCATCTCAACCACCTTTCCCACTCAATTCCCTATACTACAGAGTGCCACACCTCCTGCAAGACCTGCACTGGTCTAACCAATGAGGACTGTGAGAAGTGCAAGACTGGCTGGGGGGAGGATGATGAGGGGACCTGTCTTGGTGAGAGAGACATTTTTATACCTTTTCATGGCATAATAAGTACTTTCCCTGTCATGAATTTGATATCAAGCTCAATCTCCCTTTTCTTGTTCCTTCTCATTGTGTGACCCTAGATGTGAACGAGTGCTTGAACGACCCTCCTCTCTGCAAAGAGGATCAGTACTGTCTGAACACGGATGGCTCGTTCTCCTGTAAAGGTACTGTAAAACTGTGGTCTACTACCTAGTGAGAGAACCATATTTACTATGTTGTTGGATGGATACAGCTATTGTATTAGGGACTGAAAATATAAACATGTATACTAAGCTATTTGTAGTAAACTTTAAACAAGTATTTGACCTCTGTTCTCCTCTTTGGCAGGCTGTGACGAGGTGTGTTCAGGCTGTACTGGGGCAGGGCCTGATAAGTGCCAGAGCTGTGCTCCTGGGTACCAGGGCACAGAGGGCACCTGCACAGGTAGGGAGTCATGGGAATCTGCATACGTGGAGTGTGTCTGAAAGTGGGCTTTGCAATTCAAGTGGGAGGATCAACACACGTGGGTGTATTGAAAAGTAACCACTAGTTGGGCAGATTTGTGTGGCTGCATGCTGCTTCCTTGTAGCATTTTAGCTAAGCCTAACCCCTTTCCTAACCTTAACCTCATTCTCCTAACGTACCTTACTGGCTTAGTGAAAATGCTACAAGGAAGCAGCCACTCAAGTATTGTGGCAACTAATCTGCCCAATTAGCTATTTTGACACACGCACTGGTGTTGATCCTCGCACTTTTCTATCTTGCAACACCCACTTTCAGTATGGCCCTGGTGGAATACTGAGGAAGTATCTTCCTTTCTTCCCTCCTTCCTTTTCTTCATTATTTTATCCTTCCTCCTTTCCCTCCTGATATAAGCCACTGTCAGTTGCCCAGCCTTACGTCAGAGAGTGCTGTTGAGACTACTGTAGACCTTCATTTCAAAACTGTGTTTTAATAAGTTATTTGGTGATGTGAATATATTTGGTAGTGTTTTATCTAAAGAGGTTAACTTTTGTTTCACTTTTTTATGACATTCACTGAGGATGGTACTGTTTGTTACTAATTCAAGTACTTTGCCAACTGTTGATGTACAATGACTTTATAAAACTTCTGTCTGATAACCTCTTGTCAAACAACTTTTCAGGAAATGGAAAGAATTACCTTATTTTTCCCATTAATGAACATATAATTATAAAACTTCAGAATCTATTTTGAATACATTTATCTTGGTTCTAGAGTCATGACATTAGTACACTGAGGGGAGTTAATGCTTTCAATAAATATTACAAATTATATTAATTGGCAGAATTGTGTCATCAGGCAGTGCCGAAAACCAATTTGATTGTCGATCTGTTCAGATGTGAACGAGTGTGAGCAGACTGATGCTGTGTGTACTGCGGAGAACCAGGAGTGTTTTAACAACAAAGGAAGCTACATCTGTATCTGTGCCAGCAGGTACGAGGAACAGGAGGGAGTCTGTGTCAAAATACCAGAGCCAGGTAATCAATAACAACGATCTGGACTAGTTTATTTATGAATTTAAAATGCATTATACACATGATGACAGCACTTTAATTGAGTATAGTTATCTTGTGTTATTGAAATATTGTTTTTATGTAATAAAGTCTTGTCAACCGCAACCATAAATGACATTAAATCGAAATCAAATCACTCTGACTTGGCAGGTTAAGTACACTGTAGTTACTACTACAGTAACCGTATACGCTCTATGAAATACTGCAGACGCAGTTGTATCAGATGACTCTTGGTTGACACTGCATTTGACAGCAGTGCGTGATCAAGCAAGTATGTGATATAATTAGATCCTTCATTGTCCTCAATGAGGTCATTCCTTTTGCAGCATACACTATACGTGAAGACAAAATAAACACACAAGGATATTGTGTTGCCTTGTACAGAACATGAGTTGAGGGGTGTGGGACTTGTGCTGATCAGTTCTTATTTTCAAGTGCTGTTGGTTTTGTCTTTGTTACCTTCAGAGGAGAATGAGGCAGAAATAGTGAAACGTCCAGAAGAGCACGAAGACCTTTGACCTCAGGAAATGAACTAATAGGAACAAACCAGGAAGAGCATTTGGCGTAAATTATGAGGTGGGTGTCACCCGTGAGACTACACCCCTATAGCTCACAGCATCAGAATATATTAAGACTACTCCCTTTAAAGCATTGCGACTACATGGCAGTTGATCACTCGACATGCATACTGCACTCTTTACAGATTTATACCCGTCGATCATGGATGGACAGCCAACAGAATGGCTGATAAAATTAAAGATTCAATCCCCAAATACTCTGGTTCTTGTTTTTGCTGTGGTTAACCCAAGTGTTGTCTGTTTTTTAAATTTATGCAGGATTTTGAACGTTATTCAAATAAAGTTTGAGAACAGAAATTATTCTGCATATCTGATTTTATGCATCTTTCTGGATTAGCAGTGCCTAAGACGTCAATGCAAATTTAAATACTGTTGTAGTTTTCAAAGTTGAGCACAGAGTGGCACCCTAATCACACAGAATATATCTCAATTCCGCTGGATGAGGAGCTGGTTGAAACCTGTCCTGGCTGGTGCTTACCACAAATAAAAATAAGACTCAACTTCCTCCAGCTCACACACACTGCTTATTACCCACATTTCCTCTCCTCTGTCTGTGGTACTTCTCCAGTGTTTCATCTGCTCAAAACAGCAATGTGTGCCAAAAGAGAGATGAGACTTTAGTTTACAAGAACCCTCAATGATATTCCCCATCTGTGTGCATAATGGCTTAGTTTTTTTGCACCCAGATGCAAGACGTCACCATTGTAAAGTAAGATGGGCCAAGATCTCCCTATTTAGATTTATACACAACGGAATACAACCAATGCAATTCAGGTTTGTATGGTTAGGGGAGTAGTAAAAAATAAACCTTTTTCAGGACCCTGTCATTCAAAGATAATTTGTAAAAATCCAAATAACTTCACAGATCTTCATTGTAAAGGTTTAAAAACTGTTTCCCATGCTGCTTCAATGAACCATAAACAGTTAGCAGCCGTTCCACAGGTGCATGTTCATTAAGACACTAACAGCTTACAGATGGTAGGCAATTAAGGACACCGTTGTGAAAATTTAGGACACTAAAAGAGGCCTCTTTACTGACGCTGTAAAAAGACCAAAAGACAGATGCCCAGGGTCCCTGCTTATATGCATGAACGTGCCTTAGGCATGCTGCAAGGAGGCATGAGGACTGCGGATGTGGCCAGGACAGTAAATTGCAATGTCTGTACTGAGACACCTAAGACAGCGCTACAGGCCGGACTGTTGATCGTCCTCGCAGTGGCAGATCACGTATAACAACACCTGCACAGGATCGGTACATCTGAACATCACACCTTCGGGACAGGTACAGGATGGCAACAACAACTGCCAGAGTTACACCAGGAACGCACAATCCCTCCATTGTACAGGCTGTTTGCAATAGGCTGGACTGAGGGCTTGTAGGCCTGTTGTAAAGCAGGTCATCACCGGCAACAACGTCACCTATGGGCACAAATCCACCGTTGCTGGACCAGACAGGACTGGCAAAAAGTACTCTTCACTGACGAGTCGCGATTTTGTCTCACCAGGGGTGATGGTCAGTCGCGTTTATCGTCTAAGGAATGAGCGTTACACCGAGGCCTGTATTCTGGAGCGGGATCAATTTGGAGGTGGAGGGTCCGTCATGGTCTGGGGCGGTGTGTCACAGCGTCATCGGACTGAGCTTGTTGTCATTGCAGGCAATCTCAACGCTGTGTGTTACAGGGAATACATTCTCCTCCCTCATGTGGTACCCTTCCTGCAGGCTCATCCTGACATGACCCTCCAGCATGACAGTGCCACCAGCCATACTGCTCGTTCTGTGCGTGATTTCCTGCAAGACAGAAATGTCAGTGTTCTGCCATTGCCAGTGAAGAGCCCGGATCTCAATCCCTTTGAGCACGTCTGGGACCTGTTGGATCAGGGGCTGAGGGCTTGGGCCTTTACCCCCAGAAATGTCCGGGAACTTGAGGTGCCTTGGTGGAAGAGTGGGGTAACATCTCATAGCAAGAACTGGCAAATCTGGCGCAGTCCATGAGGAGGAGATGCACTGCAGTACTTAATGCAGCTGGTGGCTGGATGTCATAAGGTGAACGCACCAATTTGTAAGTCGCTCTGGATAAGAGCGTCTGCTAAATGACTTAAATGTAAATGTGGCCACACCAGATACTGACTTACTTTTGATCTCGAACCCCCACCCTTTGTTCAGGGACACATTATTACATTTCTGTGAGTCATGTGGCTGTGGAACTTGTTCAGTCTGTCTCAGTTGTTGAATCTTATGTTCATGCAAATATTTACACATGTTAAGTTTGCTGAAAATTAACCCAGTTGACATTGAGAGGACGTTTCTTTTTTGTTGTTGCTGATTTTAGTTTTTGTGATGCCCTAATAGTGCTCGGAAACACAAGGAAAACTGCACTTGCAACACTCCCAACTCAACACTGTATTGCAGTCAGTTAGGAAAGTATGTGTTCGCGTCAGAACAGGTTGCTGTGGAGACTTAGTGATGCCATGAGTAGTCCTTCAGCTTTGCTCTTTTCCAACATTTCTCTCTCTGTTGCTCTTGCTCTCAAGCTCAAAAACAACAATAGACTGTGAAGATTGACATGGAAGTCTTTGCAGCTGACTTTCCTAGACCAAGGCACTTCAAAAGGAACTAGTACGCTCCATTGATGCTCTTTTTAGCGTGCATTCTAACCCTTTTGGGGAGTAAATCCCTGCCTGAACTGTCAAATGGCCTCTGAAGTCTAAAAGTAAGTGTGTGTGTGTGTTGGTTGGTTGAAGGGCTGCTAGGCTCTCTTCCACATCTGTTGTGGTTCTGTGCTGCCAGTAAAGGCCAGCTGAGGTCCACATGGTCCGGTTATACTCAGGGTGACCACAAGGACAGGGAGTACAGACGGACTTCCCAAGGGATGATGAAATAGTTTATTTTCATTCAGAAATGCTTTCGTGAGTTCAAGACAGGTGTCATCCATTGACACGTTTACATGCATCTCTGGTATCATCACCCCTTGTTAAATTGTCTGAGACTGTAGGCCGACCAGCTGGTTGGGCTTGTTGATGACTGGTTTTGGATGGGCCTGACCTTAATGAATGTCATGCTATGATCTGAATTCACTTCTCTGAGGGCAGTGTGCCCATGGATGTAGAGTCAATGATGGGCCACGGAAGTGCAATGCAGGATACTTGATCCCCCCTTTCCTCTCTCTGGCTTCAAACCCAGTGCCCTGTCTTTCCCTCTCCTCTCACCCCTCCAACTGTGGTTTCGGGTTTGGATCGCTGCAGCGCAGTGAAGCAGTTGCATCGTCGTTTCGCTTAGGCTACTGCCTGATGTGGCTCGCTTCTTTCCTCTGTACTCTTCTGATGTGGTCAGGTCTGCTTTTTCTACACACAGCTGGACTGAGAAACCGATGTCCATCAATGAAGCCTGGACAAATTTATAGCCATGCAGACAGTTAGAGAATGGATAGTCAGAAGCCTTGGATGTGTGTAAGGTTGTCCCAAATTGCACCCTTTTCCCTATATAGTGCACTACTGCCCTATGGTCCCTGGTCAAAAGTAATGCACTACATAGGGAATAGGGTGGACTTTGGGATGGACCCTGAGTCTGAGTAGAGGAGAAACCAGCTGGGGCCTGTATTGTGGCCTGAGGCAGAGTAGAGGAGCTGCTTGCTGGGAAATTGTATTGTTGTGTGAAGTGAATTAATTTCCTGGCCTGACTGACTTGCCCTCCCTGTGACCTCTGTAACATGGCAGACCCCTAATGTTGAGATACAGGGAGCTCTGTGTTATAATCTTAATGCTGCTGATATACACCCGTCAGCAGCTGAGCACAGAGTGTTTATACAGTGGACTACCAACACTTCTGCCTTTCCAGCATAATGTAATTGAGTCGCTCACCCTCCCTTCTAGCTAAATTAGGGTGATGCATCAAGGCCATTGAAAAGACCTATGATGAATATCCATAATCTTTTCACTTATTCACAGCTGCTTACTTTGGTCATTAGTAGTGCACTATATGATGTATTACTCTGATGAAAAGTATTGCACTATGAAGGGAATAGAACGTGATTTGAGTCTTGTGCTCTGCTCCTAGGAGTGAGTCTGAATGTAACCAGTGCTGTCTGCTGCAGTCTGATGCAGACCTGAGTCAGGCAGACAGCAGCATTTTTCTCAGGAGACTGGAGGGAGTGGCGTTGGCACACACACTTCTGCTGCGCAATGCTACTGAGAGACTGCAGACAGACGGGTCAGATGGATTGATGTTGCCCCTCTCTCTGATCTCTGAGCCAGTGTGTGTGTGTGTGTGTACACACCCTTGCACGTTTACGTGTGTGTCACCGCTCTGATCTCTAGCACACACACTTCAGGAATTATAGGACTTTGACTTTCATCTCTCAGCAAGGCTTTGTCTGGTTTCCACGAGACGAGAGCTGCACGCCAGCCTCAGCTCAGTGCGGTCAATCAACATCGACTGCATTGCTTGGTTGAAGAAGAGAGGTGCCATGACTTCAGCATTTAGTGGTGTTGGCCTGGGCCATGTTTTATAATGATGGAGGATGTAGACAAACATGGAGGAGCAGGAACAAGGAAGCTATGAGATGATGTATCCAGTCCATGAGGCACCTGGAGGGAATAGGAGGATGTTTGAAGAGCTACTTTCTGGCCTTCAGTATCTTTCAAACAGTTCTATGAAATGTTTGAAGCATTTTCTCAAGACTGGCCATCAGTCTGTTTTAGGCATTTGGGAGAAATTTCACATGTCTACTTTATGGAATGGTGTGTCGGATGCACAGTCCTTCAATATAAAATCAATCAATGTTTAGTCAGCATAACATCGAGCCATTGAATCACCTGCATTAAAATGTTTTGTCTTTAATCATACTGTGTTATGCCTTTTTTGTTTTTCATTACATCACTTCATTATATTGAGACTGTATAAGAAGGGAAATTAGTCTTGACTTTTGTGTAAAGTCTGTCTGTAATAAACCCAGCTACCACAACACAGAACCATAACCACAACAGTTTCAAAGCAGGTACCAGCTCATATGCTGCTTATTAAAACAGGCTTTATAGTGATCCAGATCTTGTGAATATGTCTCAAATGGCACCCTATTCCCTATATAGTGTATTACTTGGGGCTCTGGTCAAAAGTGGTGCACTACATAGGGAATAATAGGGTGCCATTTGCGACGTAGCCTTTTGCTTCTGCGTTCTCTCTTCTCTTTCATTTCCTGACCAATATCATCTGATTCTGTTTTATCTCGACCGTGACCCTGAGTGGGATTGAGAATAAGATGGGTTCCTCTTTGAGAATCTTATGAGGGTTTAGTGGAGTAATTCACACACTATCATCTTGATCTACTACTGGATGTTACTTAACTTAAGCACATAATATTTGCCAGTTTACCATTTTTAAAGAAGATGAAATTGAAATACCAAAACATTGAATGACATTTCAAAGGACTGTGTTTATGACAAGTCACTGTAATGTAATCCTGTGAAAATAGAATGTAGGTTTGTATTGTGTTGTGGTTTAGTCACATAGTACAGTGGAAAGCCACTCCACCATGTCATGTGTAACTTACCTCTCCCTTCAGAAGAGTACTTCAAGAGTTCAGGGTACTTTTAATACTGCTGTGAATGTACAGTACATCTACCACTTGTCAGACAGTTACGTCACCATTCGTGTTTGTGTATTGTCATTGGAAATTAATCAGCAGCTGTAATGAAAGTGATATACGGAATAATCACATTTTGTGAGCATGTTCACGTGTTTATGCACATGTGTGTATTAGAAAGTGGGTTGGGTGGGGGGCAGAAAGAGAGAGAAAGACAGTGATGACTCTGCAGTCCCATTTCTGCCGGGTAGAGATTGAGGCAGGGAAGAGTGCTGGGCCAGCTAGCTGCCTTCTAACAGGTCAGCAATTCGGGGTATATATCAGCAGCTCTTTTGGGCACACTTGTTTACACATGTCAACCTATTGCTAATCGAGAGTATCATCCTTATTTTCTCATATTTTGTTATCATGGAACATCAGTCCTTGCAGCCATAGCTCTGTGAATTTGAGTGGTTACATTTCTTCAGCCCCATCCCTCAGCTTTGAACAAAACTGTGGCGGGGAGGCCACTTTTTTATTGTTTCAACTGCTGATTGCCACTTTATTAAGGACCTTTTCCTAGTCAGACTGCCAGAATTTTTTTTATTTTTTTTATTATGTTGGTATTTTTGCCTCAGTTTGTAGTGGCCCAGCTTAGTTTGTGGCCCAGTTTATAGCCATTGATCTAGCTGCTCTTACGTAAGCGATGAGGGAGCTTCCCTTTTGGAACACTCCAGGTAGAATTTGCCTCTAGGCAAAGATCTAGGATCAGCTTTCCCACCCCCAATACTAAGCAAAACCATTAGAGGAAAACAAATCTAAACTGACCAGTGTATTGGAGATGTGTGTCACCAACACCCATTCATTTTCTCCCTGCTGAGCCCCCATTCAGCCACCTGTATCAGTGCATATCTTTGCCACAGGGGCTAACATCCTTTCCCCCTCCCCACCTCTCTCCTCCTGTCGTTCTTTCCCCTCCACCGCTCTCCTCTTACCCTCTCCTCCCTCCTTTCATCCTCTCATCTCTTCTACCTGAGTAGGATGGTTCTGTACCTGGCCTGTGTATCATATCCAGCCAGTAGTAAAGCGGTAGAAGAGGAGGTGGGTCCTGTGAGTCTTACAATCCTCTACAATCCTCAGAGTCTGCGTATGCCTAATTCATAGGAGAATAACAAGCCATCCAGCCGCTTCCCCCTCCATCCTTTCCACATGCCTACTCCATTCCCTCTTCTCTTTTTGTGTGGATACATGTTATTGCCTAAACTCTAAACCCTTCTCAATGGTCCGATTGACAACTTGGAAAACGGCTCAGCGATTGGCCGACATAGCTAAGATATTGAACATATTGGGGAGGCAGCGTGAGTGTTTTCACAACACCTTCGTAGACCTTTCTCTGCACTCTGACCTCAGGATAACGCATGCATCAAAGGTGTCATAATACTTTTGTTCCTACCTCTAGTTATCTGTAGAGGAATGCATGAATTATTTTTTTCAGGCCAATTTAGAGTACAACTTGGTGGCAAAGCATGGATGAGAACACTTTCTTGTGCGAAATGCTTGGCAACAAATGTATCGTTCAATATTCATTTTGTGAGATAGGAAGTTGGTCAGATCTGGCTTTTGGCCCCTTTTCCATCTCCCCTCCTCCCCCATGCCTCCCCTCTCTGCCTCCCCTGTAGCCCACACTGCTCGCAGAATGTGACCATTTAGTTAGTGGGTGGAGATGGGAGAGAAAATAGTGTTCTTGTGATTGTGTGTGTGCCTATATACGTCATTCCTCCCTGCACCTGTGTGTGTGTACTGCGTTCACGCCGGCTTCTTGTTTTGAAATGCAACCCAGGTCCAGTGAAAGCGTTCCTAACTAGAACAAAATGTAGAGGCTCCCGCCACACACAGCTATGCCCCCAGCTCTCCCTGGTCTGCCAGCATCCCAAATTGCAGCCTGTTCCCTGTAGTGCACTACTTTTTACCAGAGCCCTGCTCTCCTCAGTGTTACACGAGCCTAACAGGCTCTCTGTGGTGCCTAGTGCCACCTTGCTCTGTTGCTCTAGGCCCCAGTTTCCACATTCAGAGCCCCTGGGCTGTTCTCCTGGCCTACCGGGCCTGGACGAACAGAGCCAAGTGAGGGAGACTGTGTGAGAGCTGAGGTTAAAATGTTCTCTTTCACTCAGTCATGGATACTTTCACACACATACAATCTCACACTTACTCAAATATAAATAGAGAGAGATATGCCTGGTGGAGACATGGAGTAGACCAGAGGGAACCGAGCATCTCTCCCACACAAACAAATAACCTGTTTGCAGCCAGGGGGCAGTGGCGACCCGCTTTGCCCCACCTGTTTAGCAAAAAATATACATACATTTTGTTGCCTGTTTTGCATGTTATTTTGGCATTTAATATGTGTGCCACATCAGTTTGCAAACAATGTAAAAAAATATATATAAGAATCTCTGCATTTAATATAGCCGGATACAAACATGATCTCTTTTTTTTGCTTTCTTGACTAAGGCAGCTCTAAAATGCAGGTGTTTCCGCCTAGCTCAGTGCTTTCTGTGGTGGTGGGGCAGCCAGCGGAATATATGGAGCGTAGGGGTTTGTAATGTTCGTTCGTTGCGCCGTGTTTGGCTCGGTTCTGTCACTCACGGGGATACTACGTCACTGTAAAATCTACGGGGAGAGCTCGAAAGTTCAAGCCCCTTGGGTGCTGCCATAGAGTTACATTAGAAGTGCTCATCCATGAAGGCTCAAGGTCATTGGCCACAGATAAAAATGACATCAAATCACATTATATCTACCGTATTTTTGATTGGACTGATCATGTCAACATCATACTTTCAAAATCGTAGCTAGAAAGCTAGACAAGCATTCATCATCATGAATCACGTCAACAATCTACTGTCAAATCCTTTTCATAAAAAGAGAAATTATAGATAAAAAATATCGGTGCTCATCGGCCACTGGACATAAACATGACACAAGTTGGAAATCACAGTGGTTTGAAAGGAATCAGTGGCTAACTGCAAGTGTTGCAAAGCAATCACTAGCCTGCTATTCAGTGTAGTGGGTGTGTAGTCCATGTCTGGATTTAAGGGTCTTTTTACCAAGCTTAAAAGGATTAACATTCAACACCATGGGCCAGAAAAGAATCCAGCATAACTTATGCTGTGTTCAAAGGAACTGGAAACTCAGAACTGGGAAATCTCAGACTTCAATGAGTTCAAGACATCTGGGAACTCCGACTGGGAAAATACATTTGGAACGGTCATCGAACTCGGAATTACAAGGGTCCGACATGAAGATCACTGATGTCATGATTCAACCTTGTTTTTTTCAGAGTTCCCAGTTGTCTTGAAAGCACCATAAATCCAGAGAATGCCAGACTTTGATAAGGTTTGATGACAAAGTTTGCCCACAAGAAGAACCGTGCCTCCTTCCTGTTCAAGTGAGCACAGCAAAACAAGGTGAGTCCTAAAATGTTGTATGCTGCCACATAAATTGTAATGTGCCAGGGAGATATGTATACTGTAGCTAAGAAAGTAATACTAAGTGTATGTTGTGTAGTAAACCATTAGTAGCACATGTGCCTCACCCTAATAATTTGGTCCCTTTCCCCTTCATAACTTACTACTGTTCTGACTTGATGGTGCACATGTAGCCTATAGCCCATTTTAGAGAAATGTTATCAAATATTGTAAGAGCTTCCATTGTCTGCTTTATATGCCCCCTTTATTTATCCTACAGTTCTAACTTGGTGTACAGGGATAATACTGTAAGAACGGCCAATGTTCTGAATTCTGTCGCTGTACATTTCAAAAGTCCCGAACAAATGGTTATATTGACTACGTGCGTCCTAGCTCTCTCATTAATGTCTTAATCAAAATTACAGATTGCCTCTTATCTTCTCGTCGTCCCCTTATGCCATAGTTTGTACATCTCAATTGTCAGTAGAAACCACTTTTGTTTAAGCAAGTCAGCCATATCAGCTGTCTTAATTTTTAGCATTTTTTAAAAAAGCAGTAAATAAGGCTGAATTAACTGTTTCGCTGCCAGACAAGGCTCTGCTTATAGCGAGGTGTAGCAGTGGTAAGGATTCACTAAATGCTGCTGAAAAGAAAGCTCTGCTTTTGGGCAGCTTTGTTTAGCCCCTAACAGTTTGTGGGCACTGTTATAGTGCAATTCATGTATTGTTTAGTGTTGTTTTGCTGGCATGAATCCCCCCTTTATTTATTATGCTGCCCCACCAAGATTGAAACGCTAAAATCGCCACTGCCAGGGGGGCATCAAGGTCAAGCACAAAATATAAAGCAAAGATCTGTCTTTATGAAGGGAACTTCTGTGCTTTGTCTGAAGTGGAATACCCACCTCTTTCACAAAATGCCCCCCTCTCTCACAAACATCTCCACCTGGTCGATCCTGTCGTTCAAAGAGGAACACAATGGGGTGGTAATTGGCTGTACTGAAGCAGAGCTCTTGTTCGTTCATCATTCATCCATCCCTCCCTGGTCAAGAACTGTGTTTCTAGTGTACCTCTTCTTCAAACAATCACTGTCTGTTTTCATTACAGCAGGGGAAACACTCAGTGGTTGGTGGGTGAACGGCATGGTTTTCAGTGAAACAGAAAGAGTGTAGTGTACCTATTGAAGGTAGATTAGTATGGTATGAAAGAGAAGGGTTGTATTTGATGGCTTACCCACTCATGTCCCTGTGTTGTGTTATTGTAAAGTGTGATAATGCAGCTGCCGTGTTGCAGGAAATGTAGCCCTGGCCCAGTATAATGGCAGAGCTGCTGATGATGTTGCTGATGCTCATAGGCTCTTTCACAGTTTACAGAACATGCTCTGACCAATGACAATGGCTGCCTACTGGTGTTGACCAATGACAATGACCCTCTGAAGGTCCTGGCCTGAGTCCAATTGATAAAACAAACAAATTAACAAAAAACACCATTCACAACTGTGAATGTGAATGTCCATTCTTATCATTCCTGCCGAAGTGGGGCCAGGACAGGGCCTGCTCTGTGTGTGACACCCTTGGTGACAGTATATGACCTGAATGACCTCTTTATACCAGGCCTCCTTACATTTTCCTAAAGTACTATATCTCTATTGACAGCCATCTCGCACAAATTCTCACCTCTTATTATCGGGGACTGGAGATTTTCCTGACCAGAAAAAGCTCTGGGTTGTTAGGTACTATAATCCTATATCTCATTCTGTCATGGTCCTGACAGTACATTTGCTCTTTGACTGCGGACAGCAAGTGAGGTACACCATGGTTATACACAGAGAAAAATCCTTTGGTGCCCTCATTGATCCAGAGTCCATGATAGACCATGAACTTCCTCACCACAGGGCACCAAGTGGTCGAGAGTTGGCTCTCCGTGCTCCCCTCCTCTCTCCTCCCCACTCTACACCTGGTTAGCTGGCAGGTATAACAACAACAATAAAACAGCCACACAATAAGATAGGGGCGCAACATCTGAGGGGTATACTACAAAGCAGAATCAATGAGTTGGCCAGCTATCTTGCCTAAATATTCAGAAATCATTTAAAACTTTTTTTTTTTTAGAAAGGATGGCTTGAAATGAGCATTGTCTATTTGACTTACCAACCAAAAACACATTGAAGTCTGGCTTTCTTAATGTTCTTGAAAATCAGTAGATAATTTGGGTTGTTTATGAAAGTTAGCTGGCCAACTCATTGATCCTGCTTAGTACGGATCTTAACTTGATCACTATTTTTTGCAGAAAATGTACCTGCTGCATAGGAAATTCAAATGAGCCTGGTGAGTCTCTGAAATGAGCAGTTCTCTTTCTCCCCGTGAGTGGGCAGTCATTGGGATCATTGCTTGCTCTCATCAAAATAATTTTCACTCTTGCAAGCTGAAACGTTATGCCTAGGTCCTATTACTGCAATGCAGTCATACACATCAACAACCATATTTTTATATAGCCATTAGGTTATGGCATGCAAGTGTCAAGTGTATCCTAAGGTCAAAATTCAGTTAAATCGTGGCCTGGGGTGGTTAGGGTCACTGACTTGAGCATGCACATATACGTCTACCAGGTTAGCATGGGTTCAATTCTGGTCCATTTCTTTCTGGCACTAATAATTAAATCCCATCCCCCAATTGGCTTGATTTATTTACATATTTAAAATATGGACAGTCCAGTCATATGTTACCCCCAATCTTGATGATAAATGACCGTAGTAGACACTTTTGGATAACATAAATAAATAGGAAACAAATAAAATAATAACAATAGACTACACCAGAGATCATCAACTAGATTTATTTCTTGAGTGGCTGGTGGGGTGCTAGAACATAATTACAGATAATTTGTAGACTGCAAATTGACCGAAAGAAACCCAAAACAGATATAATATTTGACTAAAACATAATAATCTCAAACCTTGCTTACGTAAACGATCACATGATAATGGCACTGGAGGAGATGGCTGCAGTTTTATGGTCCCCTAACCAATTGTGCTATTGGTTTTTTTTCACTATTTTTTTCAGCTATTGTTTTTTTTTAACTTTTTTTTTTTTCACTTTTGTACATAATGTTTCTGCCACCGTTTCTAGATACAGTGGGGCAAAAAAGTATTTAGTCAGCCACCAATTGTGCAAGTTCTCCCACTTAAAAATATGAGAGAGGCCTGTAATTTTCCTCATAGGTACACTTCAACTATGACAGAAAAAATGAGGGAAAAAATCCAGAAAATCACATTGTAGGATTTTTTGTGAATTTATTTGCAAATTATGGTGGAAAATAAGTATTTGGTCACCTACAAACAAGCAAGATTTCTGGCTCTCACAGACCTGTAACTTCTTCTTGAAGAGGCTCCTCTGTCCTCCACTCGTTACCTGTATTAATGGCACCTGTTTGAACTTGTTATCAGTATAAAAGACAGTTGTCCACAACCTCAAACAGTCACACTCCAAACTCCCCTATGGCCAAGATCAAAAGTTAAAGTGTTAAAGTGCACCTATGATGAAAATTACAGGCCTCTCTCATCTTTATTAAGTGGGAGAACTTGCACAATTGGTGGCTGACTAAATACTTTTTTGCCCCACTGTATCAGGACAGCGATTACTCACCTCGAAATAATAACTCAAAATAATGTTACGACCAGGTTGAAGGTTTGCTGATCACCACAGACGAGCTCACTCTCCCTGCCTTTTATTACTTCATGATCAGAGCCAGTTGCAGACCATGATCAGCTAGGGGGAAATCAGATTTTCAACATTTTGATGCCAGATATATAATTATATAAAATATATGCAACACATTTTCCTTCAACAGGTATTTATACCAATGCGACACACAACCAATAAACAAAACATACAGATTTCGGGCATTTCAATTTTATTTATTGTGTTGAAAACGCAAACCATGGACTGTCAATCTCGACAAACAGAAAACACTTTACTTTAGGCCTACCTAGTGTCGAAGGCTTGGTTTGACAATCTATGAATGTCATTTAAACTTTTTGATGTCTCTCTCCATTCATCAAAATTGCTGCTGCACAGTTTGGATTGATTTGATTTTTATTTGTCAGTAAAAAAAAAGTACATATATACACAAATAATTGTAAAAGTCACTGGGATTGCACAATAAAGTCAGGGATTTATTTCCATTGTAGTACCTACATTTGCTGCAGCATATGCTACAGTAATATAAGGACTAAATGCACATCTAATTTACACATCTCCATCTGGCTTTTGGGGTTACCTTTTGTTTCACTTGTGGAATTAACAACATACAGTATCACTTGAATAGTGTTGCTTGAAATCAGTGTGCACGTGAACACTCTCTCCATCAATTCCATTGAAATTGCATCCAAAATAGATAATCTTGTTCAAAATGTATACAGTGCATTCGGAAAGTATTCAGAAAAGTATTCAGACCCCTTTACTGTTGTTACGTTACAGCCTTATTGTAAAATTGATTCAATTGTTTTTCCCCTCAATCTACACACAATACTCCATAATGACAAAGCAAAAACAGGTTTTTAGAAATGTTGGGAAATGTATTTAAAATAAAACACTGAAATATCACATGTACATAAGTAATCAGACCCTTTACTCAGTACTTTGTTGTAGCACCTTTTGGCAGTGATTAAATCCTTGAGTCTTTTGTGGATATGATGCTACAAGCTTGGCACACCTGTATTTGGGGAGTTTCTACCATTCTTCTCTGCAGATCCCCTCAAGCTTTGTCAGGTTGGATGGGGAACATCACTGCACAGCTATTTTTAGGTCTCTCCAGAGATGTTAGATCGGGTTCAAGTCTGGACTCTGGCAGGGTCACTCAAGGACATTCAGAGACTTGTCCCGAAGCCCCTCCTGTGTTGTCTTGGCTGTGTGCTTAAGGTTGTTGTCCTGTTGGAAGGTGAAACACCCCAGTCTGAGGTCCTGAGCGTTCTGGAGCAGGCTTTCATCAGTATCTCATCAGTATCTCTCTGTACTTTGCCCCGTTCATCTTTCCCTCCATCCCGACTAGTCTGCCGCTGAAAAACTGAAATACCCATGTATTGAATTAAAAAATACAAGTTAAAAGGTTTTCCATCACATTTGTACTCTAGGCCTACTGATTGTTTTGTACAAATCTTTTTTGAGTAGGTATAGCATTATGCCCACTCTGGTATTGGCACGTGCGCTCTAGCCAACAGCTTGCATATACAGTGCAGGTATAGTTTATTACATGATGAGATTATTATGGGCAAAAGTGATTGATTTTTTTTATTTGTCAAATGGCAGCCAAGCATCGATCATCATGTCACAAGAATAAGACCCTCCATATTTAAAGGAGCATCAACCTATATCTATGGATTTAATTGATTTAACCTTTATTTAACTAGGCAAGTCAGTTAAGAACAAATTCTTATTTACAATTTTATTTAGATTTATTTCAACTTTATTTAACCAGATAGGCTAGTTGAGAACAAGTTCTCATTTACTACTGCGACCTGCCCAAGATAAAGCAAAGCAGTTCAACACAAACAACAACAGTTACACATGGAATAAAAACATATATAAGTCTATATACAGTGTGTGTGTAAATGAGGTAGGATAAGGGAGGTAAAGCAATAAATAGGCCATGGTGGCGAAGTAAATACAATATAGCAATTAAACACTGGAATGGTAGATGTGCAGAAGATGAATGTACAAGTAGAGATACTGGGGTGCAAAGGAGCAAGATAGATAAATAAATGAATACTGTATGGGGATGAGGTAATTGGATGGGCTATGTACAGGTGCAGTGATCTGTGAGCTGCTCTGACAGCTGGTGCTTAAAACTAGTGAGGGATATGAGTCTCCAGCTTCAGTGATTTTTGCAGTTCGTTCCAGTCATTGGCAACAGAGAACTGGAAGGAAAGGCGTCCAAAGGAAGAATTGGCTTTGGGGGTGGCCAGTGAGATATAGCTGCTGGAGCGTGTGCTACGGGTGGGTGCTGCTATGGTGACCAGTGAGCTAAGGCAGGGCTTTACCTAGCAGAGACTTGTAGATGACCTGTAGCCAGTGGGTTTGGCGGTGAGTATGAAGCGAGGGTCAGCCAACGAGAGCGTACAGGTCGCAGTGGTGGTTAGTATATGGGGCTTTGGTGACAAAACAGATGGCACTGTGATAAACTGCATCCAATTTTTTAAGTAGAGTGTTGGAGGCTATTTTGTAAATTACATCGCCAAAGTAGAGGATCGGTAGGATGGTCAGTTTTACGAGGGTATGTTTGGCAGCATGAGTTATTTTTATTCCAAATAACTCCCTACTCCCAAGCATACCCAGAACATGATGTGTCCAACACCATGCTTGAAAATATTAAGTGGTACTCAGTGATGTGTTGGATTTGCCCCAAACATAACACTTTGTATTGAATTAATTTGCCACATTTCCTTTGCAGTATTACTTTAGTGCCTTATTGCAAACAGGATGCATGTTTTGGAATATTTGTATTCTATACATGCTTCCTTGTTTTCACTCAGTCATGTAGATTAATATTGTGGAGTAAGTACAATGTTGTTGGTCCATCCTCAGTTTTCTCCTATCACAGCCATTAACTCTGCAACTGTTTTAAAATCACCATTGGCCTCATTGGTTTCCTTCCTCTCCGGCAACTGTGTTAGGAAGGATGGCTGTATCTTTGGGTGTATTGATACACCATCCAAAGCATAATTGATAACATCCCCATGCTCAAAGGGATATTCAGTGTCTGCTTTTTTTATTTTCACACATCTACCAATAGGTGCCCTTTGCAAGGTATTGGAAAACCTCCCTGGTCTTTGTGGTTGAATCTACTTGAAATTCACTTCTCGACTAAGGGGCCTTACACATTATTTCATGCATGCATGTGGTACAGAGATGGTGTAATATGCAAAAATCATGTGAACCACTATTATTGCACACAGAGTCCATGCAACTTATTATGTGACTTGTTAAGGACATCTTTACTTACTCTTGTACTTATTTAGGTTTGCCATACAAAGGGGTCGAATACTTATTGACTCAAGACAAGCTTTTCGTTTTTATTAATTTGTTTAAAAAAAATCTAATAACATAATTCCACTGACATGGGGTATTGTGTCATTTTAAAATCAGGCTGTAACGCAACAAAATGTGCAAAAAGTCAAGGGGTGTGAATACTTTCTGAAGTTACTGTAGGTGGTAGTAGTTCACTGTATACATTTGATTATAGGGAACAGATCAGAGTGGCAGCAAGTCTCAAACCTAGAATGATTGATAGCCATGTCCTTTTTATTTGTAGTCACTGCCAGTTTAGAAGCCTTTGTTGAGGCCTCGAGATGTGCAAGTTATATAAAACACAAAATATTCAGAAATATGCTGTAATAGCCTGTTTGCACTAATCCCATGTAATTACAGTAAAATACTGTGAAACACCAACATGATTACAGGAACATTTACTTTCTTGCAATAGGCATATTTTACAGTATTTTACTGTGACATTGTTCTACATTTTCCAGTAACTTACAGGAATCTGGTGGCAAATTACTGTGATTATTACAATAAAATAGTTTGCACAAGCTAGAGATGCATCCAAAAGATATCTTGTTTTTAATACAGTACATTTTGAAGACCAATGTATCCTTAAATACAACAACATTCCCAGTAATGGTTACAGAAACGTTTTACTCGCTATGACTGTGATATTTGTTTTTTTATAAACCTTAGATGTATGCACTGACTGTCTGGACACGAGCATCTTTTAAATGTCAAATGGAAATGTTAAAAATGGGAATTTGCAATGCAGACTGTTGGCTATTATTTTAATGAGCTCTGCCCTCAAACTATTTGTATTTTGATCAAATTTGACCTTGTTTGGAGGCGGATCATTAGAATAATACTGAGCAGTGTGCTTCATATTTACATTTACATTTTGGTCATTTAGCAGACGCTCTTATCCGGAGCGACTTAGTTTAATACACTAAGGTAAACAAGAATATACTATAGACATAGGCAAGAAAAAATATGATTTTACTGTTAGCGAGAATGTTGTAGTTAAGCGGGCTACTTGCAAAACTATATTTATATTAGAAAATACAAAATGAATGTATTCTAATTCAATTGTTCCAAAATAGGCTTCATGAATTGTTGATCATGCCAGTAAAATACAAAATAGGTATGGAAAGTATTGAAATACCTATATCAAATACATGTAACAGAAATACTGCACATCGTTGGCACTAGCTTCATGCAGTGTAAAAAGGTTTACTAACCACTGTGCTTCCAGTAATGCATTGTAAATTCTAGAAATACAGCATGTTACTGTAGTCAGGTGTTCCAGTAATATGCTGTAGATTTGTGTTACAGTAAAGGTCCTGTAAATCTGTAAGTCATTTACTGTAAAAATTACAGGAAATGTTTTATAGTGCAGTCCACCCACACACACAACGTACCAGCATAACACTGTTCATTATGACAACGACAATAATAGCAACAATGCTGCTACTACAAGCTATTTACCATCACACTATCTCTTTATATCCTACGTCAGCATCAACAACAACAAACTGCTTCTGCAACCAATAACACTAGTACACTACCAGTGCAAAGTTGTCAACCGTATGCATATGAAACCAATAATATTAAAACTGTTAGTGCTAAATCCCATGGCAATATGTCAACGTGGGAAAGATAACGATCTAAAAGCCAAGAGCATGATACTATGGGGGATGATACAAATAGGAGTACAAGTATACAATGAAGAGGGTCTCCCTATATCTCTCTTCTAATCTATAGTGTGGCCCATATTTTAGCTCTGGCCATTCCGTGAACCACAACTTCTGTTGGGTAATCCTATGAGCTGTGTGCCTGCTTTCAACTCAAGATAAACTTGCTGACCAGCCCCTTTATATTCCTACTTCCAAGTTACTTTCCGTTTTGTCCTTCTTGTTCGCAACACAATCTATGCTGACATGTCATATTGGCAACCAACGGCCATGCATGTATTATTCAAGGAACTCATGCGGGGAAAAAACATCCATAAATTGAACGAATAGCATGTTTTCAGACGTTTCATCCAAGGCCAAGTGAATCGGAAGAGGTTGGAGGGCAAATGTAAACTGTCTTCCACTATGTGACAGATGTGTGTGTGTCAAGGCCCTTGATAAAATCAAATCAAATCTAATTTTATTTGTCACATACACATGGTTAGCAGATGTTAATGCGAGTGTAGCGAAATGCTTGTGCTTCTAGTTCCGACAATGCAGTAATAACCAACAAGTAATCTAGCTAACAATTCCAAAACTACTACCTTATAGACACAAGTGTAAGGGGATAAGAATATGTACATAAAGATATATGAGTGAGTGATGGTACAGAGCGGCATAGGCAAGATACAGTAGATGGTATTGAGTGCAGTATATACATATGAGATGAGTATGTAAACAAAGTGGCATAGTTAAGAATATGTGCTGGGCAGAAGTATGAAAAACAAGGATGTGTCTCTGAATCACATACACTCTAGGCAAGTCTCAATTCGCACCCAATAATAATACTGCGCTATTATTGACTTGAGCCGTATTAGGCTACTATGGTAACAGCTAGGCCATGCACTACTGCCACTCCATCAACAGAACTCTCCAGCGGGTCAGAAAGGAAAGGATCTTAATGACATCATCTAAACGATCCATGATTATTCTGGAACCATGACAGCTGGAAATTGGAATAAGTGCAATTCCGGTTCCAGGTTCTGTTCCATTCTACGGATGGATGGATTCGATGATGGCGGCGAAGATGTCATTGCATAATTAAACCTCACTAGAATAAACACCTGGACAATAAACCTGGTCACCATGGCGATGAGGGACAATAAAGCCAGGTGTTTACAGGATGTTGGTCCTGTGTGGGAAGTCACCTCAGCCTCAGTCTGTAGTCTTCTGGTGCACACGCACGCACCAACACACTTTCACTCACACACACACAAAGATCCCTAAATAGCCTGGTTTCCATCCACAACATCAGGATGTCATCACTAAGGCAAACCACACTGGACAGGTATACCTGTGAGGTCATCAATGTGAGCCATATGTTGACAGTAGAAATTAATGGGACATTTCTAGAAATAGACATACAGGTAAAGAGCAGTAGGTGAGTTACTTGACACCCGTAACCATTCAGTGGTTCGGTTGAGTTAACATTAACATACAGTATACAGCCACCTACGATATTGTTGGAAGGTAAATATAGACAATGTAAATTTGACATTAAATGTATCTATTTTAAATTACTGAGGTGAACTGAATGTTCTAGCTACTGTAGATCACACACCTTAGCAGATACATACACGTGCACAAACACACACAAACTCTGTCCACGTATTACATAAATACACTGTTAATAGAGGACTCTGTATTCTACTGATACTGGTTTACATGAAGGTCAAGCTGAAATCCAGCCAGGTCACTCAGTACATGAGGAAAACACTGGTTTACTGTAACTCTTTTCACTGAAATTCTGTTATCAGCCCTTTCTTCACACTTTCTCTTTTTCTCTCTCACTTTTCCTCCCCAGATGTCCTCTCCTCTCCACAGGCCTTGGAGCAGATTGTACTAGAGACTGTGTTTTGTGTAAATTCTGGTTGAGTAACAGTACAGAGGCCGGGGGAACATTCACAAGCCCATGCCAGGAAAGTCTCTGTTGAAACAGGGAAGTCTGGTGACAAGTTCCCGTAAGTGAAAGAGCCCCCCCAGCCCTCACACACACAGCAGGGTTTGGTTCTGAGAAAAACCTGTCCTAGTTGAAACCAAGGAGAGCAGTGACAACCTGGAACGTCACTATTAGTCAGGTGACACACACACACACACACTGTCAGCGAGGTGACACACACACCCTTGCATGCACACAAGTGTGCACACACAGGGATAGGACAGGTAAACAAGAGGGGTGGAGGAGGAGGAGGAGGAAAAAGGAGAAGGAGGAAGCGGATAGAACTCAGTTAAACAGAGATGGGAGGAAGGTTCAAATGTGTAGGTTAAAAGTGACTGACTCAGACAAAGACGTTATTGTTGTTCTTGGGAGAGAGTACACAACAGCCTTCATGGGATTTTACTGTTGTTTACAAAAATCGCTTGCTGTAGAAAATGGTCACCCAGGAACAGTTCACTCGCTAGTTTAATGATCCGTATTGTTAAAATGGGACAATAGGAACATAACACTCAAATAGCATGGCATTCTTACATGAGTTGCTTGATGCCATCGGTGCTTCGGTGCCATCAATGAAAAGCTGAGTCTGGCACTTCCAGTACAACAAAAAAGGAAACAAAAGTATTTGTGCTCAGCACTAAGACCTATTTATCTGTATCCCTTTGGCTAAAATACCTCACCTACCTACCTCAGAAACAGAACACTATTGATATCTCTACTCATATGTCTATTGTATTTTAATATATCTGTGGCATATTTCAATAGATATATATTTTATGTTGACACATTGACTTTTGAATGGCAGAGAATAGAATGCTACATGAATAGATATGAAGGTGATGGACTATAATGTAATGAATTCAGGGGGGTAGCCCCAACTGGGACTTAAACCCGGGGTCCAATAAATGTCTAGCTATCACCTTAACCGGTATGCCAAGAGGTCCTAACCTCTTGACGAAGGTCTCTTGATGATGCCTTAATTTTTTTTTACAATATCTTATCCATTGGACAACTCTTTATGTTGCCAAACTGACTTAGTGACTTTGACTTATAAATGAAAGAGAATGGAGAGATATACATTCTTTTAAAAAAGGGTTCTTTTTTCCCCCTTAGGAGAACTATTTTTGGTTTCAGGTAGAACCCTTGGCTGGTGAAAAAGGTTCTACTTAGACGCTTTTAGTGATGAAATAT
Organism: Oncorhynchus nerka; assembly: GCF_034236695.1. Classification (NCBI taxonomy): domain Eukaryota; kingdom Metazoa; phylum Chordata; class Actinopteri; order Salmoniformes; family Salmonidae; genus Oncorhynchus; species Oncorhynchus nerka. The sequence continues at coordinate 38,101,719 of NC_088403.1, forward strand.
ATCGTGAAAGGCTTCCACTTGGAACCAAAAATATATATTTTCAAAGGGTTCTCCTATTGGGACAATTGAATAACCCTTAATGGTTATAGGTAACACCTTTTTTTTAAATTCCTGATTTTTTTTTTTTTTTTTTTTTGTCAAGTATAAGGGTTATATGTTGAACCATTTTCATCAGAGTTATTTTCATATTGGGGAGGATTCTTTACTTCCTGTTCTTCCCCTCTTCACCATGTTTTCCCTTTTAGGCAATGAAATCCTACTATGTTAAAATGTTCCTGTAACTTTACGGCACACTACTGGCTACTGGTTGTGTTACCGTATTTTTACAGTACAATTCAGTTGTTATTGCTGTAAAATTGAAGTAAGCTGCTGATTACTTGAGACTATACCTCACTTGGAGATTTTAACTCACAACCTTTTGGTTGCTAATGACCAGAATTTACTGCTAAGCCAACAGGTCTATGGGCATGACAGAGATTGGCCATAGATGTATTGCCAAGTATACATTTCAGTACTTTACTAAAAGTTGCAGTAAAAATTAAGTAAATATTCAACCAACTTAAAGGTGTTATTGCTGTAAAATGGCTATGCTTCTGTATTCTGATTACAGTACACCGTTGTAAATTATGATATTTACTGTATTTTAACAAACTGAGTAGCCAGTAAGTTATTGTAATTTCACAGGATAAGTAATACAGTAAGTATCTTGTAAAATGATGTACTTTGAGCATACTTGGGATGCAACCTCTACTGGGATTTGAATTTACAACTCTCAATTGGTTCTAATCTCTTAACAATATCTGTCATACCCACAGTCCCGGTGGCATAGCAGGATATTCAGGTTGCTGGCAACCAAGAGGTTGTGAGTTCATAGCCCAAGTGTGGTTAATTCCAAAGTAATCCGAATACGGCAGCCTGCTGTCTCTTACAGAAAGAACATCTTAATCCAGCTAAAAAATACAGTCATTTGTTGTATATTTTCACTGCACACACGAGCAAGGATTGTTTTTTCCAGTGTAATGATTCCTTGTTCCTGGTAGAATGGATGATTATACAAAGAACCAATATAAGGTTCTCCACAGCCCAAAAAAGGCTTCGCCTTCAGGGGCAAAATTAATTTGCACCAATTTTTTTAACTACAAAAAAAATTCTGTGTAAGAGTGTATGATGGATAGTGATGGTGTGGGAGTGAGAGTTGCATAGGGAATAAAACTGTGAGTCAGTGAACTCACTCCCTCAGTTCTGCTGTGTTCAGTCCCCTACATTGGGGTCACTTTATTCCCAACTTGATATTTTACTAAAGGGACATGAATGATGACAGGGTAATGGCATGTTGCTGAGGAGACAGCCCGGAAGGGGCTCAGGTGGACAGGGAGAGTAGTATGCTTTGAGGAGGAATGCTTTTAGTCCAAATTACACACTAAAAATACCCACCCCAAAATAAATCTTGATCTGACGCAAACAAAAAATACATTGTTTAAAGAAAATGGGTTGGAATTGAGGTGAGTTTAAAGACAACTCACAGAGCATCTCTTCTTGAGAAAGGGGTGATGCTGAATCCATCAGAAAAGAAAGACACATTCATTGAATAAGTGCTGAAAAATAAGACAGTTTTAAATATTGCCACTGCACAGAGTTTATCTCATGGAGACGAAGCGCTTCCTGAAGCCGAGAGACCAGCAGTGGAGCCCAGATGCAGTCATCTGGAAACGCAGGCCACTGCTTACTGCGTCTCTCACACACACACACACACACACACACACACATATATATATATATATATATATATATATATATATCTACCTACCTCTGTTGCCATGGGTCATGTCCTTTTTACTTTGTTAAAACCTCAGTAAGTCTGGTTGAGCTGAAGTGCTTTGAGGGGGGCCAAAATGAATGGACATGTTCTCCACAAATTTATAATTTTCCCTTCTCCTCAAACAGCTCCCCAGCTGCATTGCATTCCTGTTGCAGTCCTAGCTGCTCCCAGGATGAAGTGCTTGTGTTGGTTACTACAGGAGGTTGGTGGCACCTTAATTGGGGAGATTGGGCTCGTGGTAATGGCTAGACCGGAATTGGTGGAATGGTATCAAATACGTCTATTCCATTCCATTTGCTCCGTTTCAGCCATTATTATGAGCCATTCTCCCCTCAGCAGCCTCCACTGTTGGTTACATACCTGCTGTGTTACTTCCCCTGTAATCAGGACTATAGCCCTGCACCCAGGGAGGTTGGGTTTGAGATGAACCTCTACGGGATCGGTGTCCCCCTCGTGGGACGGTTGAGCTAATGTAGGCTAATGTGATTAGCATGAGGTTGCAAGTAACAAAATAAATTCCCAGGACATAGATATATCTGATACAGGCAGAAAGCTTAAATTCTTGTTAATCTAACTGCACTGTCCAATTTACAGTAGCGAAATAATTCCATGCTATTGTTTGAGGAGAGTGCATAATTATGAACTTGAAAATGTATTAATAAACCAAATAGGCACATTTGGGCAGTCTTACAACATTTTGAACATATATACAATGGTTCATTGGATCAGTCTAAAATTTGCACATACACTGCCATCTAGTGGCCAAAATCTAAATATGGCCTTTCTCTTGCATTTCAAAAACGCATGTTTTTTTTTCTTTGTATTATCTTTTACCAGATCTAATGTGTTATTCTCCTACATTAATTTCACATTTCCACAAGCTTCAAAGTGTTTCCTTTCAAATTATATCAAGAATATACATATCCTTGCTTCAGGTCCTGAGCTACAGGTAGTTAGATTTGGGTAAGTCCTTTTAGACGATAGTTGGGGAAAAAAGGGTCCGATCCCCAGAAGAGTCGGTTGGTGAGCGCTCTGCTTGTGGTCTCAGCTTGTAATCAGGCCCTATTTATTCTAAAGTTTAAAGTAGACCTTTCTTTCAGCCTTTGCATACTTTGAACTGTATAACTGACATGGGAGATTGGAGGTAACAGAAAAAGCACCAGCTATTCCAATATTGGAAACAAGCTTTTTAACAAGATGTATTACTTACAGTACATGTGCTCAAAAATGAAGTGACCTGCTATAACCTAACCTTTCCTTTATATCTGTGCAATATCATAAAATATAAATATATAATCTGATTAGCCAAACATGGGTTAATTTAACCATCTGTTGAGTTTTTTATTCAATTTCATTCTGAGTTGACCCAGCAGCTGGGTCTTTTTTAATATAATCCATTGGTTATTTCCAGGAGGTGTAGCCTATTGGGGGCTTGGCTTTCATGTAGTTATTTTTGGCCACCTGTGAGAGTAAATGCCAATCCTGTTCATCATGTTACGTTTGCCTTCAATATTTTTCCCTGGTCTGATCCCTGGTCGAGTCACTCAGCATTAAGAAGATGGATTAGCGTCCTGTCTAGGAAGTGTAATTGTACGTATATTTATTTTTATTTCACCTTTATTTAACTAGGCAAGTCAAGCTGCCTCACGCTATAGAATCAGGAGATGGGCTCCTGCCCTTGTGGGCCATTCTGGCTCAGACGAGGCTTACTTGTACAAGGTTTACTTACCTACTTACTGTAAAACAGTGGCAGCAGCAGCGACTATAGTTGAAGTCATAGTGATTGTGGGTCTGAATTTGACCCCGATGCTGAGTCTGGCCCCACATTTGGCATGGGCTTGAGGGCTGACTGATTCCTCTCTCTGTTCAAAGGTGCAAAAACAATCATCAGTTGTTGGGCAAACATTGGCGTCTTAGTGTAGCCTACCATCAGCTGGCAAAGGGGTCAATGCAATTTTGTCCGGGTTTACAATGTCTTACCATCCATTTCAAATCTGGCAGCTGTATTGTATGTTCATACCAATGAATTCACAACTGCCTTGATATTGGTTTATACGAATTACCAACATCAGACATTTTGATATAAAGACTTAAAAATTATAATATAAATAGCTTATACAGTCTTCTAAAATCATGATGGAAGCACAGGAATAGTCTTGAAAACATGTTTATAAATGCAACATGTAAAGTGTTGGTCCTGAGTTGAAATAAAAGATAACAGAAATGTTTAATAGACACAGAAAGCTTATTTCTCTCAAATGTTGTGCACAAATTGGTTTACATCCCTGTTAGTGAGCATTTAATCGTTGCCAAAATAATCCATCCACTAGACAGGTGTGGCATATCAAGAAGCTGATTAAACAGCATGATCATTACACAGGTGCACCTTGTGCTGGGGACAATAAAAGGCCACTAAAATGTGCCATTTTTTCACATAACTCAATGCCACAGATGTCTCAAGTTTTGAGGGAGCAGGCAATTGGCATGCTGACTGCAGGAATGTCCACCAGAGCTGTTGCCAGAGGATTGAATGTTCATTGCTCTACCATAAGCCACCTCCAATGTCGTTTTAGAGAATTTGGCAGTGTGTCCAACTGGCACTACCTCATGTAACCACGCCAGCCCAGGACCTTCACATCTGGTTTCTTCAGCTGCAAGATCCTCTGAGACTAGCCACTTGGACAGCTGATGAAACAGGACTATTTCTGTCTGTAATAAAGCCCTTTTGTGGGCAAAAACTCATTCTGATTGGCTGGGATCTCCAGTGGGTGGGCCTATGCTCTCCCAGACCCACCCAGAGATGAGCCCCTGCCCAGTCATGTGAAATCCATAGACTAGGGCCAAATTTATGAATTTAAATCGACTGATTTCCTTATGAACTGTAACTCTGTAAAACTGTTGAAATTGTTGCATGTTGCATTTATATTTTTGTTCAAATAAATTACACCTGCAAATTATAATACAACAAAGCAAAGATGGTGCGATGGTCCTATGAGTCTCAAATTATTGTAGTCCCACCAACCTGTACCAGCACCTTTTAAATTACAGACAAAAAATATTTTTTTATATATTTTTTTGTTTTCTTATGGTAATTGACTTACAGCAGAGGTGGGCAACCTTCCTCCGGACAGCCACTGGGTGGTTCAGGCTTTTGTTCTAGCCCTGCTCTAACAGACCAGATCCTACCAATCAACTGATTATCAGGAACTGGTTGGAGTTGGTCTTGAAAAATGATCTGGCCTTAATGGCCATATGTACTTTTCAATCTCTACCCTGGTCCAGCCAGAAGAGGACTGGCCACCCCTCGGAGCCATGTTTCTCTGAAGGTTTCTGCCTTCTAGACTGTTTTTCCTAGCTTCTGTGCTTCTGACTCTGCATTGCTTGCTCTTTGGGGTTTTAGGCTGGGTATCTATGTAAAGCACTTTATGACAACTGCTGATGTAAAAAGGGCTTTATGAGAAGAAAAAAAATATTTGAAGACATGAGCGTTAACCTGGGTTGAAGAGGATGATGGCTCGGAGTTAGCCCAGCTCTGTCTTGTCCATTTGCTTGTCATTCATCTTAGACACCAGCACGGTCAGATCCCTGGAGACCACAACACAAGTGACAGTGAGGAAATGTAACAGGAAAAAACAGAGCCCAATTTTACTGCTGTATAGCCCATAATCAGCTTAATATCGAATGATTATAGTGTGCATGTAAATGTGCTGACTATGGTCCAAAATCCAAAATGTCAACCGAAACTGTTTATTTTGTTTATGAATCTTACATAATGTAATAAATCACCAAGGTTGACGTCAATCGAGAGAGATACAGTGAGAGTTTAGCCTGGATTGAATACTTTATTGTGACAACACTAATTGACCGATTATCAAGTGTTTTGTATATGGGTTTATTGTATGTGTGCATGTGTATGTATACAAGTGGTATGATATGTGTGTGAGCATGCATGAGTATGTGTGCTATGGCGTGTGAGATGTGCTATACCTGGTCGTAGTAAGATGGTCGTCCAGTGGCAGCTCAAAGAAATGGGGGATCTTCTTGGCCACTTCACCAGGGTTGTCTGCTGCATGCAGAGATGGCGAGTATTCCTGTTACATGTATTTTAAATGTGTATTTCAATTACTTATGAGTATTTTGTCATTTGAATTACATTGGGCTGAACTACAATCCCAATGTATTTTGTAACAAGATACTTTCGAGAGCTGAAATTTGCATTTTCAAAATACAAAATACTTTTCTATACTATTTTTTTTATAGCAGTTCACCTTTTGTGTCTCCCTTTCAACCTGCAAATCAAGGATAGTTGAAATCACAGTGTTAAAATAAATGGGTTAAATTAACTCTACTGGTAGTTATCCTAACCCTCAGGGCCCTCCCTCCCAAGGGGCACATTTTGTTTTTTGCCCTAGCGGTACACAGCTGATTCAAAGAATAGACTACACCTTGTTCAGTTATGTTACCTCATTAGCTAGCTACAGCTAACAACCTGCGGTGCTTTCAGCAGGACGTCACGTTTTGGAACGTTCCAATAGAAATGTGTATATAGAACAAACATGCCTCTCTGACATGTTGAATAAGGAATAATGTTGGCTCCATTCATGGAATTTCTATCTGCAACATCCGAGAACGTTTTGCAACTGAACGTGGTCCTGGTAACATTATCAGTAGCCTAAATGCAAACATTTGGTGGCACAGAAAGAAAGGAAAATGAATAGCAAACAATTTAATGACTAAATCCCTCTTGCCACTACACACATCAAATCAAACTAAATTTACAGCACATTTCAGACATGGAATGCAAGACAATGTACTTCACAGGAAAATAAAAACTAAAAACAATGAAAATAAAAATGAAATATTTACTACACAACAAACAAAAGAATAACAATTAAAACTATTGACTAAAAAGCACCCCAAGGAAAAGCAATGCTAAAAAGGTATGTTTTAAGATCTCTTTTATAAATGTCCCTCAGGTTCTCTGGTGGGCACTATATCTGACAGGGTAAATAACTGTATTTTGAGTTCATGTGGACCCAGTGACTCAGAGCAAGGGGACTCGGACTTTAGCCATGGGGACTCATGAGTCAACCATTGGTGAATCAGGCATGGACTCGGACTCGAGAACAAATCAAAATCAAATTTTATTGGTCACATACAAGTGTTTAGCAGATGTTATTGCGGGTGTACCGAAATGCATGTGCTTCTAGTTCCGACAGTGCAGCAATATCTAACAAGTAATATCCAACAATTTCACCACAAATACCTAATACACATAAATCTAAGTAAAGGAATGGAATTAAGAATATATAAATATATGGACGAGCAATGTCAGAGCGGCATAGATAGTATAGAATACAGTATATACATATGAGATGAGTAATGCAAGATACATAAACATTATTAAAGTGACCTTATTAAAAATGACTAGTGTTCCATTTATTAAAGTGGCCAATGATGTCAAGTCTGTGTATGTAGGCAGTAGCCTCTCTGTGCTAGTGATGGCTATTTAACAGTCTGATGACCTTGAGATAGCAGCTGTTTTTCTGTCTCTCAGTCCCAGCTTTGATGCACATGTACTGACCTCAACTTTTGGATGATAGCGAGGTGAACAGGCAGTGCCTCTGGTGGTTGTTGTCCTTGATGATCTTTTGACATTGGGACTGAGACATTGATTGCTGTGACATTGGGTGCTGTAGGTGTCCTGGTGGGCAAGTAGTTTGCCCCAGCTGACGCGTTGTGCAGAACACACCGTTCTCTGGAGAGCCCTGAGGTTGTGGGTGGTGCAGTTGCTGTACCAGGCGGGGATGCAGCCCGACAGGATGCTCTCAATTGTTTTTCTGTGAAAGTTTGTGAGGGTTTTAGGTGACAAGCAACATTTCTTCAGTCTCCTGAAGTTGAAGAGGCGCCGTTGCGCCTCCTTCACCACACTGTCTATGTGGATGGACCATTTCAGTTTGTCAGTGACATGTACGCCGCAGAACTTAAGACTTTACACCTTCTCCACTGCTGTCACGCCGATGTAGATAGTTGGGTGTTTCCTCTGCTGTGTCCTGAAGTCCACGATCATCTCCTTTGTTTTGTTGACGTTGAGTGAGAGGTTATTTTCCTGACACCACACTTCCAGAGCCCTCACCTCCTCCCTGTAGGCTGTCTTGTTGTTGTTGGTAATCAAGCCTACTACTGTTGTGTCGTCTGCAAACTTGATGATTGAGTTGGAGACGTCCATGGCCACACAGTCATGGGTGAACAGGGAGTACAGGAGGGGGCTGAGCACACACCCTTGTGGGGCCCCCGTGTTGAGGATCAGCAAAGTGGAGGTGTTGTTTCCTACCTTCACCACCTGGGGGTGGCCCGTCAGGATGTCCAGGACCCAATTGCACAGGGTGGGGTTCAGACCCAGGGCCTCGAGCTTAATGATGAGCTTGGAGGGTACTATGGTGTTGAGTGCTGAGCTATAGTCAATGAACAGCATTCTTACATAGGTATTCCTCTTGTTCAGATAGGATAGGATAGTGCAGTGTGATGGCGATTGCATTGTCTGTGAACCTATTGGGGCGGTTAGCAAATTGAAGTGTGTCTAGGTTGACAGGTAACGTGGAGGCGACATGATCCTGGACTCGTCTCTCAAAGCACTTCATGACAGAAGTGAGTGCTACTGGGCAATAGTCATGTAGTTTGCATTCTTGGGTACAGGAACAATGGTGGCCATCTTGAAGCATGTGGGGACAGAAGACTGGGATAGGGAGAGATTGTATATGTCCGTAAACACACCAGCCAGTTGGGCTGCGCATATTCTGCAGCCTTGCGAGGGTTAACACGTTTAAATGTCTTACTCACGTCGGCCACGGAGAAGGAGAGCCCACAGTCCTTGGTAGCTGGCAGCGTTGGTGGCACTGTGTTATCCTCAAAGCGGGAAAAGAACGTGTTTAGTTTGTCCGGAAGCAAGACGTCGGTGTATGCGACATGGCTGGTTTTCCTTTTGTAGTCTGTGATTGTCTGTAGACCCTGCCACATATGTCTCGTGTCTGAACCGTTGAATTGTGACTCCACTTTGTCTCTATACTGACGTTTTGCCTGTTTGATTGCCTTAGGGAGGGAATGACTACTCTGTATGTATTCTTCCATATTACCAGTCACCTTACCATGGTTAAATGCGGTGGTTTGCGCTTTCAGTTTTGCGCTAATGCTGTCATCTACCCATTGTTTCTGGTTAGGGTAGGTTTTAATAATCACAGTGGGTACAACATCTCCAATATACTTCTTGATAAACTCAGTAACCGTCCCAGTATATTCATTGATATTATTCTCTGAAGCTACCCGGAACATATCCCAGTCCGCGTGATCAAAACAATATTGAAGCGTGGATTCCGATTGGTCAGACCAGCGTTGAATAGTCCTTAGCACGGGCACGGGAGCAAAATGCAGTCGTGGTCAGATTGCTGAAAAGGGGTGGGGAGGGCCTTGTATGCATCCTGGAAGTTAGAATAACAATGGTAGAGTGTTTTTCCAGCCCGCGTATTAAAATCAATATGCTGATAGAATTTAGGTAACCTTGTCCTCAAATCTGCTTTGTTAAAGTGCCCAGCTACAATAAATGTAGCCTCAGGATATATGGTTATCAGTTTGCATAAAGTCCAGTGAAGTTCCTTGAGGGCAGTCGTGGTATCGACTTGAGGGGGGATATACACGGAAATGACAATAACCGAAGAGAAGTCTCTTGGGAGATAATATGGTTGGAATTTGATCGTGAGGGATTATAGGGTTGGGTGAACAAAAGGACTTGAGTTCCTGTATGTCATTACAATTACACCATGAGTCGTTAATCATGAAACATACAGTTGAAGTCAGAAGTTTACATAGCCAAATACATTTAAACTCAGTTTTTCACAATTCCTGACATTTAATCCAAATAAAAATTCCCTGTTTTAGGTCAGTTAGGATCACCACTTTATTTTAAGAATGTGAAATGTCAGAATAATAGTAGAGAGAATGATTTATTTCAGCTTTCATTTCTTTCATCACATTCCCAGTTGGTCAGAAGTTTACACACTCAATTAGTATTGGGTAGCATTGCCTTTAAATTGTTTAACTTGGGTCAAACATTTCTGGTAGCCTTCCATAAGCTTCCCACAATAAGTTGGGTAAATTTTGGCCCACTCCTCCTGACAGAGCTGGTGTAACTGAGTCAGGTTTGTAGGCCTCCTTGCTCGCATACACTTTTTCAGTTCTGCCCACACATTTTCTACAGGATTGAGGTCAGGGCTTTGTGATGGCCACTCCAATACCTTGACTTTGTTGTCCTTAAGCCATTTTGCCACAACTTTGGAATTATTCTTGGGGTCATTTTCCACTTGGAAGACCCATGTGTGACCAAGCTTTAACTTCCTGACTGATGTCTTGAGATGTTGCTTCAATATATCCACATAAATGTGCTACCTCATGATGTCATCTGTTTTGTGAATTGCACCAGTCCCTCCTGCAGCAAAGCACCCCCACAACATGATGCTGCCACCCCCGTGCTTCATGGTTGGCATGGTGTTCTTTGGCTTGCAAGCTTCCCCCTTTCTCCTCTAAACATAACGAGGGTCATTATGGCCAAACAGTTCTGTTTTTTTTCATCAGACCATAGGACATTTCTTAAAAAGTACGATATTTGTCCCTATGTGCAATTGCAAACCGTACTCGATACTTTGTACCTATTTCCTCCAGCATCTTCACAAGGTCCTTTGCTGTGGTTCTGGGATTGATTTGCACTTTTCACACCAAAGTACATTAATCTCTAGGAGACAGATCCCGTTTCCTTCCTGAGCGGTATGACGGCTGCGTGGTCCCATGGTGTTTATACGTACTTGCGTACTATTATTTGTACAGATGAACGTGGTACCTTCAGGAGTTTTATAATTGCTCCCAAGGATGAACCAGACTTGTGGATGTCAAGCAAAGAGGCACTGAGTTTGAAGGTAGGGCTTGAAATACATCCACAGGTACACCTCCAATTGACTCAAATGATGTCAATTAGCCTATCAGAAGCTTCTATAGCTATGACATAATTTTCTGGAATTGTCCAAGCTGTTTAAAGGGACTGTCAACTTAGTGTGTGTAAACTCCTGACCCACTGGAATTGTGATACAGTGAATTATAAGTGAAATAATCTGTCTGTAAACAATTTTTCATGCACAAAGAAGAAGTCCTAACCGACTTTCCAAGACCATCGTTTGTTAACAAGCAATTTGTGGAGTGGTTGAAAAACGTTTTAACCTGTAGTGACACCCCATCCCGTGAACGATGATTGTCATCATCTGACACTAATTACCATAACGCAGCGGACATAAATCTTCCTAGAAAATCTTCCTATTCATGAAAATCACAAGTGAAATATATTGGAACACAGCTTAGCCTTTTGTTAATCACCCTTTCATCTCAGATTTTTTTTCAATATATGCTTTACAGCCAACGCTAGACAAGCATTTGTGTAAGTTTATCATAGCCTAGCATAGCATTATGCCTTGCTAGCAGCAGGCAACCTTGTCACGGAAATCAGAAAAGCAATCCAATTAAATCGTTTAAATCGAACTTCGGGTGTTTTCACCCACAAGACTCCCAGGTAGACAGCCAAAGTTCATTTTTTCCCCAAAGATTATTTTTGTAGGCAAAATAGCTCCATTTGTTCTTCACGTTTGGCTGAGAAATCGCCTGGAAATTGCAGTCACCACAACTCAAAATATCCCAAATTAGCACCATAATATCAACAGAAACATGGCAAACGTTGTTTAGAATCCATCCTCAAGGTGTTTTTCTAATATCTATTCGATAATATATCCGTAGGCACAATTTGTTTTTCACTAGACCGTTATGCTGATATGTTACCGCCGCTCTTCCCGGCTGTATGTAATAACACATAGCCCAGAAAATGTTAACACACTATATTACTCAAAAAAACAAAATACTGCAAAGTTTCCTAAGGACTAGAAGCGAGGCAGCCCTCTCTGTCGGTGCCATTATGGTTGGGACTCGATGTTTAGTGATACGACTATATCACTGCGCGAAACAGTCATTAGCTCCCGTTCAAAGTCATTAACCTCCATTCTACTTTTGGAGATCGATATGGCAGTGGCATCTGTGCAATGCTGGCAATAACAATGGCAATGATGTGACCGAGTGATTTTTATTTTTTTACCTTTATTTAACCAGGCAAGTCAGTTAAGAACAAATTCTTATTTTCAATGACAGCCTGGGAACAGTGGGTTAACTGCCTGTTCAGGGGCAGAACGGCAGATTTGTACCTTGTCAGCTGGGGGGTTTGAACTCACAACCTTCCGGTTACTAGTCCAACGCTCTAACCACTAGGCTACCCTGCCGCCCCATGATGGAGGTGCAACCCATTGTGTCTCTCTCTCTGCGAGTTTCTGTTTGTTTTGTACACTGTTAGCCATTTTTGTAATTTTATCAGTAACTTACTGTATTAATCAACAATAGATACTGTATAAACTGAATACAGTATATTACCATATATTGCACAGTACCAGACCAGAAGATCACCCCAGAACCCAAACCCTGATGACAGCAAACACGTCCCCCAAACCCCCCTATCCCCTCCAAGAAACAATTTCCCTCTCCTAGACCCCTCACCATACCATAACTTCTCCCCTCAGCCCATTGCTACCCCTGATCGCTCCTCCCTGCCCCCTACTTTACTTTATCCCCCCTCCCTGCCACCAACTGCCCCTGACTCCCATACCCTCAGCCCTAGACTCCTCCACCCTGCTCCTTAATGACCCAGATCCACCTCCTTAGCCCTCCCTGCCCCTGTTCCCATATAGCAGCAAGCCTTAAAGACCCCCTGGACACTCTGAGCCACCTTTACCATCTTCACCACCTTCACCACCTATCACCCTCCATCTGGACATTTTATGGTGCCACCAGGTAGTCAGTGGGAAGGATCCGCTTGAAGATCTCATCCAAATCTGCAATGACATAAGCAACACCGGACCTGGACACTCTTCATAACCCATTATGACCCTGGCAATATCCACCCTCAACACCAGAAGCATTCGGTTCCCAGATATATGACAGACTTTGCTGGGACACCTCTCCAATATCCCGGCAGCCATCTATCTTCTCCAGGAGTGCGGCATCCCATAAAAGGAGATGGATGCACTCCTGAAGGAGGAGTGGGCTCTCTCTGGTCAGGCTCCAACACCGCCAGAGCAGACAGTGTTGGCATATTGGTTACCAAGCCCTACCTCCAACTGAAATCCAGCAGGTTAGTCGAGAGCGGGAGAATCCTGGACTTAGACCTCGAGATTCAGAGTTTGCCCCTGATGGTCATCAATGTGTACCAACGTGGCCAAGAGAGTATCCCTCTTCAAACAGCTTCAGTCACTCCTGCTCATCTCCCACACCAGTGCCCTCCAAGACAAAGACTGCAGTAGGCCCAGGAGAGAACGTAGCACACAGGAACTACAAAAAACCATCAATGACGCCTCCCTTACAGATGCCGGTGGCACCTCCCCTCCAACATTAATGTGGGTGAGTTCCTCTGGAGCATCCTACTCCAGGATTGACATGTTCTTGGTCTCGCCAGGTCTGAGAATGTTCTCCCTGACAAGCCAAGCGGTGCACTTGTCAGACCACAAGATGATGACTGTGTCCTTAGATTGGGAAGGCCTAGTGAGAATAGGTAGGGAGGATGAATACATCTATCCTAGCAGTCCAGCTCTACTTCTCCAGACACTACCTGGAGTGGAGAACCTTGAAATAACTATTTGACTCCCAGAGTGGTGGGAAATGGTAAAGGCCAGGGCCAAGGGCTACTTCGGGGGAATAGGGTGGAGGAAAGCTAGGGAGAAGAGGGACAGTTTTGAACACCACAACAAGGCCCTCCAACGTCTTAGCCCCCTCCAGCTAGAGGAGTGGAATTGTGGCCCAAGAGCTGGCTAAAACTAAAAAAGAAGATGCAGCACAAGTCAAAATTCCAGGGTCTGGAGGAGGAGAAATGCATCTACTTCTTCTTTTGCCAAGCACGGCCAAATCAAAAACACATCCTTTCCCTGTACAGCAACCAAGGGGACTCTGTGACCAACAGTGATGACATTTTGGGGGTGGCCAGGTAGTTCTACAGTAGGCTGTATGACATCAAGCCTACCGACGAGGCCCTTATGGCCACCATCCTAGATGGTGTAGACAGATTCACTGAGGGTGGCTACAGCGAGAACCCTGACCTAAGAGGAGCTCACGAGGGCTGTGGACTTCTTGAACAGACACAAAGCACCAGGACCGGACGGGATCCCAGGAATATTCTATCAGACCTTCTGGAATCTCCTCAAGGACAACGTGGCAGAGGTCTTCAGAGCAGTATACAGGGAAAAGAGGGTGGGTACATGGGACAGAGTATGGTTATGGACATCGATTAAGGCAGCCCCAAGCACCTCTCTGATTCAGAGGGGTTGGGTTCAATGCGCAAGACACATTTCAGTTGAATGCATTCAGTTGTGCAACTGACTAGGTATTCTCGTTCCCTTTCCGTCTCTTATCCCCAAGAAAGAGGACCTCAAGGACCTCCGAACTGTCGCCCCCATCAACCTCCTCTCCGTCGACTACAAAATCATGACCAAGGCCCTCACCAAATGGTTCCAGACACACCCCTCCTCAGTAATAGCCCCACACCTGCAGCATCCTTGATAGGTCCATCAATGACAACCTGCTCCTGGTGAAAGATCTCATCCTGCACCTTTTCATCCTAGACCAGGAGAAGGCTTTTGACAGGTATAGCTATGGCTTCCTCCAGAGGGTGCTAACCAGATTAACTTTCCCCAACACATCATCCACTGGTCCGAACACTGCTACGAAAATATCACAAGCAGAGTTCTGTTAAAGAACACTCTCACAGACCCATTCCCCAACAGATCTGGCATATGCCAAGGTTGCCCCCTAGCCCCTCTGCTGTACGTCATCTACCCAGAGCCATTACTCCAGAAGATCAGGTCAACACCAGAAATCTCGGGCTACCAGGGGCCCAAGGGGGGAGGCTCAAAGTGGTGGCATACATGGACGACATCACCATAGTCTGCACAGATAGTCACTCCATCGCCATGGCAACAAAGGTGGTAGACGACTACTATGCAGCCACTGGCACCCTCGTCAACAGGGGTCAGAGTGAACTGTTCCTCTCACAGGACTGGCATAAATCTCTCACCACCTCTTTCCCTGTCAAAACAGAGACCATCAAGCTGCTGGTGGTCACCGTCCAGAGGGATAGAGGTGGCTCCTTAACCTGGGAGAAGACCATGTGCCACATCCAACAGAATATCTGTGAATGGAGCGCACAATCCCTTACAATGACGGGTAAGATCCTGGTCCTGAAGGCAATCGTTCTCACCATTCTCCTGTACCTAGGCAGGCATTTCCCCATACAGTGCAACCAGCAAGAAGATTGAATGCATGATGTTCACCTTTGTCTGTGAAAGCCAGATGAAATGACTCAAGCACAGAACCTTGTACAAAGCAGTTGAGAATGGGGGGAAGGTGGTCCCAGGCATCCTTAAAAATTATTGTTCACCTAACTTCATTGTCCGAGTTTACAATAGGCTTTACAGCGAAAGCATGACATGCGATTGTTTGAGAACTGCGCCCCACATCAACATATTTTTCCACCGGCACAGGCTTCATAAAATCACAAATAGCGATTTAAATATTCATTTACTTTTTGAAAATCTTGCTCTGATTTGCAATCCAAAGGGTCCCAGCTACAACATGTATTTGTTGTTTTGTTAGATAAAATCCTTCTTTATATCGCAAAAGGTCTGTTTAGTTGGCGCCATTGATTTGAGTAATCCACTCGTTCAACATGCAGAGAAAGGAATCCAAAAAGCTACCGCTAAACTTTGTTAAAACAAGTCAAAATACATTTATATTTAATCCTCAGGTACCCTAAAATGTTCAATAGGAAAGCAAAATTAGCAGGTGCGCGTCCACTTCGTTGAGCGCATAGACTGATTTCCAACTCTGACTCCCAGTCCTAAAACTCAAAATTCTTCCTCGTTTGGGAAGAAACAAGCCTGAAACTTTGAACAAAGACTGTTGACATCTAGTGTAAACCATAGGAATTGTAATCTGGGAGCTGGAATTGCATATGCCCCTATGCTTTCCATTGTAAGAGCATGGGCTCTCAAAAACAAAATCTGGTTGGTTTTTCTTTGGATTTTCTCCCACCATATCAATTGTGTGATAGTCTCATACATTATTTTAACATTTCTACAAACTTCAAGTGTTTTCTATCCAATAATACTAATTATATGCATATCCTGGCTTCTGGGCCTGAGTAAGAGGCAGTTTACTTTGGGAAAGTCAGTCAGACAGGAAGTGGAGAAAAATAAACCCTAGCATGAAGACGTTTTAACATCATTAGGGCACATGGTCTATACAGATTGGTCTCCTACATCCACAAGACAGACAGTAAAGCCAGCTACTTCGAACTGTACTTTGTCACCCCCATCCCCAGAACCCTGAGGAGGAGGATCACTATCCTTCTCAGGGATCACGCCATCACAGACTTCCACAAAGACCCAGACCAGGTGAGGGCAGTATGGGGGGTGGCAAGATGAAAGGACATCAACATGTAAACCGCCCTCTGTGCCGCCCAGACCAATACCATGGACACATTCTCTACTCCCCCTTCTCACTCTCTATTTCTCTCTACCTCCCTCTAATTGTTTTATTTTTAATTTAACCTCTTCAACCTATGGGGGCGCTATGTCATTATTGGATAAAAAGACGTGCCCGTTTTAAGCGCAATATTTTGTCACGAAAAGATGCTCGACTATGCATGTAATTGACAGCCTTGGAAAGACAAAACTCTGACGTTTCCAAAACTGCAAAGATATTATCTGTGAGTGCCCCAGAACTAATGCTACAGGCGAAACCAAGATGAAGTTTCATACTGGAAATGCCCCAGATTCTGAAGGCGCTGTGTTCCAATGTCTCCTTATATGGCTGTCAATGCGGCAGGAATGAGCCTGCCCTTTGTGTCGTTTCTCCAAGGTGTCTGCAGCATTGTGACGTGTTTGTAGGCATATCATTGGAAGATTGACCCTATAAGAGACTACATTTACCTGGTGTCCCGCCCGGTGTCCTGTGTCGAAATTATTGCGTAATCTGTAGGTCCATGCGCGTTCCATTTCTTCAGAAGAGAAAGTCAACTGCCACGAAGGATTTTATCGTCGATAGATATGTGAAAAACACCTTGAGGATTGATTCTAAACATCGGTTTGCCATGTTTCTGTCGATATTATGAAGTTAATTTGGAAAAAAGTTTGCGTTTTAATGACTTAATTTTCGTTTTTTTTCTTACCCAAACGTGATGAAGAATGATGAAGAAAACGGACCGATTTGTCAACACAAATCATCTTTTTTGTAAAAACGGAACATTTGCTATCTAACTGAGAGTCTCCTCATTGAAAACATCTGAAGTTCTTCAAAGGTAAATGATTTTATTTGAATCCTTTTCTGGTTTTTGTGAAAATGTTGCCTGCTGAATGCTAACGCTAAATGCTACGCTAAATGCTACACTAGCTATCAATACTGTTACATAAATGCTTGTTTTGCAATGGTTGAGAAGCATATTTTGAAAATCTGAGATGACAGTGTTGTTAACAAAAGGCTAAGCTTGAGAGCAAATAGATTAATTTCATTTCATTTGCGATTTTCATGAATAGTTAACGTTGCGTTATGGTAATGAGCTTGAGGCTGTAGTCACGATACCGGATCCGGGATGGCTCGACGCAAGAAGTTAACCTTTATTTAACTAGGCAAGTCAGTTAAGAACAAATTCTTAATTCACAATGACAGCCTACCCCAGCCAAACCCAGACGACACTGGGACAATTGTGCGCCACTCTATGACTCACAATCATGGCCGGAGCACCAGACAAAGCATGGAGGGGGGACAAAACATCTAACCTTCACCCGGAATGAGCAGAACACAGGGGAATGCCACCATTGACCTCCGGGTCTAGGGCTCCCTATTGTGTCTGCTTGCTCCTCAGGTTGTCCTTCCTCCCCTCTGCAGGCCCAGTCACAGCACCAGCATCCACCCAGTACCCGGTTTCCAGCACTAGACCACCAGATGAGACGTGGAGGAGATACCAAAGATCAGACCTTCACCAGGAGCGAGCAGGCCACAGGAGAGTACTACCATTGACCTATGGGTCTGGAGCTACCTTGTGGGTCTGCTTGCTCTTCTTCTTCTTTGGGTTTGCGGATTGCATCCAACTGTTGAGGTGCATACACAGTGCTGAAGTGTGAGGCCAGTCACAACCTACCTACAATAAATTGTTTTCATTATTCATGTTCCTAAAAGGAAAAAAATTGCACCACTATTTAATAAAAAATATAAAAATCACCACCCATTCCACTATTTTCCCCCTAACTGACTCGTACACCCACCCCAACATCTATTTTCTGTGATTTACCTGCCATTTCTGCAGTACAGTTGATAATCATGGCAATGAATGCTATAAGAAGCCAACCTTACCCAAAGCACAAATTCGTATCACTCTGTATTGTACTCTAGGTCTACTACTCACCCTTTTGACCCATCATCCTCTACTCTCTTCAATGCCTCAGAAAATGACACCTTCTGTTCTACTCTGACTCTGGCAATTTCAACCTGTCCATCGCACTGGACAGTTCTGATCCCCAGCAACATGGGCACCCCCAGAATTGACATGAAATTTGTTTCCCACCGATACTACACATTCCTTTGTCCATACTTCTCACATCTATTCATCTCCCTCCTACACACTACTGCAACATGACCATAGTCTGAAACACCTTAGTGGGATCTGCACAAAAGCTCTCATTGGAAAAATGACATATCCTAACATGACTTTATCAGGTAAAGACTCTGCTTCAAAACTCAAAAGGACGGCCAATGTCTTCTCAGTTTCACCATGCCTGCCAACCAGTTCTGTGTCGCACCAAATGACGGGCTTCACAGACATAGAGAATTTTTCATTTAAGTTGCTCCACCTCAACACTTAAAGCCACACCAGCAATCACTCCTTTCATAGGATTAGAAAGGCACACACCTGTCTATATAAGGTCCCACAGTTGACAGTGCATGTCAGAGCAATAACCAAACCATGAAGTTAAAGGAATTATCCGTAGAGCTCTGAGACAGGATTGTGGCAAGGCTCAGATCTGGGAAAGGGTACCAAAAAAGGTCTGCAGCATTGAAGGTCCCCAAGAACACAATGGCCTCCATCATTCTTCAATGGAAGAAGTTAGGAACCACCAAGACTCTTCCTAGAGCTGGCCGCCCAGCCAAACTGAGAAATCGGGGGAGAAGGGCCTTGGTCAGGGTGGTGACCAAGAACCAGATGGTCACTCTGACAAAGCTCCGGAGTTCCTCTGTGGAGATGGGAGAACCTTTCAGAAGGACAACCATCTCTGCAGCACTCCAAGAATCAGGCCTTTATGGTAGAGTGGCCAGACGGAAGCCACTCCTCAGTTAAAGGCACATGACAGCTCGCTTGGCCTGAATGCCAAGCGTCATGTCTGGAGGAAACCTGGCACCATCCCTACGGTGAAGCATGGTGGTGGCAGCATCATGCTGTGGGGATGTTTTTCAGCGGCAGGGACTGGGAGACGACTCAGGTAAAGATGAATGGAGCAAAGTACAGAGAGATCCTTGTTGAAAACCTGCTCCAGAGGGCTCAGGACCTCAGACTGGGGCAAAGGTTCACCTTCCATCAGGACAATGACCCTAAGCACACAACCAAGACAAAACAGGAGTGGCTTCCGAACAACTCTCTGAATGTCCTTGGCACTCATGGCTTCAGCAGAGAGATCTGGGGGGACTGTCATCTGCAGCACCTTTATATCCTCTGTCTGCATTCCCCATTAGTAAACAATGCTTTCAAGAAATTGTTATTTTGTCTGAAACGTTGCTTATTTTGCCTGTAAACTTGAGTCATGTGTGGGGTCATAGAGGGGAGATGCTGCACATGCTCAAGAACATTTTAATTTTTAGTTCAATCAGAAGCACACATACAGAGATTGTGTGTGTGTGTGTGTGTGTGTGTGTTGTGTGTGTGTGTGTGTGTGTGTGTGTGTGTGTGTGTGTGTGTGTGTGTGTGTGTGTGTGTGTGTGTGTGTGTGTGTGTGTGTGTGTGTGTGTGTGTGTGTGTGTGTGTGTGTGTGTAAAGGATTTTATAACTACCGGGTCAAATTTGTATAACTACCCTACCCTAAGTCAATCTTTGTTCCCTGGTGGTGTACAGCTTTCATGGAAATATGAACAAAAGCAATGTTTCACTTTTTCTAGTGCTGGGGTCACTCTAGGAAAAGTAATCAAATTTCAAGTTGAAAAAATATAATTTAGGGGGTTTTCTCTGCTGTTAAACATAGTGGCTGGTGATTTTTGACCCTTAAGACAACACAAGGGTTAATGGTTGAATATTTACCCATGTCTATTTGCTCTGTAAACACAGCCAGTTTGAGAGCTTTTGATAAAGCCCAGATGTGCAGGTGATATAAAAATCGAATCAAATCAAATTGTATTAGTCGCATGCGCCGACTACAACAGGTGTAGATCTTACAGTGAAATGGTTACTTATGAGCCCTTAACCAACAGTGCAGTTTCAAAACATACGGATAAGAATAAGAGATAAAAGTAACAAGTTATTAAAGAGGAGCAGTAAAAAATAACAAAACATACAGGGGGGTGCCGGTATAGAGTCAATGTGCGGGGGCACCGGTTAGTTGAGGTAGCATGTACATGTAGGTAGAGTTAATTAAAGTGACTATGCATAGATGACAAAAGAGAGTGGCAATGGTGTGGAGAGGGGAGGGGGGGGCACTGTGAATAGTCTGGGTAGCCATTTGACTAGATGTTCAGGAGTCTTATGGCTTGGGGTTAGAAGCTGTTTTAGTAGCCTCTTGGACCTAGACTTGGTGCTCCGGTACCGTTTGCCGTGTGGTAGCAGAGAGTCTTTGACAATTTTCAGGGCCTTCCTCTGACACTGCCTGGTATAGAGGTCCTAGATGGCAGGAAGCTTGGCCCCAGTGATGTACTGGGCCGTTCGCACTACCCTCTGTAGTGCCTTGCAGTCAGAGGCCGAGCAGTTGCCATACCAGGCAGTGATGCAACCAGTCAGGATGCTCTCGATGGTGCAGCTGTAGAACCTTTTGAGGATCTGAAGACCCATGTCAAATCTTTCCAGTCTCTTGAGGGGGAATAGGTTTTGTCGTGTCCGCTTCATGACTGGCATGGTGTGCATGGACCATGTTAGTTTGTTGCAGATCTCAACCTGCTCCACTGCAGTCCCGACGATGGGAATGGGGGAGTGCTCGGTCCTCTTTTTCCTGTAGTCCACAATCATCTCCTTTGTCTTGATCACTTTGAGGGAGAGGTTGTTGTCCTGGCACCACATGGCCAGGTCTCTGACCACCTCCCTATAGGCTGTCTCGTTGTTGTCGATGATCAGGCCTACCACTGTTGTGTCATCTGCAAATGTAATGATGGTTTCGGAGTCGTGCCTGGCCGTGCAGTCATGAGTGAACAGGGAGTAGGAGGGGACTGAGCACGCACCCTTGAGGGGCCCCTGTGTTGAAGAGCAGCGTGGCGGATGTGTTGTTACCCTTACCACCTGGGGGCGGGCCGTCACAAAGTCCAGGATCAAGTTGCAGAGGGAGGTGTTCAGTCCCAGGGTCCTTGGCTTATTGATGATCTTTGAGGGCACTATGGGGTTGAACGCTGAGCTGTAGTCAATGAATAGCATTCTCACATAGGTTTTCCTTCTGTCCAGGTGGATAGGGCATTGTGGACTGCAATAGAGACTACATCTGTGGATCTGTTGGGGTGATATGAAAATCGGAGTGGGTCTAGGGTTTCTGCGATGATGGTGTTAATGTGAGCCATGACAAGCCTTTCAAAGCACCTCATGGCTACAGACATGAGTGCTACATGTCGGTATTAATTTAGGCAGGTTACCTTGGTGTTCTTGGGCACAGGCACTATGGTGGTCTGCTTAAAAAATGTTGGTATTACAGACTCGGACAGGGAGAGGTTAAAAATGTCAGTGAAGACACTTGCTAGTTGGTCAGCGCAGTACACGTCCTGGTAATCCGTCTGGCCCTGCGGCCTTGTGAATGTTAACCTGACTAAAGTTCTTACTCACATTGGCTGCGGAGAGCGTGATCACACAGTCTTCCAGTACAGCTGGTGCTCTCATGTATGTTTCAGCATTATTTGCCTCGAAGCGAGCATAGAAATAGTTTAGCTCGTCTGGTAGGCTCGTGTCACTGGGCAGCTCTTGGCTGTGCTTCCCTTTGTAGTCTGTAATGGTTTGCTGGTCCTGCCACATCTGACAAGCATCAGGGCCGGTGTAGTACAACTCGATCTTAGTCCTGTATTGACACTTTGCCTATTTGATCGTTCGTCAGAGGGCTTATAAGCTTCCGAGTTACAGTCCCGCTCCTTGAAAGCGGCAGCTCTAGCCTTTAGCTCAGTGCGGATGCTGCCTGTAATCCATGGTGTCTGGTTGGGGTATGTACGTACGGTCACTGTGGGGACGACGTCATCGATGCATTTATTGATGAAGCCAATGACCGATGTGGTGTACTCCTCAATGCCATTAGAGGAATCCTGGAACATATTCCAGGATGTGCTAGCAAAACTGTCCTGTAGCTTAGCATCTGTTTCATCTGACCACTTTATTATTGATTTAGTCACTGGTGCTTCCTGCTTTAATTTTAGCTTGTAAGCAGGAATCAGGAGGATAGATTTATGGTCAGATTTGAAAAATGGAGGGCGAGGGAGAGCTTTGTATGCATCTCTGTATGTGGAGTATAGGTGGTCCAGAGATATTTTCCCTGTGGTTGCACGTTTAACATGTTGACAGAAATTAGGTAAAACTGATTTAAGTTTCCCTGCGTTAAAGTCCTTGGCTACTAGGAGCGTCGCCTCTAGGTGAGCGTTTTCTTGTTTGCTTATGGCAGAATACAGCTCATTCAATGCTGTCTTGGTGCCAGCATCTGACTGTGGTGGTATGTAAACAGCTACAAAGAATATAGATGAAAACTCTCTTGGTAAGTAATGTGGTCTGCAGCTTATCATGAGATACTCTACCTAAGGCAAGCAATGGCTTAAGACTTCCTTAGATATCTTGCACCAGCTGTTGTTTACAAAAATACATAGACCACCGCCCCTTGTCTTCCCAGACGCCGCTGTTCTATCCTGCCGGTACATCGTGTAACCAGCCAGCTGTATGTTGATATTCTCGCAGCCACGACACTGTGAAGCATAAGATGTTACAGTTTTTAATGTCCCGTTGGTAGTTTAATCTTCCCAATAACTCGTCCATTTTATTGTCCAAAGATTGCTGACAGCCGCTGCACTTGAGACCATATACCACGGGTATGACAAAACATGTATCTCCACTGCCCTAATTTCATTGGTAACCAGTTTACAATAGCAATAAGGCACCCCAGGGGCCCGTGGCACAATGCCTTGCGTGTTAGTACATTACATTTGAATGGTTTATTGCGTTCTCTGGCATTGTGTTGCCCCTTTATACATTGAAATGTTCAGTCTTTTTTTGTTGGAGGGCGAGGGAGAGCTTTGTATGCATCTCTGTATGTGGAGTATAGGTGGTCCAGAGATATTTTCCCTGTGGTTGCACGTTTAACATGTTGACAGAAATTAGGTAAAACTGATTTAAGTTTCCCTGCGTTAAAGTCCTTGGCTACTAGGAGCGTCGCCTCTAGGTGAGCGTTTTCTTGTTTGCTTATGGCAGAATACAGCTCATTCAATGCTGTCTTGGTGCCAGCATCTGACTGTGGTGGTATGTAAACAGCTACAAAGAATATAGATGAAAACTCTCTTGGTAAGTAATGTGGTCTGCAGCTTATCATGAGATACTCTACCTAAGGCAAGCAATGGCTTAAGACTTCCTTAGATATCTTGCACCAGCTGTTGTTTACAAAAATACATAGACCACCGCCCCTTGTCTTCCCAGACGCCGCTGTTCTATCCTGCCGGTACATCGTGTAACCAGCCAGCTGTATGTTGATATTCTCGCAGCCACGACACTGTGAAGCATAAGATGTTACAGTTTTTAATGTCCCGTTGGTAGTTTAATCTTCCCAATAACTCGTCCATTTTATTGTCCAAAGATTGCTGACAGCCGCTGCACTTGAGACCATATACCACGGGTATGACAAAACATGTATCTCCACTGCCCTAATTTCATTGGTAACCAGTTTACAATAGCAATAAGGCACCCCAGGGGCCCGTGGCACAATGCCTTGCGTGTTAGTACATTACATTTGAATGGTTTATTGCGTTCTCTGGCATTGTGTTGCCCCTTTATACATTGAAATGTTCAGTCTTTTTTTTTTTGTTGGAGGGCGAGGAGAGCTTTGTATGCATCTCTGTATGTGGAGTATAGGTGGTCCAGAGATATTTTCCCTGTGGTTGCACGTTTAACATGTTGACAGAAATTAGGTAAAACTGATTTAAGTTTCCCTGCGTTAAAGTCCTTGGCTACTAGGAGCGTCGCCTCTAGGTGAGCGTTTTCTTGTTTGCTTATGGCAGAATACAGCTCATTCAATGCTGTCTTGGTGCCAGCATCTGACTGTGGTGGTATGTAAACAGCTACAAAGAATATAGATGAAAACTCTCTTGGTAAGTAATGTGGTCTGCAGCTTATCATGAGATACTCTACCTAAGGCAAGCAATGGCTTAAGACTTCCTTAGATATCTTGCACCAGCTGTTGTTTACAAAAATACATAGACCACCGCCCCTTGTCTTCCCAGACGCCGCTGTTCTATCCTGCCGGTACATCGTGTAACCAGCCAGCTGTATGTTGATATTCTCGCAGCCACGACACTGTGAAGCATAAGATGTTACAGTTTTTAATGTCCCGTTGGTAGTTTAATCTTCCCAATAACTCGTCCATTTTATTGTCCAAAGATTGCTGACAGCCGCTGCACTTGAGACCATATACCACGGGTATGACAAAACATGTATCTCCACTGCCCTAATTTCATTGGTAACCAGTTTACAATAGCAATAAGGCACCCCAGGGGCCCGTGGCACAATGCCTTGCGTGTTAGTACATTACATTTGAATGGTTTATTGCGTTCTCTGGCATTGTGTTGCCCCTTTATACATTGAAATGTTCAGTCTTTTTTTGTTGGAGGGCGAGGAGAGCTTTGTATGCATCTCTGTATGTGGAGTATAGGTGGTCCAGAGATATTTTCCCTGTGGTTGCACGTTTAACATGTTGACAGAAATTAGGTAAAACTGATTTAAGTTTCCCTGCGTTAAAGTCCTTGGCTACTAGGAGCGTCGCCTCTAGGTGAGCGTTTTCTTGTTTGCTTATGGCAGAATACAGCTCATTCAATGCTGTCTTGGTGCCAGCATCTGACTGTGGTGGTATGTAAACAGCTACAAAGAATATAGATGAAAACTCTCTTGGTAAGTAATGTGGTCTGCAGCTTATCATGAGATACTCTACCTAAGGCAAGCAATGGCTTAAGACTTCCTTAGATATCTTGCACCAGCTGTTGTTTACAAAAATACATAGACCACCGCCCTTGTCTTCCCAGACGCCGCTGTTCTATCCTGCCGGTACATCGTGTAACCAGCCAGCTGTATGTTGATATTCTCGCAGCCACGACACTGTGAAGCATAAGATGTTACAGTTTTTAATGTCCCGTTGGTAGTTTAATCTTCCCAATAACTCGTCCATTTTATTGTCCAAAGATTGCTGACAGCCGCTGCACTTGAGACCATATACCACGGGTATGACAAAACATGTATCTCCACTGCCCTAATTTCATTGGTAACCAGTTTACAATAGCAATAAGGCACCCCAGGGGCCCGTGGCACAATGCCTTGCGTGTTAGTACATTACATTTGAATGGTTTATTGCGTTCTCTGGCATTGTGTTGCCCCTTTATACATTGAAATGTTCAGTCTTTTTTTGTTGGAGGGCGAGGGAGAGCTTTGTATGCATCTCTGTATGTGGAGTATAGGTGGTCCAGAGATATTTTCCCTGTGGTTGCACGTTTAACATGTTGACAGAAATTAACAAAAAAACACAATTGGTTGGGTGCACAGTTGGGGTCACATTAAACGTCTCCCTTCTGCTCCGGCGCCACCTAGTATTCATTAATGTGATGTAATATGCAAATGCCTACAGCCTACCTGCTTGCTCTAATCCCTTGTAATTACAGTAAAATACTATAATAAATGTTTTCATACAGTTTAATAGTCAGAGATATAACATAAGATATCTTGTTGTAATTACAATTATTTTGAAGACCAATGTATCCTTAACTACAACGCCTGTGCCCGCTCGTGTTACAATTAAAACCAATATTTTTGCTTGCAAAGAACACTGTATAATATGTCACTATTCCAATAATATACTGTAAATTAAATTACAGTATCATTGTTGGTACCATTATATGGATTACCGTAAAATGGATTACAGTAGCTGTAACTGTAAAATAAATTACAAAAATTTACTGGATTATTGCAGAGGAAATGTTTTATACTGTATGTAATGTGCAATATCTATTTAGGCTGAATTAGGAATTTACATGGCCACATAATTGTTATATATTCTGATATACAGCGCATTTGGTATTCTGGCTCCTTGACTTATTCCACATTTTTTTAAGCTACAGCCTTATTCCAAAATGGATTAACGAGTTGTTTTTTCCTCATCAAACTACACACAATACCCCAAAATTACAAAGCAAAAACTACTTTTTAGACATTTTTGAAAAACAAAAGAAGAAAAAAAAAACATTTATAGAAGTATTTAGAGCCTTTCCTCAGTACTTTGTTGAAGGACAATCAGGCTTTTATGGTAGAGTAGCCAGACAGATACCATTACTCAGTAAAAGGAACATGACAGCCGGCTTGGAGTTAGCCAAAAGGCATCTAAAGGACTCTCAGACCATGAGAAACAAGATTCTTTGGTCTTAAAAAAAAAAAGACTCTTTGACCTGAATGCCAAAAGTCACGTCTGGAGGAAACCTGCCACCATCCCTACGGTGAAGCATGGTGGTGGCAGCATCATGCTGTGTGGATGTTTTTCAGCAGCAGGAACTGGAAGACTAGTCAGGATCGAGGCAAAGATGAACGGAGCAAAGTACTTGATGAAAACCTGCTCCAGAGTGTTCCGGTCCTCAGACTGGGGTGAAGGTTCACCTTCCAACAGGACAATGACCCTAAGCACAGCCAAGACAACGCAGGATTGGCTTCGGGACAATAATCTGAATGTCCTTGAGTGGCCCAGCCAGAGCTCAGACTTGAACCCAATCGAACATCTCTGGAGAGACCTGAAAATAGCTCCCCTTCCAACCTGACAGAGCTTGAGAGGATTTGCAGAGAAGAATTGGAGTAACTCCCCAAATACAGGTGTTCCAGGCTTGTAGCATCCTACCCAAGAAGACTCAAGGCTGTAATCGCTGCCAAATGTGCTTCAACAAAGTACTGAGTAAAGGGTCTGAATACTTATATAAATGTCATATTTCAGTTTATTATATTTGATAAAATAGCAAACATTTCTAAAAATCAGGTTTTTACTTTGTCATTATGGGTTATTGTGTGTAGATTGATGAAGGGAAAAAATATTTGATTTATTTTAGAATAAGGCTGTAACCTATCAAAATTTGGAAAAGTCAAGGTGTCTGAATACTTTCCAAAGGCACTGTACCTTAGTGACTTGTTGCATATATTATTGTGGAGTCACTACAATGTTGTTAATGCATCCTTAGTTCTCACCCATCACAGCCATTGAACACTGTAACTGCTCACCAATGACCTCATGGTAACAGCCCTGATCAGTTTCATTCCTGTCCTGCAGCTCAGTTCAGAAGGACGACTGTATCTTGTCTAGGTTGACTAATACATAATGAACAGCACAATTATTAACTAGACCATGCTTAGAGATATTCAATGTCTGATTTGTTGTTGTTACCCATCTACCAAATCACTGCGTTTTGTTTCTGAGGCTTTCGAAAAGCTCCCTGGTTTTTGTATTTGAATCTTGAAGTTCAATACTTGACTTAGGGACCTTACAGATGTTGAATGTATGGGGGATCGAGGAATTGTTACTTATTTAAAAATGATTCCATGTAAATTTAAAAATGATTCCATGTAAATTTAATGTGATTTGTTAAGACACATTTTTGCTAATGAACTAATTTAGGCTTGCCTAAACAAAGGGGCTGAATACTTATGCAACAAATATATTTGAATTATTACATTTTTTATTCATCATTTTTTTTAAATCACCTTTTTCTTCCACTTGACATTAGAGTGAGTATTTTGTTGACAGATTGTTGACAAAATGTTTTATTCATTTTAATACCACTTTGTAACAATAAAATATTAAGAAATCCAAGGGGTCTGAATAGTTTTGCAAGGCAAGATAACTAATTAAAAGGTAAGCCGTGCCTTTTTCCTCCGCACATGCTGTAAATGAGTTCCTTAATCACTGTGTGTATCCTTGTGTATGTTTAAAGTGCTTTAGGAACCAGTTATCCAATGTGAAAACCCTTAAATGTCCATATCCCTGCTGTCATATTGGAAATTAAAGTGTATGTGCATGCCTCTGATTTGATGTCTGATTTTTAGATAGGGAGAGCTATAAAAATGTACTTTACATATCATATTTAGGATACACTTTAACAGTTAACCATGGACACTTGACCTAGACACTGATGTTATATTTTTCACCTTGAACAGTTAAGGTTTAGCTTGAGGAAGGGTAGCACCTA
This sequence comes from Oncorhynchus nerka, assembly GCF_034236695.1. Lineage (NCBI taxonomy): Eukaryota > Metazoa > Chordata > Actinopteri > Salmoniformes > Salmonidae > Oncorhynchus > Oncorhynchus nerka. The sequence continues at coordinate 38,130,343 of NC_088403.1, forward strand.
GATCTGTGCCTATGGTCATTATCTATGCTGAGGTGCCATAACAGAGCATGTGCCGGGAGTCACCAGAGGGGGCAGCACCTCCCCACAACAACAACAACACTCGTCCCTCCATCCCCTATTATTGGATCCTGGGAAAAACTGACTTATAGATGATGACGACCATCATACCGCTTTTTCTCTCTCTCTTTCTTTCTCTCTCTCTCTCACTTACTCACAGCCCACTGCTCTGCTCCACCAATAATGGAGTGACTTATGGTATTGTTATTGTATGGCAGGCAGACAGGCAGATGAAGCAGGCAGCATAAAATGGAAAAGCAATTAGCTTTAGCTAGGTTCAGGGTTGTGTTGCGAGTGTGATGATGCATGTCTCTGGCTCCTGCATCATTCCTGCGTCACTTTCCTACCCAGTCCTCTGTGTACAGCTAATACAACCACGTCACATACACTTAGTATACAAAATATTTTACGAACACCTGCTCTTTCCATGACATATTTCCATGACTGACCAGGTGAATCCAGGTGAAAGCTATGATCCCTTATTGATGTCACTTATTAAATCCACTTCAATCAGTGTAGATGAAGGGAAGGAGAAAGGTTAAAGAAGGATTGTTAAGCCTTGAGACAATTGAGACATGGATTGTGTATGTGTGCCATTCAGAGGGTGAATGGACAAGACAAAAGATTTAAGTGCCTTCGAACGGGGTATAGTAGTAGGTGCTTTGTGTACTGGTTTGTGTCAAGAACTGCAACGCTGATGGGTTTTTCACGCTCAACAACTGTATGTATCAAGAATGGCCACCACCCAAAGAACATCCAGCCACCTTTACACAACTGTGGGAAGCATTGGAGTCAACAGACTATTGGAGGTGCACAGTACTTCATAGAGCCATGGCTACATGGAACTCTATTACACATCAGGTAACTGATGTAAGCAGTAGAATCTCATTTAAAAAACAGATAAAAATACACATTATGGAACAGCGGGGACTGAGAAAAGACACACACAGGCACAGACACACACGTGCACATGGACGTTGTATTGTAAATATGTGGTGGTGGAGTGGTGACCTGAGGGAACACACTGAATGTGTTGGGTAGTAAGGTGTTATGAACTGTATGTAACGGTCTTATGTTGCTGGACCTCAGGAAGGGTAGCTGCTGGGGATCCTTAATAAATAGAAATACAAACATGGGCCAGCATCCCTGTGGAATGCTTGACACCTTAAGTCCATGCCCGATGAAATTGAGGAAAATGTTTGGTATACTCAGTTTCTGTCCTCAATTAGGGACTATGGTTTCAGCAGTCATTATTTTAATTGATTCTGTCATGTCTAAGTGAAGCGGTCAGATTTATGAACAATACTTTAACTCTTAGTGTGTAATGAATTCCGTCTACCTGTAGTGTGTGTGGGAATGCTTACTCAATGTGTAAATTGAGCCATCTTTAGAGGAGCTGTAATAACTATTTTGATCACTAGTATTACTACTGTATATATGCAAACTCCCTTACCCATTTGGTTTATAGGGTTTCATCAATGACTGAGGAAGTTTTACCAGTAGGTCAAGATGACGACACAAGTATGATTTATGTACAAAAAGAGATTTAATTGAAAAGTTTGTATAAAAAAAAATATCTCCAGATCTCTATCATTCATGTCATACAGCTAAACTGAAAGAGAATATCTAACACTAGGCAAGCCACAGATTCATCATAGTCACTAACTAGAATAGCCCTATCCAACCCAATAGCCATACGTGTACCATGGAGCTCAATGCATGTAGACCGCACACGTGTAATGTACCCCCAAAAAAACAGATGTACTTTTAGATGAATTATTCCAACATTACCACAGAAAGGTCTATAATTAAAAAAAAAAAAAAAGTTAAATAACATTCATAGCTCTTCCAAATGTAAGTAAACCTTGTTTTATTCCCTTCAGACAACTTCAGTGCATCCATCCACAATCAAAACAAATTGTGTAAAAGAAAATTATTACAGGAATGCAAAACAAAAGGCCATGTAAAGATATGCAAACTCTGGGATTTCTCACTCTTAAACATCAACAATAAATAAATAAGCACAAGAGTGTGGAATGTCTACATGTTGTGAAGAAATGAAAAGCATAGGAAGAAAAAAAACCTGCACAATATTTGTATTGAAAAAATAGCCCATGAATATTGCATTGATTGTGCATTTCACACTTAAGCCATGGATATACCAGTTCAGGGCAGGAGATATAGTGCCAGCTACGAGATGGGGGAAAGGCAATACATTTAAATAAAATACATTTCCAAGGGGCTAAACACACAGATATAATGTAGTTTTAATACACATTCAGAAATGAAAGGATTCAATTTTGAGAAATACAAATGACTGAGGCTATAGTATGAGTGAGCAGCTTAGTAAGTGTGAGTGAGTTGTTTCAAGCATTCCATGGTCAACACATCCCCCCCTCCTATGATCCCTAAGCATGCTGGGTGGTGTAGTTTACCACACTGTTATGGAAGAAGACAACTCATCTCCATCATGACAGGGTGGGATACGTACAAACAAACCAGCCGGAAAGGGCTATAACAAAACAAAAATGGACAAAAGTCCCGAGAAGCAGCTTTCAAAAAGGCACTACAAATCAAAATGTTTAAAAATAAAGTATTCTCCTAGCTCTATGAGAGCAGCCATGTCAGTCTGAATAGGGGGCTTTAAACCAGATGCATAAACCCACCGTCATAACAAATTAGAAAATAATAAAGTACAAAATAAATAGTCACTGGTAAAGACCGCCCCAAACAGCAAATGTCCCACATTAGGAAACAATTAATGAGGTATAAAAATAAAAGATCAAAAGGATGAACAAACTGTAATAAATTATAATAATTCCATACAAAAAAAATGTTTTCTGCCTGCCCAAGCCATGGTGGGGCATAAGGACCAGAGCCCTTTAAGTCCAGTTAACACCCCCCCTCATGTCCATTCTTTCCTCTCATCCCCTCTTTCATAGGCTCTCCTTGCTGGAGCTTGTGCTAGATATGTCCGTGTTGATGGTCCTCAGCCGGATGTCCCCATCCTCCGTCTTGGAGGATATCGACACTTCCCCAGCCAAGCGCATCCAAGGGTGGTCCAGGATCTGTTCCAGAGTAGGCCTATCTGAGGGCCGTAACGACAGGCACCACTTGATCAGCTGCTGGCACTCTGGAAGGAGGGAGAGGAAAGGGGAAAACATTAATGAGTATTTTATTTTGTGGGAGAATCTCAAGAGGGAGATTGGTGTATAGGAACACACAAGAAAAGAAAAAAGAAATGAGTGTTTAGAAATGTGTTTTAAGATTAGAAATGAGTGAATTATTGTAGATTGTATATTGGAGGTAGTACACACCATTGGACACTCTCCTCCTGAAGTACAGTCTCCCCTGGAGGATTTCCTCATCTTGCTCAAAGGGGATGTCTCCACAGACCATGTCATACAGAAGCACCCCTAGCGACCACACCGTAGCCGAGCGCCCGTGGTATCTATGGAAGCGAATCCACTCTGGCGGGCTATATACTCTTGTACCTGGAGAAAAAGGGGGGGAAAAGGCTCATTAGTGATGTTTTACTTCTATAATAGTGATGTTTACTTCTATAATAAACATCAAACAGTTTATTTGGGGCATTTCATGTGACAATAAAAGGACTATATTGCAATACTGTAGGATTTTCTAAGATATTATAAATTGATATTTTTAAAAAAAAGAGTGTGATAATGTCTCTATAAAGGCCGAACAAGGCAAGTGTAATTCCATGCAAACAAGGACTTATACTGGCATTATAATGCCCTTTTTTTCTCCACAACTCGGGCATGAGTAACTTGGATACCAAAAAAAAAACTTGAGTGCAACGCGAGCTATCACGTGACATGAATCAGCCCAAGCTCAGGTTTCACAACAAACAGATGTTACGTGGCAGCTGACCCAATAGCCATTACCTAGGCTTTGAAATGTGCTTTTCTTGTAACATAACAGGCAATGATCAACATATAACAACCTATTTTACTACACTAGTGTGTTATATTATTGACTAATATGAGATAATGTAAAGAACCTTTATAAATAACTACATAAGGACAACAAAATGAACATGGCTGATAATGTTACCACCTGAAGGGGGGGGGGGGGATTACCAGCTGATGATCTAATAATAGTATAGTATCTATATTAAAGCCAAAAAGACTCCAAATCTAATAAGTGTATACCTAAAAGTCAAAAATAGCTGGAGTCAAACAAATATAGCTGGAAGCAAGTCAAGGGTCAGTGCAGACTATCATGCACCTTCAAAAACAAAACCAGAAAATACAATGGAGCCACTGCTGGCCAAAGCACTGAGGAAGGGTAGGGTGCGTACCGTCAAAGTCAGTGTAGACTGTGTCCTTGAGAATCGCCCCTGAACCAAAGTCAATAAGCGTGAGGTCCCCAGTGCGTAGGTCTACAAGCAGATTTTCATCTTTGATATCTCTGTGAACTACTCCGCTGCTGTAGCAGTGGCGGACAGACTCCAAAACCTGACGGAAAAATCCCTTCGCAGTCTCCTCGTCCAAAGCGCCCTTCTCAGTTATGAAATCGAAAAGATCCTTAACCAGCTCCGGTCGTTCCATGACAATCAACCAGCCGTCTGGTCGCTCATACCAATCCAGGAGTTGTATAACCCCTCGAAACGACGAACTGACTTTCTTCAATAAAACAATCTCCAAAGGCACGATCACACCATTCTGTAAGAAAATATGAATCACAAATGAGTTGAGTAGAATCGATTCAAATATCAAACGACAACTAGCATGGGTGAAAAACCAAAACAAACCGGAGTGGTGATACTTACAATAGTACCCCATTCGGTCACCCGCTCCTTCTGCACGTGTTTAACTGCGACCTAATTTCGAGGTTAAAAATACATATTAGATACATTCTAGCCAGACGTGAAGACATGCATTGTAGCAACAACTAAATTAGTCAATAACCATGAGATAGATGCCTTGATGACGCCATGTGCCGAGATCAAAGCATTCCTATTCTTACCGGTGCGTCATCCGAGAGCCGACTACCGGCATAGACTGTACCGAATCCACCGCTGCCGAGCACGGATCCCACCTTGTAAACCTTTTCGAACGGCTCCTTTTCCACTTTAACTGAAGAAACATCAAATTGAGAGCAGATAAGAATAAACGATAGCCACTCGAGTCGCAGCCGTTGACTACTTTCCAGACAAGTTACTAACTAATATTAGCTATGTTTGTTAATAAATCACCGTTGTCGTGCATATCCACCACACGAAGCCATTTTACATAATTCAACGCACAGGATTTTAGAGTTAATTAAATAATTGTATTTTACTAACTATTGGACGCAATAATGATTGCAATATAAAGCTACTTCACTAAACAGTGCAACAGTATTTCTGGCAATGTACGAAGAATGACAGCGGGTTCGAATCATACCTGGCTGGAGCTGTATTTTCACCGGGTCCATGCTCGAAGGGTTGCAAATGTGTGAGAATGAGCCAAACTTTGACAGCAACATATTCGAACGGAAGACAGACGAAATCCTTGTTTATCTGAAAAGGTAGATCCCGATCCAATCCTATGGAAATATGATTGAAAAGGCTAGCTAATAAATCCAGTGTGCCAACTCCACCCGCCCGTCGCCGTGACTCAAATACAATGCAGCCTCTATCTTTTCCAGATTAGAAACGCCGAGAATCCTGTATCTTGATTTCTGCACTTGGAAGATTACAGTTTTCTTGAAGTACTGAAGAAAGGACACTTGCAGAGCTGTTAACTGCAATCGAAGAAGTTTGTAAGAAATCCAAGGGACTTGTGTTGATATCACGGAACGGATTTGAGCTCTGGCACAGTCTTTCCCTACCTTTTCTATAACGCCAATATTTTTGGACGAGTGGATAATGGTTATATCCCTCCGCCCCGAAACACTACTCGGTATTTTACTGGAATTTGTTTTAATATCCGGCAATAATTAATTGAAATGTAGAGATTTTCCAAAATATTTTTTTTTAAAAACAACAACCATTGTGTAATTTATCTGATATAAGGATATGTATACACGAACTACTTTCTCATAGTACGAGACTCCCAAGGATCTCTTGTCTGGAGGTTTTGCGCTGTGTTGACAAGCGACCTGGAGAACTCAACCAATAAGATGGTATATATTTACCATGTTTTCGATTTGGACCAATCAAATGCTCATTATTATAAAGAGGTGATTTGCGCGCACGTGGCGGGAATTCCGAGACGCCACTTCCTCTGGGAAACACTGAGCGTTCGAGTGGATCGCCGCCTTTCAAAGTGTTTCACAATGGGGATAAAAATGGTCCAACATGCGACTACATGGACTTTACAACAACAATGTGCATGTGATCAAAAGTCATGCAGTTTTACCCAGGCGAATGGGACCAAATACGTGACTGAAACGGGATGCACATTTTCGCGATTCATGTGGAACCAGCTGTTATTCTTCGTAACTAACCTTGCTGTAAATTGCCAAAAATAATGCACTGTTTAGTGAGCTAGCTTTATGTTACAATCATTTGAGTCTCTCTCGCCCAAATTGATAGTACAATGTACATACATATATTTACCGTTTGGGAGTGTGTGATATGGGTGTTATAGACATGTCTATTTCGACTTAACAAATAAAACCGTTCGTAAACTGAGCCTTGCTGTTGGAAAACCACATCGGTGTCTGACCTTTGGCTGTAGTAGATGCACCTCCCCCGACTTCACTCAACTTTCTTCTGCAGTGGGTTCCTTCAGGTTTACCACTCAAACAAGCCCACTCTTTTCACAGCATTTCACCAGGGAGGTGGGTTTTAAAGTCTAGGTACCAGTTAGCGTCGTCCTGCAAAGAGCTATTGGTCGTGTTCGAGAGCATCAACACGACTGCAGGCCGACTGACTCGACAAATCACCTTGCATCATAAATCATAAATAACGACTCATTATTATTTGTAATTGTCAGTCAATCACACTTTATTTGTAATTGTCAGTCAATCACACTTTACCCTTGATAGATTGCGCTTTTGATCCTCTCGAACACGGCCGTTGTTTTGACAGCTGGCTCATTGCTGGAGCTTTCACAGCCTGGCATCTTTGATCAGCCAAATCTAAAATATTCGGTTTCACCAAAATACTGTTCTAACCTTACAGAGGCATATCCAGTATCTCTAGGAACAATACTTAAGATTAATTGGATTTAATGTGTCCTTCACTATCAATTAAGCTTCTAAAACTTGCTTTTATTCAGGGTCTCCCATTTTCCGCATTTGGGCTGCCATTGTAGTCATTTCTAGACGACGCAGTCACGTAAGAGTATAGGCTTTAAAGTATATATAGGCTATAAAGTAATCTCCCACTTCTACAGGCAGACATCCTCAGACCCAGGATAAAAATGTGTTTCAACGCTTATTTGATAGCGAAGGACACAATTGACCCAACAAATCTTAAATATTGTTCCTAGAGATAGTGGATATGCCTCTGTAACATTAAAATATCATTTTGGTGAAACCCAATAGTCAGGGGTGGAAAAAGTACCCAATTGTCATACTTGCGTAAAAGTAAAGATACCTCTTAAAACCTCTTTATGGATTAGCCCCCTTTTTTTTTCCAATTTTCGCCTAAAATGACATACCCAAATCTAACTGCCTGTATGCATGTTCTTGGTACCATTTGATAGGAAACACTTTGAAGTTTATGGAAATCTGAAAGGAATATAGTAGATAGTAGATCACAATACACAATAGATCAGGTAAAAGATATGTTTTTTTTTTTTGTTGCATCATCTGTGACATGAAAAAGAAAACCCACACATTCAGCTAGGAAGCTGGAGGTGATTCAGATGGTGTCCACAAGACTGATAACTTCAAGAATGAGCAAGCTACATGACATTTAGTATGAAGTCACCCAGGTGTCTCTCATGATTTGCCCAAATGTACCTAAGTGGCCGAATTGGTAAATTTATACATTTTCAAGAACATAACTATAGAAAACATACAAAAATGCTATGCTAATAAAAATAAAAGTTTACACACTCCCAGGAATGTCATACATGATGAATCATTAGCTTCCCTACATAAAAGGTACATACAGGAGTGGCAACAAGAATGCTGATCCAATGTCTCCAAACACAGAAGTGAAATATTTAAGATAAGGGGCAAGTTTGCAGCCAAAGCTGATCTAATGTCACAAACCACACACAAAGTAAAAAATAAAAAAATGTACACACTATTTACAATTACACTATTTAGAACATCCTCTACCCAAGATTGTGCTGCTGGTCCCAAATCCCAAGTCTCTTTCTGCTGTAACATCCTCTACTTGTAGGCTGGCTGGGTATTCACACCTCTAGATGGCTGGGCGGGGGTTTCTTGTGGAGCCAGAGAGAGCAGCCGTCAGACTAAGTGGGGGATGGAGGACTTGAATGTGGTGTCTTTGAAGTCAGTCTTTACCGCTATTGAAGATAAAAAAAATCTGTAAGAATTCATGTTTATTGCTTGTTTTATTGAATCTTTATTTTAGCAATACATCAAATGAACAACACATCTATAAACATATATTATATAGAGTATGAGGAACACTGGTGAAGTGTGTGTTCCAATTTATTTTAATTTTTTATTAACCTTTACTTAACTAGGCAAGTCAGTACAAATTCTTATTTAGAGTGGCGCCTACCCCGGCCAACCACAGACAACGCTGGGCCAAGCCCTTATGGGACTCCCAAATCACAGCCGAATGTGATGCAGCCTGGATTCGAACCAGGTGTTAGACCACTGCGCCAGTACAATGTGTATTTTATGTTGACTTTGACATGTTGTGGCTTTCGAGTACCTTCTTTGCTAGTCATACACATATTTCATTAGGGATTATATATAGCAATCAAAGAAAATATTTCAAAAATCTCGCAAATTAATACTATGCAACTATTCAAACTGCATTAGCTTGGATTTACAATATAAAATAACATACATATAAAGACTGGTATTTAATTTACAAGTCTAAGGTAGCGTCCTCTCCTTTAGCTGTTGTCTAAACTATATTCACTGAGTCAGTGACACTTTTCCGGTAGATTTCTGCTAGAATATCATCCAAAATCTGTATTCCTGTCACGCGGGACTAGGTGTGTGTGCAGGAATCAGACGCAGAGAGAGAGTAACGGATTAAAGTGCTTTACTATTGCACACCAAACTGATAAGCCCAATACACTATACCAGACAACGCAGGACACTATACCAGACAACCCAAAACCACAGGGTGTCCAGTTTTTATTTGTTTTATTTTATTTTTATTTCACCTTTATTTAACCAGGTAGGCTAGTTGAGAACAAGTTCTCATTTGCAACTGCGACCTGGCCAAGATAAAGCATAGCAGTGTGAACAGACAACACAGAGATACACATGGAGTAAACCATTAACAAGTCAATAACACAGTAGAAAAAAATAGTCTATATACATTGTGTGCAAAAGGCATGAGGAGGTAGGCGAATAATTACAATTTTGCAGATTAACACTGGAGTGATAAATGATCAGATGGTCATGTACAGGTAGAGATATTGGTGTGCAAAAGAGCAGAAAAGTAAATAAATATAAACAGTATGGGGATGAGGTAGGTAAAATTGGGTGGGCTATTTACCGATAGACTATGTCCAGCTGCAGCGATCGGTTAGCTGCTCAGATAGCAGATGTTTGAAGTTGGTGAGGGAGATAAAAGTCTCCAACTTCAGTGATTTTTGCAATTCGTTCCAGTCACAGGCAGCAGAGAACTGGAACGAAAGGCGGCCAAATGAGGTGTTGGCTTTAGGGATGATCAGTGAGATACACCTGCTGGAGCGCGTGCTACGGGTGGGTGTTGCCATCGTGACCAGTGAACTGAGATAAGGTGGAGCTTTACCTAGCATGGACTTGTAGATGACCTGGAGCCAGTGGGTCTGGCGACGAATATGTAGCGAGGGCCAGCCGACTAGAGCGTACAGGTCGCAGTGGTGGGTGGTATAAGGTGCTTTAGTAACAAAACAGATGGCACTGTGATAAACTGCATCCAGTTTGCTGAGTAGAGTGTTGGAAGCTATTTTGTAGATGACATCGCCAAAGTCGAGGATCGGTAGGATAGTCAGTTTTACTAGGGTAAGTTTGGCGGCGTGAGTGAAGGAGGCTTTGTTGCGGAATAGAAAGCCGACTCTAGATTTGATTTTAGATTGGAGATGTTTGATATGAGTCTGGAAGGAGAGTTTACAGTCTAGCCAGACACCTAGGTACTTATAGATGTCCACATATTCTAGGTCGGAACCATCCAGGGTGGTGATGCTAGTCGGGCGTGCGGGTGCAGGCAGCGAACGGTTGAAAAGCATGCATTTGGTTTTACTAGCGTTTAAGAGCAGTTGGAGACCACGGAAGGAGTGCTGTATGGCATTGAAGCTCGTTTGGAGGTTAGATAGCACAGTGTCCAAGGACAGGCCGGATGTATACAGAATGGTGTCATCTGCGTAGAGGTGGATCAGGGAATCGCCCGCAGCAAGAGCAACATCATTGATATATACAGAGAAAAGAGTTGGCCCGATAATTGAACCCTGTTGCACCCCCATAGAGCATGCCCTCCGATTTGACACTGAACTCTGTCTGCAAAGTAGTTGGTGAACCAGGCAAGGCAGTCATCAGAAAAACCGAGGCTACTGAGTCTGCCGATAAGAATATGGTGATTGACAGAGTCGAAAGTCTTGGCAAGGTCGATGAAGACGGCTGCACAGTACTGTCTTTTATTGATGGCGGTTATGATATCGTTTAGGACCTTGTGGCTGAGGTGCACCCGTGACAGGCTCGGAAACCAGATTGCACAGCGGAGAAGGTACGGTGGGATTCGAGATGGTCAGTGACCTGTTTGTTGACTTGGCTTTCGAAGACCTTAGATAGGCAGGGCAGGATGGATATAGGTCTGTAACAGTTTGGGTCCAGGGTGTCTCCCCCTTTGAAGAGTGATGAATGGACAGTCCAGCAGGCATCAGCTATGTAGCCAAGTGATCACGGTGTCCAGGGGGCAGCGGTGGATGGGACAGGGAAGCTAGATTGGCGAGTATTATCCAGGCTAAAATAACTGGCTGGCTGTGCAGAAGGTAAAAGCCGCTAGCAGTGGCTAACAATGACTAAATAGCTTGTAGCTAGTTAGCTGGTTGGCTTCTGGAGGTTCTTGAATGTGTTCTAAAAATAAAAAATAATAGCGATTCCATATCACATTGGGTGAGGCAGGTTACCGGAAGGTATAATCAAATAAAAAATCGAAAAGAGATTGAAAGTAAATATGGGTCCAGTGAGTGGATGGGCTGACTGGGGACGCGGCGATTCAGACAGTTAGCAGGCCTGTGCTAACAAGCTAACAGTTAGTAGGCCGGGGCTAAACAAGCTAGCAGTTAGCAGGCCGAATTAGCAAGCAAGCAGATAGCAAGGGCTAGAAAGTTAGCCTTTGGGGGACGTCGCGATGGGGGCTGAGTCTGTTTATGTCTCTTCATGCGGTGACATCGATAGACCGGTCGTGGGTCCGGATATTGTAGCCCAGGAGTATGCTTCGGTGGTAGCACAGGAGTTCTGGCCGGGCTAGCTTCCAGCTAAGTGGGTGGAAACGCTAGCCAGGAGTAGTCATCCGGGGTTGCGGATAACTAATTAGCTAGTTGTGAAGATCCAGATTAAAAAGTTCGATGGGAATCCGGGGATAAAAATAATAGGTCCGTTATACTCTGGTTAGAGTCGCGTTGCTCGAACTGGCGAGAGCTTTCCGAGCTAAAGGTTAGCTGATGACCGCTAGCAATGGTTTGCTGACTGATAGCTGGTAGTTAGCTGGCTAGCTTCAGTTGAGGGGTTCCGGATCCGAAGTAAATATAAATACTTTAGAAAAAAAGCAGATCCACGTGCTACATTGGGTGAGGCGGGTTGCAGGAGAGTATTTAGATGTTGAGGTTTAGATTTTTTTTTTAAAGATATGCGAAGAAAAATATGTAAAAAAACAACGAATATATACAAGGGACACGACACGACGTCTGACTGCTACGCCATCTTGTATTATTCGTTGTTATAGAAAATAAAATACACCACGACCTAATATGTACACACGTAACAAAAGACAATCCCGCACAAAACAAGGGCGGGGTCAAACTACTACATATAGGGAAGCTAATTAAACCAAAATACACACAGGTGAAACTAATAAGACAAAACCAGCAGACAAACGAAAAGGGATCGATAGCGGCTAGTAGGACGGTGACGACGACCGCCGAGCACCGCCGGAACAGGCAGGGGAGCCAACTTCGGCGGAAGTCGTGACAGTACCCCCCTGACGCGCGGCAGGAGCCGCGCGCCGCCCTACCGGCCTCGAGGACGACCCGGAGGACGAGGCACCGGGCGGTCGGGGTGGAGGCGGTGGAAATCTCTCAGGAGAGAAGGGTCCAAAATGTCTCCCACCGGAATCCAGCATCTCTCCTCCGGACCGTACCCCTTCCAGTCCACGAGGTACTGTAGGCCCCTCACCTGGCGTCTCGAGTCCAAAATGCCACGGACTGTGTACGCCGGGGACCCCTCGATGTCCAGAGGGGGCGGAGGGACCTCAGGCACTTCACCGTCTTGCAGGGGACCAGCCACCACCGGCCCGAGGAGAGACACATGAAACGAGGGGTTAATACGATAATATCTAGGAAGTTGTAACCTGTAACACATCTCGTTTATTCTCCTCAGGACTTTGAATGGCCCCACGCACTGCGGCCCCAGCTTCCGACAGGGCAGGCGGAGGGGCAGGTTTCGGGTCGAGAGCCAGACCCTGTCCCCCAGTGCAAACACGGGGGCCTCACTGCGGTGCTGGTCAGCCCCCCTCTTCTGCCGTTCTCCCGCTAACCTTAGCGATTCCTGGACGGCTTTCCAGGTGTCCTTGGAGCGCTGTACCCATTCCTCAACTGCAGGAGCCTCAGTCTGGCTCTGGTGCCATGGGGCCAGGACCGGCTGGTAACCTAACACACACTCAAAAGGGGACAAGTTAGTTGAGGAGTGGCGTAGGGAGTTCTGAGCGAGCTCAGCCCAAGGAACATACCTTGCCCACTCACCAGGCCGGTCCCGGCAATATGACCGCAGAAACCTGCCCACATCCTGGTTTACACGCTCCACCTGCCCATTATTCTCGGGGTGAAAACCTGAGGTTAAGCTGACCGAGACCCCCAGTGTCTCCATAAACGCCCTCCATACTCTAAACATGAATTGGGGACCCCGATCAGAAACGATGTCCTCAGGCACCCCATAGTGCCGGAAGACATGGGTAAACAAGGCCTCCGCAGAGACTGGGCAACGGGATGAGACGGAAGGACTTAGAAAACCGATCCACAACGACCATGATTGTAGTACTTCCCTGGGACGGGGGAAGGTCGGTAAAGAAGTCCACCGATAAGTGTGTCCACGGCCATTGTGGAATGGGGGGGGGGGTTGTAACTTCCCTCTAGGCAAGTGCCGAGGAGCCTTGCTCTGAGCGCACACTGAGCAGGAGAAGACATAAAATCTCACGTCCTTAGCCAGCGTGGGCCACCAGTATCTCCCTCTAAGACTCCGCACTGTCCTCTCGATGCCAGGATGACCCGGGGAGGGGAGAGTATGAGCCCAACGGATCAGCTTATCCCGGACCCCCTCGGCACGTACTGAGCCCCCACTACCGGTGCCACGAGACATGAAGGTGGAATGATGGGAGTTGGCTCAACGGACCGCTCCTCGATATCATAGAGGCGGGACAGCGCGTCGGCTTTGGTGTTTTGGGAGCCTGGCCGGTATGAGATGGTAAACCGAAACCTGGTGAAAAGCATGGCCCATCTAGCTTGACGTGGATTTAGTCTCCTCGCTGCCCGGATATACTCGAGATTACGATGGTCAGTCCAGATGAGAAAAGGGTGTTTCGCCCCCTCAAGCCAATGTCTCCACACCTTCAGAGCCTTGACTACAGCTAACAACTCCCGGTCCCCCACGTCATAGTTTCGCTCGGCCGGACCGAGCTTCCTCGAAAAGAAGGCACAAGGGCGGAGCTTGGGTGGCACGCCCGAGCGCTGAGACAGCACGGCCCCGACCCCCGCTTCGGACGCGTCCACCTCCACTATGAACGCTAAAGAGGGGTCCGGATGTGCCATCACGGGCGCATTGGTGAACAGCTCCTTCAAACGACTGAAAGCCCACCTCTGCTGACCAACGCAAGCGCACCGGTCCTCCCTTCAGCAGTGAGGTGATGGGAGCAGCCACCTGACCAAAACCCCGGATAAACCCCCGGTAGTAATTGGAAAACCCTAAAAACCGCTGCACTTCTTTCACCGTGGCCGGAGTCGGCCAATTATGCACCGCTGTAACGCGGTCATCCTCCATCACCACCCCGGAGGTGGAAATACGATAACCCAGGAAGGAAACGGCCTGTTTGAAAAACTCACATTTCTCCGCCTTGCAATACAGGTCATGCTCCAGCAGTCGCCCAAGTACCACCAGAGACACATGCGCCGTGCGTGTGGCAGAATAGATTAAGATGTCATCGATGTATACTACCACTCCCTGCCCGAGCAGGTCTCGGAGAATCTCATCTACGAAGAATTGGAAGACGGCTGGAGCATTCTTCAACCCATATGGCATGACACGGTACTCATAATGACCAGATGTAGTACTAAATGCGGTTTTCCACTCATCTCCTCCCCGGATATGTACCAAATTATACGCACTCATCAGGTCCAGTTTTGTGAAGAAGCGCGCCCCGTGAAATGACTCCACCGCCTTAGCGATGAGAGGTAGTGGGTAACTAAACCCCATGTGATGGAATTTAGACCTCTATAATCAATGCATTGACGCAGACCTAATCCTTCTTCTTCACAAAAAAGAAGCTCGAGGAGACGGGTGATGTGGAGGGCCGAATGTACCCCTGTCCCAGCGATTCAGCAACATATGTTTCCATCGCTACTGTCTCCTCCTGGGACAATGGATACACGTGACTCCTAGGAAGTGCAGCGTTCTTCAGAAGGTTTATTGCGCAGTCCCCTCGACGATGGGGTGGTAATTGGGTCGCCCTCTTTTTACTGAAGGCGATAGCCAAATCGTTATGTTCAGAGGGAATACGCATGGTGGAAACCTGGTCTGGACTCTCCACCGTAGTCCCACCAACGGCAACTCCTATACACCTGCCTGAACACTCCTCTGACTACCCCTTAAGAGCCCCTGTCGCCAGGAAATCACCGGGTTTTGCTGAGCTAGCCAGGGAATGCCCAACACCACTGGAAACGCAGGTGAATCTATTAGGAACAGACTAATCTGCTCCTTATGACCCCCCTGCGTTACCATGTCCAGCGGCACCGTAGCCTCCCTAACTACTCCTGACCCTAATGGTCGGCTATCTAAGGAGTGCACGGGGAAAGGTAGGTCTAACGACACCAGGGGAATCCCTAGCCTTAACGGGAGCCCACAATCCATGAAATTCACAGCTGCGCCTGAATCGACTAGCACCTTATGCTGTAGAGAGGGAAGAAACCCAGGGAAAGAAGTTAACACATACATATGACCGACAGGAAGCTCTGGGTGAGTCTGGTGCTTACTCACCTGGGGTGATCGAGTAGTGCTCCGCCTGCCCTCCCGACTCCCAGACGAGTTCCTCCAGCACCGGTCGGCTGTGTGCCCTCGCCGACCACAACTGGTGCAGGAGTACACTCCTCCTCCGGTCCCCCTCGAAGCCGCCCCTCCTAATTCCATAGGGATAGGGGCAGGAGGGCTGGGAAGTGGAAACAACAGGACCTGAGCCGAACGCCCGCGGGCAGCCAGCAGGTTGTCGAGACGGATAGCCATGTCAATGAGGTCATCCAGTGTGAGGGTGGTGTCCCGACATGCTAGCTCCCTGCGGACGTCATCCCTGAGACTGCATCGGAAGTGATCTATCAGGGCCCTGTCGTTCCACCCTGCTCCTGAGTGTGCGTTCTCTAATTCTCTCCTTCTCTATTTCTTTCTCTCTCTCGGAGGACCTGAGCCCTAGGACCATGCCCCAGGACTACCTGACATGATGACTCCTTGCTGTCCCCAGTCCATCTGACCGTGCTGCTGCTCCAGTTTCAACTGTTCTGCCTTATTATTATACGACCATGCTGGTCATTTATGAACATTTGAACATCTTGGCCATGTTCTGTTATAATCTCCACCTGGCACAGCCAGAAGAGGACTGGCCACCCCACATCGCCTGGTTCCTCTCTAGGTTTCTTCCTAGGTTTTGGCCTTTCTAGGGAGTTGTTCCTAGCCACCGTGCTTCTACACCTGCATTGCTTGCTGTTTGGGGTTTTAGGCTGGGTTTCTGTACAGCACTTTGAGATATCAGCTGATGTACGAAGGGCTATATAAATAAATTTGATTTGATTTGATTTGATCCTGCGGCCAAGGTCCTGAACTCCAGGGCAAAGTTCTGAACTCCAGGGCAAAAAGTCCTGCGCGCTCCTCGTCTCCTGACGCAGGTGGAACAGACGTTCACCCGCCGCATGACCCTCTGGTGGATGGTCAAACACAGCTCGGAATCGGCGGGTGAACTCGGGGTAATGATCCCTCGCCGAGTCCGGACCGCTCCACACTGCGTTGGCCCACTCGAGAGCTCGCCCAGTCAAACAGGAGACGCTCACGCTCTCCTCTCCGGAGGGAGAGGTACAGTTCCAGTTGTAGAAGGAAACCCTGACACCCCGCCGCCGTTCCATCATACTCCCGTGGGAACGTCAGCCGAAGATCCCCGGAGCCAGATGCGGTAGCAGGAACAGGAAGTGCTGGAGGAGGGGGTGCTGGAGATGAGGTGGGAAGGCCACTCCTCTCCCATCGATCCATCCTCTCCATCATTTGGTCCATGGCCGAACCAATCCTATGGAGAACGCTGGTATGATGGAGGACCCTTTTCTCCATCGATGCGAGAGGAGATTCTGCGGGATTCTGTCACGCGGGACTAGGTGTGTGTGCAGGAATCAGACGCAGATTCCAGGTCAGTATAGAAAATAAAATATATCACAACCTAATATGTACACATGTAACAAAAGACAATCCCGCACAAAACAAGGGCGGGTCAAACTACTACATTTAGGGAAGCTAATTAAACCAAAATATACACAGGTGAAACTAATAAGACAAAACCAACAGACAAACGAAAAAGGGATCGGTAGCGGCTAGTAGGACGGTGACGACGACCACCGAGCACCGCCCGAACAGGCAGGGGAGCCAACTTCAGCGGAAGTCATGACAATACCTGGACTTTGATTGAGCTTTTCCAGTATTAGTAGCCATATTGTACGTTAAACATTTACAAAACACTTAGTTTTCATAACTCACAGATGTGCGTAGCGCGCTTCGACATGCTCTTGCATAAATGTCCAAATTCCACTCGACTCGCATAAGCCCGAGTTTAGCTGAAAGATTTTACTTCACACAAAGGGTTTCCACCTACTCACGTAAAGCACAGCTTGTTGGCTATCTAGCTAACTAAGTTTCAAAACAATAGATTGTCATTTGGACAAAGATACAGTCAATCAAGTGGCTAAAAATGGCTTTCCAGTGGATATACTGAATGCAGAATGATATAGCAAAGGCTGTTTACTTTGTACAGTGTCTGAGGAATAAATAAGAATATAATTTGACTGGTTAAAACAACGTTTAGCGTTAGATTTTCACAGATTTCTATCTTTGCAAGTTGAATGAGTGAAAATACAAAATCGATTGTGCATACTATATAGACCTTTTTAGGATATGAAAAATGATTTTAGCAAACAAAACTACACTACATTTGATTTCTGGGACCCTTAGGATGACGAATCAGAGCAAGATTTCAGAATGTAAGTAAAGTATTTACATTTACATTACATTTACATTTAAGTCATTTAGCAGACGCTCTTATCCAGAGCGACTTACAAATTGGTGCGTTCACCTTAAGACATCCAGTGGAACAGCCACTTTACAATAGTGCATCTAAATCTTTTAAGGGGGGTGAGAAGGATTACTTTATCCTATCCTAGGTATTCCTGAAAGAGGTGGGGTTTCAGGTGTCTCCGGAAGGTGGTGATTGACTCCGCTGTCCTGGCGTCGTGAGGGAGTTTGTTCCACCATTGGGGGGCCAGAGCAGCGAACAGTTTTGACTGGGCTGCGCGGGAACTGTACTTCCTCAGTGGTAGGGAGGCGAGCAGGCCAGAGGTGGATGAACGCAGTGCCCTTGTTTGGGTGTAGGGCCTGATCAGAGCCTGGAGGTACTGAGGTGCCGTTCCCCTCACAGCTCCGTAGGCAAGCACCATGGTCTTGTAGCGGATGCGAGCTTCAACTGGAAGCCAGTGGAGAGAGCGGAGGAGCGGGGTGACGTGAGAGAACTTGGGAAGGTTGAACACCAGACGGGCTGCGGCGTTCTGGATGAGTTGTAGGGGTTTAATGGCACAGGCAGGGAGCCCAGCCAACAGCGAGTTGCAGTAATCCAGACGGGAGATGACAAGTGCCTGGATTAGGACCTGCGCTGCTTCCTGTGTGAGGCAGGGTCGTACTCTGCGGATGTTGTAGAGCATGAACCTACAAGAACGGGCCACCGCCTTGATGTTAGTTGAGAACGACAGGGTGTTGTCCAGGATCACGCCAAGGTTCTTAGCGCTCTGGGAGGAGGACACAATGGAGTTGTCAACCGTGATGGCGAGATCATGGAACGGGCAGTCCTTCCCGGGAGGAAGAGCAGCTCCGTCTTGCCGAGGTTCAGCTTGAGGTGGTGATCCGTCATCCACACTGATATGTCTGCCAGACATGCAGAGATGCGATTCGCCACCTGGTCATCAGAAGGGGGAAAGGAGAAGATTAATTGTGTGTCGTCTGCATAGCAATGATAGGAGAGACCATGTGAGGTTATGACAGAGCCAAGTGACTTGGTGTATAGCGAGAATAGGAGAGGGCCTAGAACAGAGCCCTGGGGGACGCCAGTGGTGAGAGCGCGTGGTGAGGAGACAGATTCTCGCCACGCCACCTGGTAGGAGCGACCTGTAAGGTAGGACGCAATCCAAGCGTGGGCCGCGCCGGAGATGCCCAACTCGGAGAGGGTGGAGAGGAGGATCTGATGGTTCACAGTATCGAAGGCAGCCGATAGGTCTAGAAGGATGAGAGCAGAGGAGAGAGAGTTAGCTTTAGCAGTGCGGAGGGCCTCCGTGATACAGAGAAGAGCAGTCTCAGTTGAATGACTAGTCTTGAAACCTGACTGATTTGGATCAAGAAGATCTGAGAGAGATAGCGGGAGAGCTGGCCAAGGACGGCACGTTCAAGAGTTTTGGAGAGAAAAGAAAGAAGGGATACTGGTCTGTAGTTGTTGACATCGGAGGGATCGAGTGTAGGTTTTTTCAGAAGGGGTGCAACTCTCGCTCTCTTGAAGACAGAAGGGACGTAGCCAACGGTCAGGGATGAGTTGATGAGCGAGGTGAGGTAAGGGAGAAGGTCTCCGGAAATGGTCTGGAGAAGAGAGGAGGGAATAGGGTCAAGCGGGCAGGTTGTTGGGCGGCCGGCCGTCACAAGACGCGAGATTTCATCTGGAGAGAGAGGGGAGAAAGAGGTCAGAGCACAGGGTAGGGCAGTGTGAGCAGAACCAGCGGTGTCGTTTGACTTAGCAAACGAGGATCGGATGTCGTCGACCTTCTTTTCAAAATGGTTGACGAAGTCATCTGCAGAGAGGAGGGGGGGAGGGGGAGGAGGATTCAGGAGGGAGGAGAAGGTGGCAAAGAGCTTCCTAGGGTTAGAGGCAGATGCTTGGACTTTAGAGTGGTAGAAAGTGGCTTTAGCAGCAGAGACAGAAGAGGAAAATGTAGAGAGGAGGGAGTGAAAGGATGCCAGGTCCGCAGGGAGGCGAGTTTTCCTCCATTTCCGCTCGGCTGCCCGGAGCCCTGTTCTTTTACCTTCAGATGTGAACGTATCAAACCTGTCGCTGTCATACAAGTGTTTTGTTGTTGTGCATTCTCCTCAAACAATAGCATGGTATTTTTGTTGTTGTAATAGCTACTGTAAATTGGACAATGCAGTTAGATTAACAATAAATTAAGCTTTCTGCCCATATAAGACACTTATATGTACCACATTTTTTTGTTGTTGTTTAAAATTATGTTTTAATCACATTATGCATATTTAGGAACAACAATCCTGTTGCCAGGACGATCCAAAATAAGTTTAATAGAAAATGACTCAAGTGAAAGTGATAGTCACCCAGTAAAATAATACTTGATTAAAACCTTAAGACACGTTTTCTTCCAATTTTCACCTAAAATGACATACCCAAATCTAACCATTTGAAAGGACACTTTGAAGGTTGTGAAAATGTGAAATTAATGTAGGATAATATAACACATTAGATCTGGTGAAAGACAATACAAAGAAAAACATACGTTTTCAAATTTTTTCTTTGAAATGCAAGAGAAAGGCCATTATATGACTTAGGAGTCTAGGCAATTTCGATTTTGGTCACTAGATGGCAGCAGTGTATGTGGAAAGTTTTAGACTGATCCAATGAGCCATTGCATATCTGTTCAAAGTGTTGTATTAAGTCTGCCCAAATGTGCCTAATTGGTTTATTGATACATTTTCAAGTACATAACTGTGCACTCTCCTCAGACAATAGCATGGTATTCTTTCACTTTAATAGCTATTGTAAATTGGACAGTGCAGTTAGATTAACAAGAATTTAAGCTTTCTGCCCATATAAGATATGTCTATGTCCTGGGAAATGTTCTTGTTACTTAAAACCTCATCCTAATCACATTAGCGCACGTTAGCTAAACCTTCACACAGGAGGACACCGATCCTGTGGAGGTTAAGTCTAAAAGTATTTGGTTTTTAAAAATAATGAAGTATGAAAAGTAAACGTAATTGCAAAAATATACTTAAGTATCAAAAGTAAAAGTATAAATAATTTTGCATTGACTTCTATTAGGCACTCCAAACGGCACAATTTTCTTGTTTTTATTTAATTGCGGATAGCCAAGGGCACAATCCAACACTACCCTTTTCCTGTCATGTTAAGCATTCAAAATATAGTGAGTACTTTTGGGTGTCAGTGAAAATGCATGGAGTTAAAAGTACATTATTTTCTTTAGGAATGTAGTAGAGTAAAAGTAAAAGTTGCCAAAATATAAGTAAGGTAAAGGTAAAGTACATATACCCCCAAAAACTTCAGTACTTTACGCCACTGCCAGTAGTTATGGTTAATCAAGGATGCGAGGCTATCGAAGCTTGTGCAACGAGTCACCTGTTTAAGCAATGGCTCGTTGCAGGATGAAAGAAGGTACCTGTTATTTTAGCCAACATTCAGTGGCGACCCGTCATTCAGGGCAGAGCCCTATCTGTTTTTTGTTGCCTGTTTTGCATGTTATTTTGGCATTAATACGTGTCGCATATCAGTTTGCAAACAATGTAAAAAAAATAAAAAAATAATTGAGTTAATAAAGCCGAATACAAACTTGGTCTCTTTTTTGCTTTGTTGAGTAAGGCAATTCCGAAATGCAGGTGTTTTAGCCTAGCTCTGTGCTTTCTTCAGTGGTGGGGCAACCAGCGGAATATGCGGAGCGTAGAGGTTGGTAATGTTCTCTAAGTCCTCTAATTCAAGTCCCTTGGATGCTGCCACAGAGTTACATTGGAAGTGCCCATCCAAGAAGGCTCAAGGTCATTGGCCACAGATAAAATTAAGTAAAATCACGTTATATCTACAGTAGCTTTGATTGGACTGATCATGTCAACATTACACTTTCAAAATCTTAGCTAGCATTGTAGCAGTCATCATCATGAATCAAGTCGACAATATACTGGCAAATCATTTTCAATCCTTGTAATTTGAAGAGAAATTATGAAAATAAATTATAGATAAAACATAACGGTGCTCATCGGCCATTGGATATAAACATTACACAATAAGTTGGATATCGCAAATTCAACAATGAGGAGCTTGGAAGGAATCAGTGGCTAACTGCAAGCATTACTGACTTTGTGGTGGCCTGTCTTAGAAAAATGTAATCATTGAATTTTGTAAAAGCTTTCATTGTCTGCTTATATGCCCCCTTTATTTATCCTATGGTTCTGACTTGGTGTACAGGGATAATACTGTAAGAACAGCCCATGTTCTGAATTCTGTCGATAACATTTCAAAATTGCTGAACAAAGTTATATTGACTACGTCCGTCCTAGCTCTCTCATTAATATCTTAATCAATATTACGGATTGCCTCTTATGCCATAGTTTGTACATCTCAATTGTCAGTAGAAACCACATTTGTTTAAGCAAGTCAGTCATATCAGCTATGTTTTTTTAAAGGCAGTAAATGAGGCTGAATTATCTGTTTCTCTGCCAGACAAGTCTCTGCTGATAGCCAGGTTTAGCAGTGGTAAGGTGTTGAGACTGCTGTTGGGACTCTGCTGTGACAGCTTTATATAGGCCCTAACAGTTTGTGGTAGAGGTCGACCGATTAATAGGAATGGCCGATTAATTAGGGCCGATTTCGCCTTTTCATAATAATCGGAAATCGGTACTTTTGGACACTGATTAGGCCGTTTTTTTTTACACCTTTATTTAATTGTTATTTAACTAGGCGAGTTAAGGTTAAGAACACATTCTTATTTTCAATGACGGCCTAGGAACGGTTGGCCTCGTTCAGGGGCAGAACGACAGATTTTTACCATGTCAGCTCGGGGGATTCAATCTTGCAACCTTACAGTTAACTAGTCCAATGCCCTAACCACCTGATTACATTGCACTCCACGAGGAGACTGCCTGTTACGCGAATGCATTAAGCCAAGGTAAGTTGCTAGCTAGCATTGAACTTATCTTATAAAAAACAATCAATCAATCATAATCACTTGTTAACTACACATGGTTGATGACTAGTTTATCTAGCATGTCCTGCGTTGCATATAATCGATGCGGTGCGTATCGTGGCTCCAATGTGTACCTAACCATAAACATCAATGCCTTTCTTAAAATCAATACACAGAAGTATATATTTTTAAACCTGCATATTTAGCCAAAAGAAATCCAGGTTAGCAGGCAATATTAACCAGGTGAAATTGTGTCACTTCTCTTGCGTTCATTGCACGCAGAGTCAGTGTATATGCAACAGTTTGGGCCGCCTAATTTGCCAGAATTTTATGTAATTATGACATAACATTGAAGGTTGTGCAATGTAACAGGAATATTTAGACTTGGGGATGCCACCCGTTAGATAAAATATGGAACGGTTCCGTATTTCACTGAATGATAGTTTCCGGATTCAGCCATATTAATGACCTAAGGCTTGTATTTCTTAGTGTTAACATGTTATAACTAAGTCTATTATTTGATTTGATAGATCAGTCTGTATGAGCGATGGTAGGCAGCAGCAGGCTCGTAAGTATTCATTCAAACAGCACTTTCGTGCTTTTGCCAGCAGCAGTTTATGACTTCAAGCCTATCAACTCCCGAGATTAGGCTAGTGTAACCGATGTGAAATGGCTAGCTAGTTAGCGGGGTGCGCGCTAATAGCGTTTCAAATGTCACTTGCTCTGAGACTTGGAGTGGTTGTTCCCCTTGCTCTGCACGGGTAACGCTGCTTCGAGGGTGGCTGTTGTCGTTGTGTTCCTGGTTCAAGCCCAGGTAGGAGTGAGGAGAGGGATGGAAGCTATACTGTTACACTGGCAATACTAAAGTGCCTATAAGAACATCCAATAGTCAAAGGTTCATGAAATACAAATGGTATAGAGAGAAATAGTCCTATAATTCCTATAATAACTACAACCTAAAACTTCTTACCTGGGAATATTGAAGACTCATGTTATAAGGAACCACCGGCTTTCATATGTTCTCATGTTCTGAGCAAGGATTGTAAACGTTAGCTTTCTTACATGGCACATATTGCACATGTACATATTGCACTTTTACTTTACTTTCTTCACTTTTACTTTCTTCTCCAACACTTTGTTTCTGCATTATTTAAAACAAATTGAAGATGTTTCATTATTTATTTTATTGATGTATTATATTAAGTGAAAATAAGTGTTCATTCAGTATTGTTGTAATTGCCATTATTACAAAAAAAAAAAATCTGTTCCGCCCGCTAGGGACGTTTTCCTTTATGACGTAATTTGTAATCAAGTTATGATTTAATTATGTGTATGTGTAATTCTGTGTGATTAGTTAGGTATTTAGTAAATAAATAATTAAACCAATATTTCTGATTCAAATTGTTAGCCAGGGTTCGTGCAGATAACCACGAATTTACAACTTTCAGATGAGACTGAATTAAGATGACGATTGATATTGACTGCTATTGATGTAAAATATTACTAGGTCTTTTAGAGTTTATTCGGAAGATAACAGCTCTATAAATATTATTTTGTGGTGCCCGACTCTCTAGTTAGTTACATTTACATGATTAGCTCAATCAGGTGATATTAATTATGGAGAAATTATTTTATAGAATAGCATGTCATATCACTTAATCCGGCATAGCCAAAGACAGAACATCTTTAATAATTTGTTTTTCTTATCTCTTACTTTGTTTTAAGGTATTTTCTTAAAACTGCATTGTTGGTTCAGGGCTTGTAAGTAAGCGTTTTACTTTAACGGTCTACCATCATCTGTTGTATTCGGCACGTGATAAATTAAATTAGATTTGATTATAGTGAAATTAATGTATTCTTTGGTGTTGTTTTGTGTAGTGGCTTCTAAAACATTATTAAGATTTAGTTTTCCCCACGAAGACAAAGGAGATGATTGTGGACTACAGGAAAAGGAGGACCGAACACGACGGGGCTGTAGTGGAGCAGGTTGAGAGCTTCAAGTTCCTTGGCGTCCACATCACCAACAAACTAACATGGTCCAAGCACCACAAGACAGTTGTGAAGAGGGCACGACAAAACCTATTCCCCCCAGGAGACTGAAAAGATTTGGCATGGTTCCTCAGATCCTCAAAAGGTTCTACAGCTGCACCACTGAGACCATCCTGACACGTTGCATCATTCCCTGGTATGGCAACTGCTCGGCCTCCGAACACATGGCACTACAGAGGGTAGTGCGTACGGCCATCCAGGATCTCTATACCAGGCGGTGTCAGAGGAAGGCCCTAAAAATGGTCAAAGACTACAGCCACCCTAGTAATAGACTGTTCTCTCTGCTACCGCATGGCAAGTGGTACCGGAGCACCAAGTCTAGGTCCAAGAGGCTTCTTTACAGTTTCTACCCCCAAGCCATAAGACTCCTGAACATCTAATCAAATGTCTACCCAGAGTATTTGCATTGTCCCCCCCGCCCTCTTTTACGCTGCTGCCACTCTCTGTTATTATCTATGCATAGTCACTAATAACTCTACCTACATGTACATATTGCCTCGACTAACCGGTGCCCCCGCACATTGACTCTGTACCGGTACCCCCTGTATATAGCCCTCGCTATTGTTATTTTCCAGCTGCTCTTTAATTACTTGTTACTTTTACTTCTTATTTTTTTAATGTATTTTTCTTAAATCTGCACTGTCGGTTAGGGGCTCGTAAGTAAGCATTTCACTATAAGGTCTACACCTGTTGGATTGGATTTGATTTGAAAATTGCCACTGCCAACATTGTGCCACTGCCACTGCCAACATCCTTGCCACTCTTGTCATTTGCAAAAAAATTGCTGTTAATTTCCCATGTCTTTTTAAAAGATTTGATTGATTTGATTGCATATTAAAACATACAATCTACTTGCAGTGAAGCCGCTCAACATCTACATCACATTTAGTAATTTAACAAACTCCCATCCAGAATGTGGACCCGAACCAGCGACCTATATGCCACCGGCCCAAGCTCCCAAATGCTAGGCCACAAACAAATCTAAGTAAAGAATATATAAATATTAATATATGGATGAGCAATGATAGGGTGGCATAGGCTCCGTGAGCAATGACAGAGCGGCATAGGCAAGATGGTATCTTTGTGTTTCAGTATCAATGAGCCTTTTTAAGATGTCCTGTTCTCAATATTATCCAGTTTAGGCTAAGGGGAAAAAACACATGGTGAGTGGGTGTTCGAAAGGAAAAAGCTGTGTGCTTTTTCCATTCTAAACACTTGAGTCTGAATCGACCTTGGTGAGTTGGCTCAATAATAACACAGGACTGACTTTATCCAGTTTAGCCTAAGGAAAAAAAACGCATGGTGAGTGGGCGTTC
Source organism: Oncorhynchus nerka (assembly GCF_034236695.1). Taxonomy (NCBI): domain Eukaryota; kingdom Metazoa; phylum Chordata; class Actinopteri; order Salmoniformes; family Salmonidae; genus Oncorhynchus; species Oncorhynchus nerka. Next base: position 38,156,549 of record NC_088403.1, read on the forward strand.
AAAAGGCGAAAGCTGTGTACTTTTTCCATCCAGTCTGACTTGACCTTGACTCATGTTTGTAACGTGTCCTTTATCTCCTCTGCTCTGGTGATAACCCTTGTGTACACTGAAGAGGGAAATAATGCTTATAACATTAGAGATTTCTCTGGAACCTAATCTTCCTATACAGCTCCAGAGTTATGTAAATGTGTGATGTTCATCCAAAATGGCACCATATTTCCTATATAGTGCACTACTATAGACCAGAGCCTCATTGGGCCCTGTCCTATGAGCACTATGGGCCCTTCACAAAAATAGGGTGTCCTTTCATAGCAACATGTATGCCCCGCCTACCTGAGGATCTGTCTTTTTCAGCCATTTACAATATTTCATGTCTTTGAAGAATGCAAAATCAACTTCTCACTTAAATCTTGCTAAATTGATTGCACCGCCTCTGTGCACGTTTAGTCCCCCCTCTCCCCCCCCAACACTACATAGCTGATTCAAATACTGTAATCAAAACTTGATAATGAGTTGTTTATTTGAATCAGCCGTGTCGTGTAAGGCCAAAAATCAAAACGTGCACCTGGAGTATAATGACACCCAGAAGTATTATTCTCTCAAGTTGACACACATGGAAGGAGGACTTCATGCATATGAATAAGTGAAAATAATAAAAGGATATTGTACTACATAGGACACAACTATGCTATGGGCTTTAACTTTGATAGAATGAATCCATAGTTTTTACCTCCTGATATTTTTCTCACAATATTTCTCACTTCATATAGGACATACAGTTTTATTTTCTTCGACACTGCAGCACCTTGCAAGGTGAGAACCTTCACATGCAAACTCTCGATGCTTCACATTTAAGTGTTATGGGAAATGCATTTACCCCAACTTACTGTGGCAGCCTATATAAGATATTCCCTATGAGACCTGCAGAGTGAATCTGTCAACACACTCCTGGAGAAAAAGGTGCTAAGTAGACCTATATACATAATGTGCATTTGGAAACTATTCAGACACCTTGACTTTTTCCACATTTTGTGACGTTACAGCCTTTTTCTAAGATGGATACATTTTTTATGTATCTAAACAAAATACCCCATAATGACAAAGCAAAAACTGTTTTTTTGATTTTTCTGTTGTAAATGTATAAAAAAAACAGAAATGGAAATATCACGATTACATAAGAATTCAGTCCCTGCCACTGAAAAACATCCCCACAGCAGGATGCTGCAGCCACCATGCTTCACCATAGCGATGGGTGCCAGGTTTCCTCAAGACGTGATGCTTGGCATTGAGGAAAGAGTTTAAAAAGTTCTATCTTGGTTTCATCAGACCAGAGAATCGGATTCTCATGGTCTGAAAGTCCTTTGGGTGCCTTTTAGCAAACTCAAAGTGGGCTGTCATGTGCCTTTTACTGAGGAGTGGCTTCCATCTGGCCAGCTAACCATAATGGCCTGATTGGTGGAGTGCTGCAGAGATGGTTGTCCTTCTTGAAGGTTATCCCATCTCCACAGAGGAACTCTGGAGCTCTGTCAGAGTGACCATCGGGTTCTGGGTCACCTCCCTGACCAAAGCCCTTCTCGGTAGTTCCAAACTTCTTACATTTAACAATGATGGAGGCCACTGTTTTCTTGGGGAGCTTCAATGCTGCATAGATTTTTTGGTACCTTTCCCCAGATCTGTGCCTCGGCACAATCCTGTCTCGGAGCTCTACGGACAATTCCTTCGACCTCATGATATGGTTTATGCTCTGACATGCACTGTCAACTGTGCGACCTTATATAGACAGGTGTGTGCCTTTCCAGATCATGTCCATTCAATTTAATTTACCACATGTGGACTCCAAGTTGTTGAACCATCTCAAAGATGATCAATGGAAACAGGATGCACCTGGGCTCAATTTTGAGTCTCATAGCAAAGGGTCTGAATAATTGTATAAATAAGGTATTTCAGTTGTTTATATTTTATGCATTTGCTAAATTTTCTAAAAAACTGTTTTTGCCTTGTCATTATGGGGTATTGTGTGTTGATTGATGAGGAAAAACAACTATTGAATCCATTTTCGGATAAGGCTGTAATGTAACAAAATGTTGAAAAAGTCAAGGGGTCTGAATACTTTCCGAATGCACTTTAGGGAACCCTTTATATAATGGTTATTTATAGAAGCCCATGTATATGGTTGTACCTAGAATCCCCTATGAAGGGTTCTGCCTAGAATAATTTTATCTTTGGAGGGTTCTTCTTAGAAGCCTCTATGAACAGTTCCATCAGCCTTTTTAGCCATTAAAATGAAATGATTTATGACAATACATATCATATGGCCTTTCTTTGAGGGCCTAGTTACACTCTACCACAGTGGTGTTAGGAAACTCCTGCTTTACATGCCACATGTGGTCGGCAAGTCACATTATGTTGGCTTGCAAAGTGAGGTTTAGCTCCTACTGGAATCCAGTCAAAGTTGGGATAACCAACAAGTGAAATTTTTAATCACCCCCCCAACCTGCATTCAGAACAACTGCCAAGGTTGTGAAGATTGATTATTGAGACTACCTCAATCATCTGAACTGAAACAACTATCTCAGTAATGGGTGCAAGAACTACAAACAGATTGGATTAGTTTAGAAACAGTTATGCTATGTATCTTTGTGTAGCATACAATTAATCAATCAATGTATATGTAAAAACACAGATATTAAAACAAACAATTCTGAAAATCACCCGGCAATAGAGCATACTGGGAAATATGATATATGGTTCTATGAAGAACCGTTCCTGCCTTCCAAAGAATCCTTCTTGCCTTCCAAATAATATTTTTGCCTTCCAAAGAATTATCAAAGAACACTTTCTTCCAAAAATGGTTATTAGGACCTGTTAGGGATGATGCGAATTTTCGCAGCTTTTTGTTAAAAATCGCGCAACATTTCAAAGTCCTGCTACTCATGCCAGGAATATAGTATATGCATATGATAAGTATGTGTGTATAGAAAACACTCTGAAGTCTCTAAAACTGGTTAAATCGTGTCTGTGGCTATAACAGAACGTGTTTAGGAGTAAAAATCCCTGGAAAAACTGATCACCAAAAACACAAAAAAAATATTCATTCGCCAGTCAATGTATTGTCTAAGGCGACAGAAAACAAATGAGGATCCCCTGTAAACGCCTACAGCTTCCACACGATGTCGCCAGTACTGGCATTTCATGTCTGCTTTATCCTTGGTTAGATGACGTATAGGCCCTTCCTGTTTTGGGGCTCACCACAGGATGTTGTGAAATTGAAAACATGGACGATGATTTCAAGACTTGCTGCTATCGAATACAGATCGCCCCGTGATCAATTTGATAGATTATTAACGTTTATTAATACCTAAAGTTGGTTTAGAAAAGTAGTTTGAAGTGATTTGTAAAAGTTTATTGGCAACTTTTGTAATTTTAAAAAGTGACGCTGCGTCTTGTAAAGGGGCATTTTCCTGGATCAGACCGGCTTTCAGCAAATGACATTTTGGGTATACAATGACGGATTTAATCGGGAAAAATACCCAATTGTGATGTTTATGGGACATATAGGAGTGCCAACAAAGAAGCTCGTCAAAGGTAATGAATGTTTTATATTTTATTTCTGCGTTTTGGGTAGCGCCGGCTACCGCAAAATCGGTTGTTTAGGTAACGGTCTGGTATTCTGGGGGGTGCATGCTATCAGATAATAGCTTCTCATGCTTTCGCCGAAAAGCATTTTACAAATCTGACTTGGTGGCTAGATTCACAACGAGTGTAGCTTTAATTCAGTACCTTGTTTTAATGAAAGTTTGAGTTTTATCAAAAACTATAGGTGGCGCTCTAAAATTTCCGCTGAGCTAATCCCGCCACAGGAACACTCCTCCATAAGAAGTTTTAAAGGTTCTAGGTAGAACCCTTTGCCTTACAAATAACCGTTGTCTTCCAAAAGGGGTTCTTCAGATCAAGACGGTTATTGTTAGAAACTTATCCCTCCACAATTAACCCTTTTGGAACCCTTTTTTCTAAGAGTGCAGCATCATGTATTGTAGCCTGGTGGTATGAATCTCTTCTTCAGAAAGGCATGCAGGCGTGTGTTCACCACACCATCAGAGAGGCATGTTACAATGCAACTGTTTAGGCCAGCCTGAGCCTGCATGTGACCATAGGCTATGTGACTGATGTGGCTATGACTATTGCACTCATGGGAAATCATCATCAGTCACCATTATTTATGTACATGGATTCATTGATCTGCTGCTGCCAAAGAGAGAGAGAGAGAGAGAGAGAGAGAGAGAGAGAGAGAGAGAGAGAGAGAGAGAGAGAGAGAGATGACCTGCCGGCGAGCAGGAAGCGAGTTCTGAGCTGTCCTGTCCACAATCCTCCACACTCCTCCTGCAGCATCACTACCACCACTGCCACCATCCTTTACATGCCTGAGATACCTCCTGATATTTTCTGTTGGCTCTAATTAACTATGACAGCTTTAGGAAAACTATGTTACAGAGCTGAAATTGTTTGATAAGGCTGAAGGTTCTACATCTGATCTGTAATTTGATGGGTTGTGTTTTGGGATACATAAAACCAGAGAGCATTGACCACATCAAAGCTGTAGGATCGGCAGTCTTATATTTAGCCCAGGCCTATGCAGCCCGAGCTGGGTAGCCACATCATTTTGGTGGCTGATTGAAATCCATTCAGCTTGGTTGGTTCTGCTGGGGCTGTCCATGCCAATGCCTGCTGGGAATACCTCAGGCATGTTATGTTCCTGCATGGGGTTAGCTGAAGTAAGGGAGATGTGTATGTTGCTATATAGTTAACATGCCACTATCCTCTCATTATAGCAATGATTATGTGCAGAAGTCTGTCTCTCTCTCCCCCTCTCGCTCGCTCAATCTCTCTCTTTCTCTTTCCTATACTCCAGGGCTCTCCAACCCTGTTTCTGGAGAGTCACACTCCTGTAGGTTTCATTCCAACCCCAGTTGTAACTAACCTGATTCAGTTTATCAACCAGCTAGATTATGGTTGGAGCGAAAACCAACAGGACGGTAGCTCTCCAGGAACAGGGTTGGAGATCCCTGCATACTCTATATCCCTCTTTGTCCCTTTGTCTCTGTCTCCCTCTCTCCTATAATTTGTATCCATCTCTATCCCTCTCTCTGCCTCTGCCGTGGGGGGTGAGGTTTGGCTCATGTTCATGTGTGTACTCCAAGTCCCTGTGTGGATTATAGTCTGGACCTTGGACCAGGCCTGGGTTACATAATCCCTGTCAAATCAACTCTGTGATAATCTGGCAGCAGCATATCTTTAATCTTGCATAACTGTAACTGTTCATTAGCTCCTATACACTACTGTCTCCACTCAAACATCATCAGCATCACATTTATCCCAACACAGGAAACACTCCTGCCAATCCCTGTGTAAATTAATTTGCATACAGAGGAGACTATCTATTCTAGTGTTGACAGTTAGCACTATGAGAGGGTCGCATGGACAATGTGCCTCTGCTGTGCTACCTGATGTGCGGATTGTACCTGTAAACTGGTTAAGTGTTATTATCAGACTGGTCATAATTTGTTGTCAGTGTGGTCTTTCATTTGGAAGATATCATATTAAAACTTCAAAGCGCATTTAAGAAGAATTTAATAAAAAGTTCAATATTTTCAAATTGGGATGACAGTAAATAAGTCACAAACAAGTCTAGATGTATTCAAACATGAATCTAAACGTGTTATATACTCTTCTTAGAAGATTCGTTTGGGGTTTGCATTGGTTATACTGCACCGTAGCATTCCCTCTGGCCTCAACACAACTCAAGCTTGAACTCACTGTTCTTTATGTCCTTAACTTTCCATTAGGTACATATTACTGTATATCAGTTCAGTTTAGAATATCTAAACAGTTGTCCCACTTAACATGGATTAGATCAAACAGTGAATGGCAGAGTTTTGATGCTCACTTAGAAGACTGACCTGTTGAGTGTAGGGGGCAGTATTTTGATTTTTGGATGAAAAACGTACCCAAATTTAACTGCCTATTTCTCAGGCCCAGAATCTAGAATATGCATATAATTGTCAGATTAGGACAATTTAAAGGGATATCAACCTGATTCCTTAACCTATGGCTCCCCTATGTTGTGTACAGTCTTTAGACATAGTTTCAGGCTTTTATTTTGAAAAATGAGCGAGAAAGATAACATCGCGTCAGTGTATAGCTGGGTGTCCCCGGAGTTTTCCTTGCGCAACAGTAGGGTGGCAGCCATTGTCTCTCTCTCTCTCCTATTGAAGAAGCTAAAGTCGCGGTTGATATATTATCGATTATATATTGAAAAAACAACCTGAGGATTGATTATGAAAAATGTTTGACATGTTTCTGTGAACATTACGGATACTATTTGGAATTTTCGTATGCGATGTCGTGACCGCTTGAGCCTGTGGATTTCTGAACATAATGCTCCAAACAAATGGAGGTATTTTGGATATAAGAATAATCTTTATGGAACAAAAGGAACATTTATTGAGAAGCTGGGAGTCTCCTGAGTACAAACAACAAAAGATCATCAAAGGTAATTTAATTTATTGCTTTTCTGACTTTCGTGACCAATCTATTTGTTTGTAATATTTTGTCTACTGAGAGAGATGTTCCTACATAAACGCTTGGATAGCTTTTGCCGAAAAGCTTTATTGAAAGATTAACAACAAGCTAAGCTGTGTTTTGCTATATTGCACTTGTGATTTCATGAAAATTTAATATTTTTAGTAATTTAATTTGAATTTGGCGCGCTGCATTCCAGCTGATGTTGACGTAAATGATCCCGCTAACAGGATGGGTACATCAAGAAGTTAAAGATTGCTGTCCAATTTGGAACCCTTTGACTTTTCCCTCATTTTGTTACATTATAGCCTTGTTCTAAAATGGATTAAATATAAAACAATTCTCAGCAATCTACACACAATACCCCATAATGACAAAGCGAAAACAGGTTTTTAGACATTTTAGGAAATCTATTAAAATTTGAAAACAAAAATACCTTATTTACATAAGTATTTAGACCCTTTGCTATGAGACTCAAAATTGAGCTCAGGTGCATCCTTTCACCACGGATCATCCTTGAGATGTTTCTACAATTTGATTGGAGTCCACCTGTTGTAAATTCAATTGATTGGACAAAAACCAATCCATGATGTCGAAGGAATTGTCTGTAGAGCGCCGAGACAGGATTGTGTTGAGGCACAGATCTGGGGAATGTTACTAAAACATTTATTTAGCATTGAAGGTCCCCAAGAACAAAGTGGCCTCACTCATTCTTAAATGGAAGACGTTTGGAACCACTAAGACTGGGGCGACAGTTCATCTTCCAACAGGACAATGACCTTAAGCAGACAGCCAAGAAAACGCAGGAGTGGCTTCGGGACAAGTCTCTGAATGTCCTTGAGTGGCCCAGCTAGAGCCCAGACTTTAACCCGACCGAACATCTCTGGAGAGACCTGAAAATAGCTGTGCTCCCCATCCAACTTGACAGAGCTTGAGAGGATCTGCAGAGAGGAATGGGAGAAACTCCCCAAATACAGTTGTGCCAAGCTTGTAGAGTCATATCCAATAATTATCGAGGCTGTAATCACTGCCAAAGGTGCTTCAACAAAGTACTGTGTAAAGGGTCTGATACCTATGTAAATGTGATATTTAATTGTGTAATTTTATTACATTTGCAAAAAATTCTAAACCTGTTTTTGCTTTTTCATTATGGGGTATTTTGTGTAGATGGATGAATTTAATACATTTTGAATAAGGTTTGTAATGAAACAACAACAAGTCTGAATACTTTCAGAATGCACTGTACTGTATATCCCAAGTTACCCAAATCTGCTCCTTGTATGGAATCGAGCAGAACAGAAAATAAACACTTAATTGTACCTCAACGCCTTCTGGGATGCCTGGGTACCTCGGATGGAACCGCGGGGGTCACATGTACGCCTCAACTGCAAGAAGGAACCTTTTCATGTTGCTGCCAAGCCTGTTTAACTTCCACCAATTCCCTTAATTTATTCTGGCATCTCACCCTAACTGGAAACACCAGTGTTTAGCCCCAGCTTGTCTGGAACGAGCCTGTCCTCTTACTCTGTTTGCGTCCCAAATGGTACCATATTCCTTACATAGTGCACTAGGGAGGAGGGTGCCATTGGGGACAGAGCTTGTGTGTTTTACATAAACACTCTAGGAAGGGACAGAACAAGCCGCAGGGCTGTTGTAGCAGACTTAGCAGACAGCAGACTTGTAGCAGACAGATATCCCATTTGATCATTTAGATGGGGAACAAGGTTTATTGAGTTAGTTCTGCTCTCAGATTCCGTGCCCCCCCCCCCCCCCCACTTCCCCATTTAGCCTACCATATAAAAATGGTGGCATGCTGCCCAACTCCAAACTGGACCAGTAAAACGTTTCTAGTAGGAAAAGGTAACTAAAACATACAGCATCTTGATTCTGAAATGTGAAACAGGTGTTAGCACTACACTTGTAGTACTTTTCCTGTAGTGAAACATTCTGTTTTTGTGGTCAAGGACATTATGGGGATAATAGTATTGCCAATCAATGGTTTGGGGCTGACCGATAACAATTGACAGACAAGCCATTTGATATTATGGATCAACAGCATACAATTGAATGTCTTATAAACAAATGACTTCTCTAAGTGACTTTGGGTCCTTGAAAAGTGCTATTTAAAAACCACGTAATATTATTATTATTATTACTACTCCGCAAAAACTAGCAATATAAACAACCTGATCTCTAACTCTAACCAGCTCCTTCTCTAACCTTGTTACAGGACCGTGGACCTTCTCTTTGACCCCAGCCTGACAATGTAAGTTCCCCTACTACTGCAGCCTGCTGCCCCTGAGGAAAGCCTGAACACTGCGGCCACTCTACGGGAAAGTGTCTGGTATGTGCTCCACTTCACTCTGGTTACTTATTTGATCCATTTCACTGTCCATCCCCAGCCTTAAGAGGATACTGACACTAAAGCTTTAAAGCTCTGTGAACACTGACCTTATGGGGCTCAGAATCAAAGGGGGCCTGGCCTGTGTACTGTGTGTGTAAGTAGATGTTTGAATTAAGATCATGAGTACTGTATGGTAGGCTGTGAGTGAGTGTGTAGTATGTATGTGATTGTGTGTGAGTGAGGTTGTGAGTTCTGTTTTTGATAAAGCCCATTTAGATATCTTACCAGAACGTTTTCCCCTTTGAAAATGTAATGCCCTGGTCAAACGTAACCATATGTAAAGAATAATACTTTCACCTGATATCACATTAAAAGGAGCTTATTTGCAATATTCAAACATTCTGCTACAGTTTCATAATCTTGTAACTTTCCACACGGATGTCGTGTCAAAAATGGTGTCAGGTTATACATTGAGCCACGAGCCACTGAAAAGAGGCAGTGCCATTACAAGTGGTGCATCTATACCCTCTGACCCATGGTTCGGAGCAATCCTATTAGCCGTGCTAGGTGATGGCATTGTGCTGACTGCATGTCTGTGTGGGCCCAAGTTCTGGCAGGCTGCCTGGTCAGCAGTCTGTGCCCACACGCACAAGCACGCACACACAAACACACACACATGCTGCTCTGCACAGTTCTCTGTCACAGTTCTCTCTGCTCCAACCTCTTCTGCTCTGTTCTGTGGCGGCAACGGTCAGATCATTATTTATTTAGAGAAGGAAGCAGATGACCACATGTCACCATGGAGCCTGGTCACATGGTCCAGGAACCGAACCCATAAGCCTCACTAGTTGTGACGGAGAGACAATAACAAGCAAAGCTGCCCCCCTTGCCACACATATGACACTTACACAATACCCAAGGTCTCTCCCCGGCCTGCTCCAATCCTTCACACCTGACTGCTCCAAAAGAAATGGAAAACAAAATGGAGAACAATGGAGGTGAATGGCAATCTGAGTCCATTATTACTGGGTCCCTCCTCAATTATGGCCTGTTCCACTGATCCCCTGTCTACATGATATGGTTTATTAAATAGCTTCAGGTGGCAGAGATGGCCAGCTCAACAGTCAACACCAGATTCAGCCTTCATCTTAAAACGGTCTCGTAGCAGAATTCCTCCAGGTGATTTCGCAGCCAGGAGGTAATACAAAGCTTCTGTCTGTTTGTAGTGTTATAGTTTATACATAGGCTATGTCATGTAGGTATAATGAATTGGTAATGCGAGCCACCATGACATTTTTTATTGAAATGAGCTTGGAAGGTGATGGAAGAGGAGAAGAAAGATTATCGTTCACATTAAATCACTAATTTCCCCATCCGAATCTCAGAATGTACTCAGCATGTATTATTGGCTAAACATCCCCAAAGCAGCATGAGTTAAATCAATGTTTCCCAACTCCAGTCCTCAGGCCCCCCAACAGTACACATTTCTATACACTACAGTACACTACGGAGTGCCGGAGGACATCGTCTCTGATCGGGGTCCCCAGTTCACGTCCCGGGTATGGAGGGCGATCATGGAGCGTCTGGGGGTCTTGGTCAGCCTGACCTCCGGTTATCACCCTGAGAGTAATGTGCAGGTGGAGAGAGTGAACCAGGAGGTGGGTAGGTTTCTGCGGTCGTATTGCCAGGACCGGCCCAGGAAGTGGTCTAGGTACGTCCCATGGGCGGAGTTGGCCCAGAACAGACTCCGTCACTCCTCTATGAATCTATCACCATTCCAGTGTGTGTTGGGCTACCAGCCGGTCCTGGCACCATGGCATCCGAGTCAGACCGAGGCTCCTGCAGTGGAGGAGAGCTGGAGACCTGGAGAGCCGTCCAGGAATCCCCCAAACAAGTAGGTGGACGGCAGAAGAGGAGTGCTGACCGCCACCGCAGTGAGGCCCCCGTGTTCGTACCGTGGGACAGGGTCTGGCTCTCGACCCGAAACCTACCCCTCCGCTTGCCCTGCCGGAAGCTGGGGCCGCAGTGTGTGGGGCCCTTCAAAGTCCAGAAGAGGATAAACGAGGTGTGTTATAGATTACAACTATCCCATATTACAACTTTCCCATTTCGTGGGTTTTTGCTGGACTGTTTAAGTCCCCGTGTTTGGGGCATTTGTTTTGTGTGCTCCCTGTGTTTCGGGGGTGGCTTATGTGCACCGTTTGTGCATTAAATTGCACTACCCTGAACTCTCTGCTTCCTGCGCATGACTTCGCACCCACTACACCCAGATCGTTACAGTGGGCAAAACTGAAAAAGCGTGAGCTCTGTCAGCAGGAAGTGGCCAAGATTCACCCAACTTATTGTGGTAAGCTTGTGGAAGGCTTCAAGTTAAACAATTTATAGACAATGTTACCAAATACTAATTGAGTGTATGTAAACTTCTGACCCACTGGGAATGTGATCAAAGAAATGAAAGCTGAAATAAATAATTCTCTCTACTATTATTCTGACATTTCACATTCTTAAAATAAAGTGAAATGACCTAAGACAGGGAATTTTTTACTCAGATTAAATGTCAGGAATTGTGAAAAACTGAGTTTAAATATATTTGGCTGAGGTGTATGTAAACTTCTGACTTAAACTGTATGTGCTGTGATGTCAATTCCAGCATTCACTGTAGCATGACTCTCTCAGCCCAATGCACGTCTATAGCTGTAGTCTATAGCTGCTCAGTAGTTCCAAAAACATCAGGTGATTTTGCAGAGAGCCACATCAATTTACAGAAATACTCATTATAAATGTTGATGAAAATACAAGAGTTATGCATGGAACTTTAGATACACTTCTCCTTAATGCAACCGCTGTGTCAGATTTCAAAAAAGCTTTACGGAAAAAACAAACCATCTGAGTACGGCGCTCAGAGACCAAACAACCCAAAAAATATATTGTGCAGTCAACATTAGTCAGAAATAGCATTATAAATATTCACTTACCTTTGATGATCTTCATAAGAATGCACTCCCAGGAATCTCAGTTCCACAATAAATGTTTGATTTGTTCCGTAAAGTCCATCATTTATGTCCAAATAGCTTCTTTTGTTAGGGCGTTTGGTAAACAAAGCCAAACGCGCGTTCAGGTCCAACGTCGGAAGAAAAGTTCAAAAAGTTATATTACAGGTCGTAGAAACTTGTCAAACTAAGTATAGAATCTATCTTTAGGATGTTATTATTATAAATATTCAATAATGTTCCAACCAGAGAATTCCATTGTCTGTAGAAAAGCTTCCGACTTCAACTGTACATTAGCCTGGATGGCTAGAGGGTCTCTGGCATAACTGGGGGACAAGTGTTCTCAGGTTACTTATTGTATATCCATCTATATTCTGGAGATACGTTTACAACTCTATAAGAGCGCTGACCCGTTTAGCCACTGCACCATGCACTGTCCACTAGGACTAGGTTACTGTATTAGAGAGTCCAGCGCAGACATTTAACTCGATAGGCAGAATAATAGGCAGTGCTCTTACTTGAGCAATTTAGATAAAGTGTTTTGTGGGAATTCTGCCTGTACACCCATGAGAAATGCAAGGAGAATTTCGAATTTATGTCACACCCTGCACCCAAACAGTCACACACACACACACACGTAAAATAGGCCTAATTTAACCATAATGATTATTAAGTATGTTGTGAGGATGGAGATCTGTGCCACTCCCACCCAAAATACATAACCTTTTAGAAGGTATGCATGATATTACTTTGGAATGTGTAAATACCTTCTGTCTCTCTCTGGTGTGTCCTCGCCCACACACACAAAAAGGGGCCTTGACCAAACTGGGTCCAACCTTTTCCAGCCAAGTTGCCCTCTCCAGGCTTGGGCTGATAAGTTTCCGTAACGTGGAAATCCTTAACTTTTATAGCTTGCTGTTTATCTTTCACTTCTGTGTTTGTGTACATACTCCTCCTCTCACCTTTTTGGATTCCTGACATCCCAGTTTAGGCTAACTTTCCATTTGTACAATGTTCCATCGTGACTCCCCACCCCCCTACACATGCACACAAACACACACGTGCTAGAAATACCAGCTTCCACTACTGCTACTGCCAATGAGCCGTGTTAATGATGATAACAACGGTAGGGATATTTGAAAGAAAAAGCTAAAAATGTGCTTGAGGCATAGCCGCAAGAAGTAGATGCTAAGGGAGCTGCAACACACAGAAGATAGCCCTATTTGGTAAAAGACCATGGCCATATCATGGCAAGAACAACTCAAATGACATGAAGGTCAGTCAAAATGTCATTAACTTTGAACGTTTGTTCAAGTTCAGTCGCAAAAACCATCAAGCTCTATGATGAAACTACTCTCATGAGGACCGCCACAGGAATGAAAGAAAAAGGTACCTTTGCTGCAGAGGATAAGTTCGTTAGAGTTACCAACCTCAGAGAATTCTGCCCAAATAAATGCTTCACAGAGTTGATGCTTCACAACATCGACTGTTCAGAGTAGATGTTGACCGATTAATCGGAATGGCCCATTAATTAGGGCCGGTTTAAAGTTTTCATAACAATCAGAAATCTGTATTTTTGGACGCCGTTTTTTTTACACCTTTATTTAACTAGGCAAGTCAGTTAAAGAACACATTCTTATTTTCAATGACGGCCTAGGAATGAACGGTGGGTTAACTGCCTTGTTCAGTGGCAGAACGACAGATTTTTACCTTGTCAGCTCTGGGATTTAATCTTGCAACCTTACGGTTAACTAGTTCAACGCTCTAACCACCTGCCTCTCATTGCACTCCACTAGGAGCCTGCCTGTTACGCGAATGCAGTAGAAGCCAAGGTAAGTTGCTAGCTAGCATTAAACTTATTTATAAAAAACAATCAATCAATCAATCAATCATAATCACTAGTTAATCACATATCATATTATCATATCATAATCACATATCACACATGGTTGATGATATTACTAGTTTATCTAGCGTGTCCTGCGTTGCATATAAATGATGCAACGCTGGGGGATGAATTAACAAAAGCGTATTTGCGGAAAAAAGCACAATTGTTGAACGACTGTACCTAACCATAAACACCAATGCCTTTCTTAAAATCAATACACAGAAGTATATATTTTTAAACCTGCATATTTAGCTAAAAGAAATCCAGGTTAGCAGGCAATATTAACCAGGTGAAATTGTTTCACTTCTCTTGCGTTCATTGCACGCAGAATCAGGGTATATGCAACATCTTGGGCAGACTGGCTCATTGCGAACTAATTTGCCAGAATTTTACGTAATTATGACATAACATTGAAGGTTGTACAATTGTAACAAGAATATTTAGACTTAGGGATGCCACCCGTTAGATAAAATACCAGAACGGTTCTGTATTTCACTGAAATAATAAACGTTTTGTTTTTTGAAATGATAGTTTCCGGATTCGACCATATTAATGACCAAAGGCTCGTATTTCTGTGTGTTATTATGTTTTAATTAAGTCTAAGATTTGATATTTGATAGAGCAGTCTGACTGAGCGATGGTAGGCAGCAGCAGGCTCGTAAGCATTCATTCAAACGGCACTTTCGTGCGTTTTGTAGCACTTTCGTGCGTTTTCAAGCCTATCAGCCTAATGGCTGGTGTAACCGATGTGAAATGGCTAGCTAGTTAGCGGGGTGTGCGCTAATAGCGTTTCAAACGTCACTCGCTCTGAGACTTGGAGTAGTTATTCCCCTTGCTCTGCAAGGGCCGCGGCGTTTGTGGAGCGATGGGTGAAGCTGCTTCGAGTGTAGCTGTTGTCGATGTGTTCCTAGTTCGAGCCCTGGTAGGGGTGAGGAGAGGGACGGAAGCTATATGGTTACACTGGCAATACTAAAGTGCCTATAAGAACATCCAATAGTCAAAGGTATATGAAATACAAATGGTATAGAGAGAAATAGTCCTATAAATACTATATTAACTACAACCTAAAACCTCTTACCTTGGAATATTGAAGTCTCATGTTAAAAGGAACCACCAACTTTCATATGTTCTCATGTTCTGAGCAAGGAACTCACACATTTGCTTTTTTACATGGCACATATTGCACTTTTACTTCTCCAACCAAATTGAACATGTTTCATTATTTATTTGAGGCTAAATAGATTTTTATTGATGTATTATATTAAGTTGAAATAAGTGTTCATTCAGTATTGTTGTAATTTTCATTATTACAAATAAATAAATACAAATCAGCCAATTAATCGCTATCGGCTTTTTTTGGTCCTCCAATAATCGGTATCGGTATTGGCATTGATAATTCATAATCGGTCGACCTCTAGTTCAGAGGTGACTGTGTGAATCAGCCTTCATAGTCGAATTGCTGCAATGAAACCACTACTGAAGGACACAATAAGAAGAAGAGACTTCCTGGGCCAAGAAACAAGAGCAATGGACATAAGACCAATGGAAATTTGTACTTTGTTTTGGAGTCCAAATTGGAGATTTTTGGTTCCAACCGCAGCTTCTTTGTGAGACGCAGTGTGGGTGAATGGATGATCTCCGCATGTGTATTTCCCACCGTAAAGCATGGAGGGAGGAGGTGTTATGGTGTTGGGGTGCTTGCTGGTGAAGCTGTCTACCTTGAATTCTAGATAAATCACACACTTAACCAGTATGGCTACCACAGCATTCTGCAGCGATATGCCATCCCATCTGGTTTGCGCTTAGTGGGACTATCATTTGTATTTCAACAGGACAATGGCCCAAAACACACCTCCAGGCTGTGTAAGGGCTATTTTACCAAGAAAGAGAGTGACGGAGTGCTGCATCAGATGACCTGGCCTCCTCAATTCCCCAACCTCAACCAAATTGAGATGGTTTGGGATGAGTCGGACCGCAGAGTGAAGGAAAAGCAGACAACAATGATCAGCATAATGTGGAAACTCCTTCAAGACTGTTGGAAAAGCATTCCAGGTAAAGCTGGTTGAGAGAATGCCAAGAGTGTGCCAAGCTGTCATCAAGGCAAAGGGCGGCTATTTGAAGAATCTCAAATATAAAATATTTTGATTTGCTTATCACTTTTTTGGTACTAAATTAACCTCTTCAACCTATGGGGGCGCTATGTCATTATTGGATAAAAAAAACGTTCCCGTTTTAAGCGCAATATTTTGTCACGAAAAGATGCTCAACTATGCATATAATTGGCAGCTTTGGAAAGAAAACACTCTGACGTTTTCAAAACTGCAAAAGATATTATCTGTGAGTGCCCCAGAAATGATGCTACAGGCGAAACCAAGATGTAACCTCAAACAGGAAATGAGCTGAATTTCTGAAGCTCTGTTTTACTATCGTCTTCTTATATGGCTGTGAATGTGCTGTGAACGAGCTTATGCTCTCTGCCGTTCGTCCAAGATGTCTGCAGCATTGTGACGTATTTGTAGGCATATCATTGGAAGATTGGCCATAAGAGACTACATTTGCCAGGGGTCCGTCCGGTGTCCTTTGTCTAAGTTGGTGCGTAATTCCCAGTGGCAATCATTTTACCACGCGATACAGAGGGAGAAGCACACTTCCAGGAACGATACATCATTGAAGAGATATGTGAAAAACACCTTGAGGATTGGTTCTAAACAACGTTTGCCATGTTTCAGTCGATATTATGGAGTTAATTTTGAAAAAAGTTTGGCGTTTGGATAACTGAATTTTCGGGTTTTTTTGGTAGCCAAACGTCACACACCAAACGGACCGATTTCTCCTGCACAAAAAATCTTTCAGGAAAAACTGAACATTTGTTATTTAACTGAGTCTCCTCATTGAAAACTTCCGAAGTTCTTCAAAGGTAAATTATTTATTTGAATGTTTTTGCGAAAATGTTTCCTGCTGATGCTAACGCTAAATGCTACGCTAGCTATCAGTACTGTTACACAAATGCTAGTTTGCTATGCTTGAGAAGCATATTTTTGAAAATCTGAGATGATAGTGTTGTTAACAAAAGGCTAAGCTTGAGAGCAAATAGATTAATTTCATTTCATTTGCGATTTTCATGAATAGTTAACGTTGTGTTATGCTAATGAGCTTGCGGATAGATTTACACAATCCTGGATACAGGTTTTTTTCATAGCTAAACGTGAAGCAGAAAACGGAGCGATTTGTCCTAAACAAATAATCTTTCAGGAAAAACTGAACATTTGCTATCTGAGAGTCTCCTCATTGAAAACATCCGAAGTTCTTCAAAGGTAAATGATTTTATTTGAATGCTTTTCTGGTTTTTGTGAAAATGTTGCCTGCTGAATGCTAATGCTAAATGCTACGCTAATTGCTACGCTAGCTATCAATACTGTTACACAAATGCTTGTTTTGCAATGGTTGAGAAGCATATTTTGAAAATCTGAGATGACAGTGTTGTTAACAAAAGGCTAAGCTTGAGAGCAAATAGATTAATTTAATTTAATTAGCGATTTTCATGAATAGTTAACGTTGCGTTATGGTAATGAGCTTGAGGCTGTAGTCACGATACCGGATCCGGGATGGCTCGACGCAAGAAGTTAATCCATATGTGTTCCTTAATAGTTTTGATGTCTTCACTATTATTGTACAATGTATAAAATAGTAAAAAATAAAGAAAAACCTTTGAATGAGTATTTCTTCACAGAAGTAGTGCACTGGACCATTTCTAAAAGTATTAGCAGAGTTAAAATGAATAATTCAGCATCCCCCTTGCTTTAAAATGGCAACATTTTCTCTACGCCCCATGGCAAAATGTGCAGAATTGCAGGAAAGGGATGTGGGTAGGCAGACCCACAAGCCACTGCAGCCCCTCATCATGAGTTCCGATTTTTTTGTGACCCCCACTCTCATCAAAGTTGCCCATCCCTGATGTATGGGATCTAGTTTCAGGTGTTTCTTTTACGCCTGCCATGTTAGGTAAATGTGCTTGTGAAATAAAGGTGATTATGAATACGTTACCCCTGTGCACCCTGATTCAGGTTTTCCTATACGAAACTTGATCATACACATAGACATGTGCCAATCTAGGACAAACATCCCAGCTAGCACATCATGTGTGTCACAGGAAGGCCAAAAAGATCATCAAGGACAACAACTCGAGCCACTCCTGTTCACCCCACTATCACCCAGAATGTGATGTCAGTACAGGGGCATCAAAGCTGGGACTGAGAGACAGAAGCTGTTTTTCAATCTCAAGGCCATCAGATTGTTAAATAGCCATCACTAGCACATTAGAGGGTTGTGCCGGGTTGTGCCGTGGGGGAGATTTTCATGGGGTATACTCGGCCTTGTCTCAGGATGGTAAGTTGGTGGTTGAAGATATCCCCCTAGTGGTGTGGGAGCTGTGCTTTGGCAAAGTGGGTGGGGTATCCTTCCTGGTTGGCCCTGTCCGGGGGTATCGTCAGACGGGGCCGCAGTGTCTCCCGACCCGTCCTGTCTCAGCCTCCAGTATTTATGCTGTAATAGTTTGTTTCGGGGGGCTAGGGTCAGTCTGTTATATCTGGAGTATTTCTCCTGTCTTATCCGGTGTCCTGTGTGAATTTTAAGTATGCTCTCTCTAATTCTCTCTCAGCCTGGTTCCTCTCTAGGTTTCTTCCTAGGTTCTGGCCTTTCTAGGGAGTTTTTCTTGACCACCGTGCTTCTACACCTGCATTGCTTGCTGTTTGGGGTTTTCGGCTGGGTTTCTGTACAGCACTTTGTGACATTAGCTGATGTAGGAAGGGATTTATACATATATTTTATTTGATTTAGAGGCTGCTGCCCTATACATAGACTTGAAATCGCTGGCCACTTTAATAATTGGAACACTAGTCACTTCAATAATGTTAACATTTTGCATTACTCATCTCATATGTATATACTGTATTCTGTCCTATTCTATTGTATATGCTGCTCTGAATTGCTCATCCAAGTATTTATATATTCTTAATTCACACTAAAACTGGCCCATGAGGCACAATGACCCAAACCTGTAAGTAATTTAGCAAAACCATACACCAAATCTGCAATACTACTGGCACATGTTTTGCTTTACACTCAGATTGCAATTCTATAACAAACGTTTGGCAAAACACAACACACAATTATCTTCCTTTGGCACAACCTTCACAACTAAAATATCTTGTGTACATGTGAAAAGCAGCACTGTTCAACAAGCTAAGCTCAATTACCAATTGATCACTTTCACTCTTTACATGTGCAACTCTAACTGCGTAAATGTTTACATTGCAATCAAACCTTTGGTATGGATAAAAAGCTCAAAGGTGAGTACTCCTGTGTTTGGATAACGTTGGAAGCACATTTGGCAGAGAGAGGTGGAGGTGGGGGTAAAGGTGGAGGTGGAGGAAGACCAAGCACAAGAAGAGTAATCTCTGATGAAATTGTAGTGGACCATGTGGTCAACCATGGTTTGACCTTGAGAGAGGCTGGGCAGAGAGTGCAGCCCAATCTGAGCCGCTTCATCGTAGCATCCATTATCCAGACATTCCAAAATGAGAATAAGTATGTACTGCAGACATTGGAATTATCTACTACTTTTACTATTTGACAGTAGGACAACGTAAAGCACAGTAAACACTGTAGATTTCAATAGATACTGTGATGGGAAACAAAGTAAATGTTTCATGTATGTTTGAAATTGGGAGCTATACTACTTTGAAACATGTTATCTTGTATACTGTAGTGTTTACTGTATGCTATGAAGAGGAGGCTGCCATTGTACAAATGGTAGTTGAAAATAATGCCAAAAGACTGCAGGGAAATAAAAGAACAGATTTCTGAAAACTATGCCATCTTCCATAACATCAGAGTGAGCTTATCAACCATAGCCCACATCCTTAAGAAACACAATCTCTGGATGAAGCAAAAATACAGTCCCATTTGAAAGGAATTTTCAAAGAGTGAAGGATAAACAGTACAAATATGTGCAAGTAAGTAATGTACTAGTATTACACTCTTGAAACATTAGAGACTCATTGATGTTTCCAGTGAATTTTACTACACAGCAATTACAGTATTTACTGTCATTTCAGAGAATCACAGAGTTGGATGCAAGTCTCATTCCCCAGGAACTCATATTCATAGATGAGGCTGGATTCAATTCTGCAAAGACGAGGAGGAGAGGAAGGAACATCATTGGTCAACGCACCATCATTGAGGTACCTGGTCAGTGTGGGGGAAATGTCACCCTACGCACAGCTATGAGCCACAATGGGGTCCTCTACCGCCATGCCACCCTTGGACCATACAACAATTCCCAGCTCCTTAATTTCCTGAACATCTTACACGACAATATTTTTCAGCCAGAGCAGAGATGCCAGGAGATCCTGAGCAGCAAATGTATGTTCTAATTTGGGACAATGTGAGTTTCCATTGGTATGCTCAGGTCCGCAACAGGTTACATGACCATCCCAGATTTACAATTCTCTATCTCCGACTATATTCCACATTTCTCAACCCCATTGAGGAGTTGTTTTCAGCATGGCGGTGGAAGGTGTATTATCGCAAACCCTATGAACATTTGGCCCTTTTCCAGGCAATGGAGGAGGCTTGTGGTGACATTCCAGCAGAGTTCTGTCAGGAGTGGATGGGTCATGCCAGACACTATTTCCCAAACTGTCTGGCCAAGGAGAATATCAAATCAAATGTTATTAGTCACATGCACCAAATACAACAGTGAAATGCTTACTTACGAGCCCCTAACCAACAAGGCAGTTAAAAAATATATATGAATAAGAAATAAAAGTAACAAGTAATTAAAGAGCTGCAGTAAAATAACAATAGCGAGACTATATACAGGGGGGTACCAGTACAGAGTCAATGTGCAGGGGCACCGGTTAGTTGAGGTAAAATGAACATGTAGGTAGTTATTAAAGTGACTATGCATAGATGATAACAACAGAGATTAGCAACGGTGTAAAAGAGGGGGTGGGGGGGCAATGCAAATAGTCTGGGTAGACATTTGATTAGGTGTTCAGGAGTCTTATGGCTTGGGGGTAGAAGCTGTTTAGAAGCATCTTGGACCTAGACATGGCACTCCGGTACCGCTTGCCGTGCGGAAGCAGAGAGAACAGTCTATGACTAGGGGGGATGGAGTCTGACAATTTTTAGGGCCTTCCTCTGACACCGCCTGGTATAGAGGTCCTGGATTGCAGGAAGCTTGGCCTCAGTGATATACTGGGCCATTCGCACTACCCCCTGTAGTGCCTTGCGGTCAGAGGCCGAGCAGTTGCCATACCAGGCAGTGATGCAACCATGCTCTCGATGGTGCAGCTGTAGAACCCTTTGAGGATCTGAGGACCCATGCCAAATCTTTTCAATCTCTGAGCGAGAATAGGCATTGTCGTGCCCTCTTCACAATTGTATTAGTGTGTTTGGACCATGACAGTTCGTTGTTGATGTGGACACCAAGGACCTTGAAGCTCTCAACCTGCTCCACTACAGCCCCATCGATGAGAATGTGGGTGTGCTCTGCCCTCCTTTTCCTGTAGTCATGATCATCTCCTTTGTCTTGATCAGGTTAAGGGAGAGGATGTTATCTTGGTGCCACACTGCCAGGTCTCTGACCTCCTCCTTACAGGCTGTCTCATCGTTGTCGGTGATCAGGCCTACCACTGTTGTGTCGTCGGCAAACTTAATGATGGTGTTGGAGTTGTGCTTGGCCTTGCAGTCATGGGTGAACAGGGAGTACAGGAGGGGACTGAGCACGCACATCTGAGGGGCCCCCGTGTTGAGGATCAGCGTGGCGGATGTGTTGTTACCTACACTCACCACCTGGGTGCGGCCCGTCAGGAAGTCCAGGATCAAGTTGCAGAAGGTGTTTAGTACCAGGGTCCTTAGCTTAGTGATAAGCTTTGAGGGCACTATGGTGTTGAACACTGAGCTGTAGTCAATGAATAGCATTCTCACATAGGTGTACCTTTTGTCCAGGTGGGAAAGGGCAGTGTGGAGTGCAATAGAGATTGCGTCATCTGTGGATCTGTTGGGGCAGTATGCAAATAGGGTCTAGGGTTTCTGGGATAATGGTGTTGTGAGCCATGACCAGCCATTCAAAGCACTTCATGACTACAGATCTGAGTGCATTTAGGCTGGTTAACTTGGTGTTCTTGGGCACAGGGACTATGGTGGTCTGCTTGAAACATGTTGGTATCACAGACTTGGTCAGGGACAGGTTGAAAATGTTAGTGAAGACACTTGCTAGTTGGTCAGTGCATGTTCGGAGTACACGTCCTTGTAATCTGTCTGGTCCTGCGGCCTTGTGAATCTTGACCTGTTTAAAGGTCTTACTCACATCGGCTATGGAGAGCGTGATCACACATTGCTGTTTCATTTTGCAAGATGTCTGTGGGGTTTGATGAAATTGGCTAACTGTTTTGTGTTTTGTGTTTAGAGTTCTGATTTCCTGAGATGTAGTTTCAGCAAATGTGTGTTAACAATTGGGAAAAATTGTAATAGGAAAACATCCAGGAAAACATTCAGGGTGCCATAGTAAAACTTTCTTAGAACCTCCCTGCAAACTGAAACAATATGTTCTCAAAACGTTAAAAAACATTCAGCATAACTGGTCAGTAAACTTATGGCTTCATTCCCAGAACAAATGAGAAACCAAAAACATACATTCCCACAACTTTCAGGGAACCGAATGTGCCAGCTGGGATGCATTGTTACACGTTTCTTAATGTGTATTTACTAGCTCTCTTTCATTCATCTCCTCTGGTGTGTAGGATCATGTAGTGTAGAATATAGTTGTGTACACAGTTAACGTTCCGCCTCAGGGTGACCTTTTTCCACTCCTCTTGTCCTTCCCTCTGGGAACAACGTCACATGTGACTTGTTCTGTGGCACAGGTACAGAAGAGCGGAGCACTACCGTACCTGGTTGTTTACCCCTGCTGGCTGCTAGCTCAGGTGCTGTTTCATGTGCAATCAGACGGGTGAGCTAGGCTGGCCTTCTCTGGCAAACACCTGCTTGCTGGCCAAAATAAACAATGAATCAGCATTTAAACTGAACATGCCTCCCAAGTGATTGACTTCTTTTGGACAACGTTTCTGCTTCGAACAGGGCTACTCAGGTGCCTGATCTGGGAAATCATGTGCATGCTCTGTTGCACACACCTGGACAAACACTGGTAGTGCCAAACCTGCCAGGCACACCAGGAACTCACACCAAACGACCTGCAATCACTGGTTCAGATTTGTGTGGCATTCATATTGAAATGTTATGCCATGCATTGCTTTCATAGCCAGAACATTGTGCAATTTTACCCACATGCAAAAATACAGACCCAGCTCCCCCGTGTTCTTCCCCCACTAACAAAGCACTTGTCCCAGCTCTTTTGATCCTGAGGTACAATAGACACTGTGGAGATTTTGATTTCTTCATCCAGTTAGAGGGTACTGCCATGCCCATCAGGGAGCTAGGGAGGTTGGGGATGGTGGCTGGGGACATCCGATCAAGATGCTGCAGCCAGGGCTCTGATCTCTGTCGTGATGAAGGCTACGTCTCAAATGGCACCCTATCCCCTATATAGTGCAGTACTTTAAGATACCAGAAGAACTGTACATGAATACCCAAATACAAGAGACTGTGTGTATGCATGTCTCTCTCTCTCTCTCTCTCTGTGTGTGTTTGTATCTCTCTCTCTCTCTCTCTCTCTCTCTCTGTGTGTGTTTGTATCTCTCTCTCTCTCTCTCTCTCTCTCTTTCTCGCTCTCTCTCTGTGTATGTATGTATCTCTCTCTCTCTCTCTCTCTCTCTCTCTCTCTCTCTCTCTGTATGTATGTCTCTCTCTCTCTCTCTCTCTGTGTGTGTATGTATGTCTCTCTCTCTCTCTCTCTCTCTCTCTCTCTCTCTCTCTCCTGTGTGTGTATGTATGTCTCTCTCTCTCTCTCTCTCTCTCTCTCTCTCTCTGTGTGTGTATGTCTCTCTCTCTCTCTCTCTCTCTCTCTCTCTCTCTCTCTCTCTCTCTCTCTCTGTGTGTGTATGTCTCTCTCTCTCTCTCTCTCTCTCTCTCTCTGTGTGTTTGTATCTCTCTGTCTCTTTGTCTCTCTCTCTCTCTCTCTCTCTCTCTCTCTCTCTTTCTATCTCTCTCTGTGTATGTATGTATGTCTCTCTCTCTCTCTCTCTCTCTCTCTCTCTCTCTCTCTGTGTGTCTCTCTCTCTCTCTCTCTCTCTCTCTCTCTCTCTCTGTGTATGTATCTCTCTCTCTCTCAGTGTGTGTGTAAGCATGTCTCTCTCTCTCTCTCTGTATGTATGTCTCTCTCTCTCCCTCTCTGTGTATCTCTCTCTCTCTCTCTCTGTATGTATCTCTCCCTCTCTCTCTCTCTGTGTGTGTATGTATGTATGTCTCTCTCTCTCTCTCTGTCTCTCTCTCTATCCCTCTCTCTCTCTGTGTGTATGTATGTCTCTCTCTCTGTGTGTCTCTCCCTCTCTCTCTCTCTCTCTGTGTGTATGTATCTCTCCCTCTCTCTCTCTCTCTCTCTCTCTCTCTCTCTCTCTGTGTATGTCTCTCTCTCTCTCTCTCTGTGTGTGTGTGTATGTATGTATGTCTCTTTCTTTCTCTCTCTCTCTCTCTCTCTCTCTCTCTCTGTATGTCTCTCTCTCTCTGTGTGTGTGTATGTATGTCTCTCCCTCTCTCTCTCTCTCTCTCTCTCTTCTCTCTCTCTCTCTGTGTATGTATCTCTCTCTCTCTGTGTATGTCTCTCTCTCTCTCTCTCTCTCTCTCTCTCGCTCTCATTCCCTCTCTCTGTGTGTGTATGTATGTCTCTCTCTCTCTCTCTCTCTCTCTCTCTCTGTGTATGCATGTATCTCTCTCTCTGTGTGTATGTCTCTCTCTCTCTTTCTTTCTTTCTTTCTTTCTTTCTTTCTTTTTCTTTTTCTTTCTTTCTTTCTTTCTCTTTCTTTCTTTCTTTCTTTCTCTTTCTCTCTCTTTATGGTGTTTAGTTGAGTGTTGGTCCTGTTGTGTGGTGGCTGGGTGTGGGGGCACGGGGACGTACAGTACTCTGTGTGCCTTCTCCTCAATGAGACGGTGTTAAGTCAGGATGTGTGCTATACTGTACTGCAGTGCAATCCCCTCCCAGGTGTAAATAGGGATTAACATACCATAAGTAATTAGCTGGTCTGTGTGATGATCTAATTCACTGTTTCCTACTTACGTTATTGTCTGAGAAACAGGATATGTCCCAAATGTCACCCTATTCCCTATATAGTGCAATACTTTTGACCGAAAGCCATATGGCCCACTATAAAGGAAATAGAGTGCCATTTGTGGTCGGTCTCCATGACAATACCATTATGAATTTTTAAAATCATCTTACCCCAGGACACTTCACTTGGTGACATCCCATTCTGAATTATTTTATATGCTTTCTTCACTTTCCATTGCATTTTGATGGATTTCATAGTATCTTAATTTAAGCCTGCTTTTAAATTTGAACCCTACAATCCAATTAACTAATCCGCCTTAAGCATGATTAACTCTCTAAAATTATATTCCTATGGTCTGTTTCAGTGCACCTTATTTCACCGCTTGATTCAATTAATGTTCAGTAAAATTGCCACAATGAATAATACATTTCAACAGCTTATTAGAATGGCCTTTAGCAGTATAGCTACATCATATTGGTATTGAAGCTAAAGAATTTCCAACATCACTTTATTGAATCACTTTATTTAGCCTAACTCCACCTCGGCCTATATCTCAACTCACTCACACTACTAAACAAATGAGATATACAGCGCAATTTATGTATTTTGAAAAACATTACAGAATTAAAATGTTAAAAAGCACATAGTAGTGTTATTTTATCTGCTCTAAGCCCAAATTCTTAAGGTTAGGCATTTTTATTTTATTTACCTTTATTTAACTAGGCAATTCAGTTAAGAACACATTCTTATTTACAATGATGGCCAACCAAAAGACTAAAGACCTCCTGCGGGGGACAGGGGATCGGATAATTTTTTAAATAAAAATTTAGGAGAAAACACACATCACGACAAGAGATACACCACAACACTACATAAAGAGAGATTTAAGACAACATGCATGGCAGCAACACATGAAAACACAGCCTGGTAGCAACACAACATGGCAGCAGCAAAACATGGTAGATTCACACAACATGGTACAAATATTATTGAGCACAGACAACAGCACAAAGGGCAAGAAGGTAAAGACAACAATACATCATGTGACGCAGCCACAACTGTCAGTAAGGGTGTCCATGATTGAGTCTTTGAATGAAAAGTTGTAGTTAAAACGGTCCAGTGTGAGTGTTTGTTGCTGTTTATTCCAATCGCAAGCTGCAGTGAACTTTAAGGATGCAGTGACACATCCATAACCTGAGCGGAAACCAGATTGCGTACCCGAATACTACAGACGTCAATAATAAACTGACTGGCTTTCTTGACAAGTTTTCCAGCACTTTTGATAAACAGGGCAAAATAGAAATTGACCTGTAACAGTTAGGATCAGCTTGATATCCCCCTTTAAATAAAGGATGCACCATGGCTGCCTTCCAAGGAATGGGAACCTCCCCAGAGAGGAGAGACAGGTTATTAAAAAGATCCAGAGATAGGCTTAGCGATGATTGGGGCACCAACCTTAAAGAAGAAAGGGTCTAAACCACCTGACCCAAATGTTTTTTGGGGCCAAGTTTAAGGAGCTCCTTTAGCACCTTGGACTCAGTGACCGCCTGCAGGGATAATATATGCATATTATTAGTAGTATTGGATAGAAAACAAGTGTCTAACGGTTTGAATGTCTGTGAGTATAACAGAAATCATATGGCAGGCAAAAACCTGAGAAAAATCCAACCAGGAGGTGGGAAATCTGAGGTTTGTAGTTTTTCAAAACTTGGCCTACCGAATACACAGTGTCTATGGGGTCAAGTTGCACTTCCTAAGGCTTCCACTAGATGTCAACCATCTTTAGAAACTTGTTTCAGGCTTCTGCTATAAAGGAGGGGGGAATAGGAGCTGAATGAGTCATGGGTCTGGTAGAGTGTCTCAGGCTCGTGACGCACGGTCCCGACAGAGTTAGCTATCGTTCAAGTGCTTTTCTACAGAGAATGGAATTCTCCGGTTGGAATAATATTGGGGCTAGCCCTGTTTACTGCCCCTTCTGGAGGAATTGGGTACCCAGATTAAACAGGATAAATTTTTGTCAAAAGTTGCTAATATACGCATATAAAAAATATTATCGAATAGAAAACACTCTAAAGCTTCTAAAACCGTTTAAATTTTGTCTCTATGTAAAGCAGAAGTCTCAGGGCATGCATTCTCCCAAAGTCTCTCTTGTCATGGAAAAAGTTGGCCCAACTTTGACGTCATCGTATACGCACTTCCCAAACAGTTACAGCTCTGGGAACAGTCTGTACGTGTTCAGTGCGAAGCCTGCTTTCAATGGGGCTTCTCATTGTGAGAATCGCGCGCTCACGAGACTTTGAGCGTGCCGAAAGGTCTCGGTCACGCGAAAAAAAAGTGTACGCTTATGCGCGCTCTGCTCGGGTGAAGTCTTTCCCTCAGGATCGATTAAACGACGTGTGTGTTTCGCTTCGTCCTCACGATTTCTGTGCACCTTTATAACATGTTAAAGCTTAATTATGAACATAGTTTGACAAGTTTACTCGACATATAATATATAATTTTGACGTTTTGGTGCACATCCACTTGAATTTTGCCTGCATTTCGACCGAAATGTGGCTATTTTGAGAACTGAAAGACACAGACTTGAAAACTAAACGCTGGTTTGGTAAGTATAATCCCTTCCAGGTCTTCTGATGGAAGAACAGCAAAGGTAAGGGAATATTTATGTGGTAAATTTGGGTTTCTGTCGACTCCAAGATAGAGGAGCGATAATGCTAAATTTGGAGCGCCGACTCCTAGTATAGCCTAGTGAATGCAACCTGTAACGTTAAAAATAAATGTAACACAGCGATTGCATTTAGAAGAAGTGTATCTTGCTATACATATGTAAAACATGCATATTTAGTCAAAGTTTATGATGTGTATTCCTTGTTAGCTGACGTTATCTGCCGGAGCTATTTCATTTCTCCTGACATTGTAGTAGCATTTTTTGAACGATGCGTCATTGTAAACAGAGATTTATGGATATATATTGCAGATTATTGAAAAAAAAATGAATGTACTGTGTAACATGTTATATTACTGTCATCTGATGAAGATTTCAAAAGGTTAGTGAAATGATTTTTCTTTTAATCCTGCGTTTGTTGATTGCATATTTTTTCCTACTTGGCTATGCTAATGAGGTATGTCTGCGGTGGTGGTTGGACATAAATATGTGCTATGTTTTCGCCGTAAAACATTTTAGAAATCTGACTTGCTGGGTAGATAAACAACTTGTTTATCTTTCATTTGAGCTATTTTTCTTGTTAATGTGTGGAGGTTAAATATTTTTAGGATTATTTCTTGCGTTCCCTGCGCCACATTACAGCTGAGGGGGTGGGGGGGGGGGGTTCCTGTTTGGGAACGTGTATCCCCAAACATCCTAAAGATTGATTCCATACATCGTTTGACATGTTTCTACAACCTGTAATGGAACTTTTCGAGTTTTTGTCTGGACGTAGTGCTCGCATCATGAAGATGGATTACTGGGATGAACACGCTAACAACAAGTGGCTATTTGGAGATAAATGATGGACTTTATGGAACAAATCAGTAATTTATTGTCGAACTGGGATTCCTGAGAGTGCATTCTGATGAAGATCATCAAAGGTAAGTGAATATTAATAATGTTATTTCTAACTTCTGTTGACTCATGGCAGATATTTCTTTGGCTGGATTGGGCTCTGAGCACCGTACTCAGATTATGCTTTTTCCGTATTTTTTGAAATCTGACACAGCGGTTGCATTAAAACCTGTTAAGCCTACCCCCTACTTTTTCGAACATTCTGTTAAAAATCGCGCAACATTTCAGCGTCCTGCCACTCATGCCAGGAATATAGTATATGCATATGATTAGTATGTGTGGATAGAAAACACTCTGACGTTTCTAAAACTGGTTAAATCACGGCTGTGACTATAACATAACGTGTGTTTCATCGAAAAGCGGAAGAAAAACTGATCACCAAAATCTGGAAAATATATCAATGCGCCACTTGCATGTATTGTCTATGTATGGCTGGATCTGCGAGATGAGCGGGTTCTTAATCATTGTCTCTAATTGGGGATCATATTTAAGTATTTATTCTTCCCATCTGTGTTTGTGGGATCTTGTTTATGTTTAGTTGCCTGTGAACACTGCATTGTCGTCACGTTTCGTCCATTCTTTGTTTTTGTGTGTTTCACTAACTAAACATGTGGAAACCATATCACGCTACACCTTGGTCCGATAATTCTTACGACGAACGTGACACTGGAACAGTGGTAAATTAGCACACTAAGGCCTTATATATATAAATATTTCCTAAAGTGCCTTTGCGTAAGATTAAATTGTAGACTTTACCACCCATGACTTTAATTGTTAGTGACAGAGAGATGCTTATTACGTTCATACATATTTCAACATCTGGTCTTCTCCAACTGAAATTCTAAGTGAATATGTCATCATCAAGGAAATATCCAGTGTTTTTGTTTATTTTAATTATTTTCTACATTGTTCAGTAATAGTGAAGACATCAAAACTATGAAATAACATATATGGAATCATGTAGTAACCAAAAAAGTGTTAAACAAATTAAAATATATTTTATGTTTGAGATTCTTCAAAGTATCCTTGATGTCAGCTTTGTACACACTTGGCATTCTCTCAACCAGATGTATGAGGAATGCTTTTCCTACAGTCTTGAAGGAGTTCCCACATATGCTGAGCACTTGATGGCTGCTTTTCCTTCACTTTGCGGGCCAACTCATCCCAAACCATCTCAATTGGTTTGAGGTCGGGTAATTGTGGAGGCTATGGCATCTGATGCAGCACTCAATCACTTTCCTAGGTCAAATAGCCCTTACACAGCCTGGAGGTGTCCTTTAGTAGAGGTTTATTGGGTCAGTTAGGATCTCCACTTTATTTTAAGAATGTGAAATGTCAGAATTATAGAAGAGAGGATGATTTATTTCAGCTTTTATTTATTTCATCACATTCCCAAAGGGTCAGAAGTTTACATACACTCAATTACTATTTGGTAGCATTGCCTTTAAATAGTTTAACTTGGGTTGAACATTTCAGGTAGCCTTCCACAAGCTTCCCACAATAAGTTGAGTGAATGTTGGCCCATTCCTCCTGACAGAGCTGGTGTAACGGAGTTAGGTTTGTAAGCCTCCTTCCTTGCACACGCTTTTTCAGTTCTACCCACACATTTTCTATAGGATTGAAGTCAGAGCTTTGTAATGGCCACTCTAATACCTTGACTTTGTCCTTTTTGCCACAACTTTGGAAGTATGCTTGGGGTCATTGTCCATTTGGAAGACCCATTTTCAACCAAGCTTTAACTTCCTGACTGATATCTTGAGATCCTGCTTCAATATATGCAAATGATTTTCCTCCCTCATGATACCATCTCTTTTGTGAAGTGCACCAGTCCATCCTGCAGCAAAGCACCCCTACAACATGATGCTGCCACCCCCATGCTTCACGGTTGGGATGGTGTTCTTCGGCTTGCAAGCCTCCCCCTTTTTTGTTGTTGTTTTTTTAACCTTTATTTTACTAGGCAAGTCAGTTAAGAACAAATTCTTATTTTCAATGACGGCCTTGGAACAGTGGGTTAACTGCCTGTTCAAGGGCAGAACGACAGATTTTGTACCTTGTCAGCTTGGGGATTTGAACTTGCAACCTTTCGGTTACAATGCTCTAACCACTAGGCTACACTGCCTTCCTCCAAACATAACGATGGTCATTATGGCCAAACAGTATTTTTGTTTCATCAGACCAGAGGCCATTTCTCCAAAAAGTACGATCTTTGTCCCCATGTGTAGTTGCAAACCATAGTCTGGCTTTTTTATGGAGGTTTTGGAGCAGTGGCGTCTTTTGTACCTGATGCCTCCAGCATCTTCACAAGGTTGTTTGCTGTTGTTCTGGGATTTATTTACACTTTTCGCACCAAAGTACGTTCATCTCTAAGAGACAGAACACGTGTCCTTCCTGAGCGGTATGACGGCTGCGTGGTCCCATGGTGTTTATACTTGCATTCTATTGTTTGTACAGATGAACATGGTACCTTCAGGCGTTTGGAAATTACTCCATAAGATGAACCAGACTTTTTTTTCTGAGGTCTTAGCTGATTTATTTTGATTTTCCCATGATGTCATGCGAAGAGGCACTGAATTTGAAGGTAGGCCTTAAATACATCCACAGGTACACCTCCAATTGACTCAAATTATGTCAATTAGCCTATCAGAAGCTTCTAAAGCCATGACATAATTTTCTGGAATTTTCCAAGCTGTTTTAAATCTCAGTCAATTTAGTGTATGTAAACTTCTGACCCACTGGAATTGTGATACAGTGAATTATAAGTGAATAATCTGTCTGTAAACAATTGTTAGAAAAATTACTAATGTCATGCACAAAGTAGTTACCAAAACGATAGTTTGTTAACAATACATTTGTGGAGTGGTTGAAAACGGGTTTTAATGACTCCAACTTAAGTGTATGTAGACTTCCGACTTCAACTGTATATACAGGGTCTATGTTTCGGAGTCAATTTGCGGGGTACAGGTTAGTCGAGGAAATTTGCACATGTAGGTAGGGGTAAAGTGTCTATGCATAGATATTAAACAGAGAGTAGCAGCAGTGTAAAAATAAAGAGGCGAGGGGGTGTCAATGTAAATAGTCTGGGTGGCCACTTAGTCATCAGCTCTTGTAAAAAGGTACACCGTGTACATGATCCATAATGTCCTCTGGTGTAACGGCTTTCTAATGGTGAAGGAGAGTCGGACCAAACTGCAGCGTGTCTATTTTGATTCATCTTTAATAAACAAACGTAACACACAACAAAACACTAACACTACAAAACGAAAACCGAAAACAGCCTATACAAGTGTCTACTAACCTCTAACCAGGACATCAAGACACACAGGACAATCACCCACAATACAACCAAAGAATATGGCTGCCTAAATATGGTTCCCAATCAGAGACAACGGTAAACACCTGCCTCTGATTGAGAACCACTTCAGACAGCCATAGACTCTCCTAGAACACCCCACTAAGCTACAATCCCACTATACACACATTCCAAAATCCCAAGACAAAACACACCACAATACAAAAACTCTATGCCACACCCTGGCCTGACCCAATACATGAAGAAAACACAAAATACTTAGACCAGGGCGTGACATCTGGTCTCTGTCTATCTATTTGTGCAATGGGGCATCAGCAATCGCAGTGGGCCATCGAGGGGAATTCAATACATATTTTACAATGTGCCAATCCTCTCTCAGTCAGCAACCAATGGCAAACCATCCTGATCACAGCATGGGGCTAGGCTGATGGAGCCAACACCAGAGATCTGGCCTCAAACAAGCAGGAAGTTGTGCCATTTTTCTCTTCATGGGTTTTCAGTTCAGTGTTTTTTTAAAATGATTCAAAATTATGCTCTGAGGGAGTAGAAAGAGAGTAGACTGTATTTTATAGAGGGGATATGAGAATCATGAGCAAATGTGGGTAGTATGTTCTTTCGAGGTTATATCTTGTTTTTATTAACATTACTGCAAAATGTCAATAAAAAAGTTAATGCAATAAAAAAAATGGTGTAAACTATGATAAGAAAAGATCGCTAGTTATCTACTCCACTTTATGAACTCATTTTGTAAGTGGGTGGCTGGCCTTCTCACAGAGATTACACCATCAGTATGATGAATCACATAAAGGAAACCCTGAATGACATTAAGATAACCTTAAAACAACTTTCCCTCGGATCTTGCAGTGCTCTGTAGAGTGAATATATTCCTCCATTTCAACTAAAATCAGAACACATAAACATACCACATGTCAATCCAGGGCTGTAGCAGATTCTGTTTTGTTCCAACACAACACCATAACATGATTGTGCTGTCAATGACGGACGTAACTCAAATAGTGTGGAAATTCTGGGCACTTTTAAGAAACAGAATCAGAATGA
The DNA here is from genome assembly GCF_034236695.1 of Oncorhynchus nerka. Taxonomy (NCBI): domain Eukaryota; kingdom Metazoa; phylum Chordata; class Actinopteri; order Salmoniformes; family Salmonidae; genus Oncorhynchus; species Oncorhynchus nerka. The sequence continues at coordinate 38,189,509 of NC_088403.1, forward strand.
CTATAGTAAGAAGAATGCTGGAGCATTCCATTCTGGTATTCCATCTTGGAGCAGTCAGAAAGGCCAATCCATTTCTTTGTAGGCAATATAAATAGGGCTGTCTATAGATGGCATCTGGACTGGTGATTGCAGCCTAGCATTCCATAAGGTCCTGGGGGAAGGAGGGGGGTAAAGGGGTGAGGAAGGAAGGAGAGGTGAGGAGTGTGTGTATGCACGTGTGTGCACGACTGTGTGTGCGTACGCCCAAGTATGTGTCTGTGCATGTGTGTGTGTGTGTTTGTGTGTGAGTGCATTAGCACCTGTGTGTTTGTGTGTGAGAAGGAGACCTGCCTGTCTTGTCAGGTCAGGTCAAAAAAATTGCAGAAACTCTCTGGAATGCTGTAAATAATGCAGGGATGACCAGCGCTCTGCTCTGGACCGGTATGTGTCTTTACAGCAGGGGATATTTTGGCACAGAAGGGCGTTTGTGGGGTGCGGGGAGTGGAGATGGCAATTTGTGTTAGATCACGAGTCTTTTACCCCCCCCACACACACACACACACCTCCCTCTAACTGGTTGAGCGATTAGGGTCCCATGACGTCCGTAGTGTAAACCTGTTAAATTTACTCCATTATTGAGTTACAAAGTACTGGGCAGAAATCATCATTAGGGCTTTATTGCTTACAGTGTATGTGTACGCATATACACACACACACACACACACACACACACACACACACACACACACACACAAGGCTATGATTACATTCTCAAGAAGCAAACAGCGGTGGAGTAACAATCAGTAGACTCACCCAGCCTTGCAGTCATTGGAATGACTGAGTCATTAGGGACTTCTTCATGGCTCACTTTCCCTGTTTCCAGGCCTACAGCCACAGTACAGCTCCTGTTATAGGGTTGTGATTGACAATGTTTTCACTGGAAATTCAGCGCTATCAAAACATGAGTGAGGGCACGCAATTCAAATCATAAAGATGGATATTAACACTTCTTATGGCTGTAGGGGCAGTATTGAGTAGCTTAGATGAAAAGGTGCCCATTGTAAACGGCCAGCTCCTCACTCTCAGTTACTAAAATATGCATATTATTATTTGTATTTGAGAGAAAACACTCTAAAGTTTCCAAAACTGTCCAAATATTGTCTATGAGTATAACAGAACTGATATTGCAGGCGAAACCCTGAGGAAAATCAAACCAGGAAGTGGCTTCTATTTTGAAAACTCCATGTTCCACCCTTTGCTCCATTTAAAGGGATATCAACCAGATTCCTTTTCCTATCGCTTCCTCAAGGTGTCAACAGTCTTCAGACATAGTATCAGGCTTTTATTTTGAAAAATGAGCTAGAAAGATAACATCGCGTCATGTGGTCGCATGAGTTTTGCTCACGCGACAGAGTTTGGACAGCCGTTGCTTTTCCCTCTCCTACTGGTAAAGACATTTGCGGTTGATATATTATCGATTATATATTTTAAAAACAACCCGAGGATTGATTATAAAAAACGTTTGACATGTTTCTTTGGCCATTACGGTAACTATTCGGAATTTGTCTGCGTTGTCGTGACCGCTCCTTCCTGTGGATTTCTGAACATAACATGCCAAACAAACGGAGGTATTTCGGATATAAAAATCAACTTTATGGAACAAAAGGAACATTTATTGTGTAACTGGGAATGTCGTGAGTGAAAACATCCGAAGATCATCAAAGGTAAACGATTCATTTGATTGCTTTTCTGATTTTCGTGACCAAGCTACTTGATGCTAAGTGTACTTAATGTTTTGTCAAGCGATCGATAAATTTACACAAACGCTTGGATTGCTTTCGGTGTAAAGCACATTTTCAAAATCTGACATGGTGGATTAACAAAAGGCTAAGCTGTGTTTTCCTAAAATATAAATATTTTTAGAAATATTAATTGAATATCCCGTTAACGGGATTGCAGCCATAACAAGTTAAACATTTAGGTACATATACGTGTCTTATATCGTCTGAAAGCTTAAATTGTTGTTAATCTAACTGCATTGTCCGATTTATAGTAGCTATTACAGCAAAAACATGCCATGCGATTGTTTGAGAACAGCCCCCCACATCAAAATATTTTTCCACCGGCACAGGTTTCATACATTCACAAATAACGATTAAATACTCACTTACTTTTGAAAATCTTCCTCTGATTTGTCATCCAATGGTCCCAGCTATAACATGTACTGTCCTTTTGTTAGATAAAATCCTTCTTTATATCCCAAAAAGTCAGTTTAGTTGATTTGAGTCAACCATTTGTTCAACTTGCAGAGAAAATAATCAAAAAAATCTACCCATAAACTTTGTTTCAACAAGTCAAAATATGTTTCTATTTACTTGTCAGATACCCTAAAATGTAATCAAACTATAATATTTATTTAGGAAAGAAGTATGTTCAATATGAAACCGATTTTAGCAGGTGCGTACTGTTTTCATAGCGACCGCATACACAAATTTCCAAGACTTTGTCCTTGTACTAAAACGGATATTTCTTATTTGTTTTTGAAGTTACAAGCCTGAAACCTTGAACATAGACTGCTGGCACCCTGTGGAAGCCATAGCAATTGCATCCAGAGAGCAAATTTTCAATATGACATTTTACTTGCCTTTCATAGAGGATGGTCTCTCAACATAAAATACATTCTGGTTGGTTTTTCTTAGGATTTTCTCCTACCATATCTATGGTGTTATATTCTCCTACATTATTTTAACATTTCTACAAACTTCAACGTGTTTTCTTTCCAATGGTACCAATTATATGCATATTTTGGCTTCAGGGCCTGAGCAACAGGCAATTTACTTTGGGCACGTCATTCAGGCGGAAATTGACAACAAAAAAAGTGGGACTAGCCCTAAGACATAATTATAGGGTCGTGATTGACAATGTTTTAACTCGAAATTCAGCACTATGAAAAGATGAGTGAAGCTGGGATTAATGTGTCAGGGTTTATAGAACCTAAAATATAGGCTACAGTAGGCTCTGTGGCACATTGCTGGGCACATTGCTGGGAGGAGCTGTACGATGACTGGCTAGAATGGTATAAATGGAATGGAGTCAAACATGTGGTTTCCATACCTTTGATGTCTTTGTACCGTTCTATTTGTTCCATTTCAGCCATTACAATGAGCCCGTCCTCCTATAGCTCCTCCACCCAGCCTCCACTGCTGTGGCAGAATTGAAACAGAAGCTGTTCATGACATATAAATGTGAGAAAAATGTTTATGTTTAAATTATCCAAACACACCTCCTCCTCCTTCCAATAAAATGTAATTACAGGTATATATTTGAAGATAATATCTTTGTCTGGTTATCAAAGAGGTGATATTAGGAGAATATTGTATCCAAAGGTGAGCTCTATCATTGGTTAGCTACGGTAAGAGGCAGATGTCTCCTTATTTTAAAGCTACATTTTTGGGGCATTTTATTGTTTCTTGGATGGAGGAGAGACAGTGGGAAAAATAGATAGAGAGCTTTTCTGAAATAGCTGTGGGCCAGATTCTAACCTATGCTGCAGCAATATATGTGATCTAGAGTCAGCAGATTAGACCCCTAGACCACTGTCGGCCACATAATCCTCCTTCTTTACCATATGATACAGTAGCCACAAACCCCTCCTTTGGTCGACAGTCGGAAATTATACACAATTACGAAAATGAATTTGTCTCACAAAACAACACTTGATTCAACACAAAATTCTTGCCACCAATTTAATGTTATACACTGATTGAACACCTTCCTCATATTGAGATGCACACACTTTTGCCCTCAGAACAGCCTCAATTCCACAGGGATGCTGGCCACGTTGACTTCAATGATTCCCACAGATGTGTCAAGTTGGCTGGATGTCCTTTGAGTGGTGGACCATTCTTGCTACACACAGGAAACTGTTGAGCGTGAAAAACACAGCAGCAGTTCAGTACTTGATACAGTCAAAACAGTGCGCTTGGCACCTATTACCATACCCTGTTCAAAGGCACTTACAGTGGCAAGAAAAAGTATGTGAACATAAAATGTGTTCATAAAATTTGATCTGATCTTCATCTAAGTCACAACAATAGACAAACACAGACTGCTTACACTAATAACACACAAACAATTATACATTTTCATATCTTTATTGAACACACTGTGTAAACATTCACAGTGCAGGGTGGAAAAAGTATGTGAAGTCTGGGATTTAATAACCGGTTGGGCAGCAATATCCTCAACCAAACATTTTCTGTAGTTGGAGAACGGTCAGGAGGAATTTTGGACCATTCCTCTTTACAAATCTGTTCCAATTCAGAAATATTATTGGGATGTCTGGTGTGAACTGCTCTCTTGAGGCCATGCCACAGCATCTCAATCTGGTTGAGGTCAGGACTCTGACCTGGCCACTCCAGAAGGTGTATTTTCTTCTGTCATTCTGTTGTTGATTTACTTCTGTGTTTTTGGGTAGTTGTCCTGCTGCATCACCCAACTTCTGTTGAGCTGCAATTGGTAGACAGATAGCCTAACATTCTCCTGCAAAATGTCTTGATAAACTTGGGTATCCATTTTTCAGTCGATGATAGCAAGCTGTCCAGGCCCTGAGGCAGCAAAGCAGCACCAAACCATGATGCTCCCTCCACCATACTTTACAGTTGGGATGAGGTTTTGATGTTGGTGTGCTGCGCCTTTTTTATCCACACATAGTGTTGTGTGTTCCTTCCAAACAACTCAACTGTAGTTTCATCTGTCCACAGAATATTTTGCCAGTAGTGCTGTGGAACATCCAGGTGCACTTTTGCAAACTTCAGCAGCAATATTTTTTGGGACAGCAGTGGCTTCTTCCGTGATGTCCTCCCATGAACACCATTCTTGTTTAGTGTTTTACGTATCGTAGACTCATCAACAGAGATTTTAGCATGTTCCAGAGATGTCTGTAAGTCCTTAGCTGACACTCTAGGATTCTTCTTAACCTCATTGAGCATTCTGCACTGTGTTCTTGCAGTCATTTTTGCAGGACGACCACTCCCAGGGGATTAGCAAGAGTGCTGAACTTTCTCCATTTGTAGACAATTTGTCTTACCGTGGACTGATAAACATCAAGGCTTTTAGAGATAATTTTGTAACCCTTTCCAGCTTTATGCAAGTCAACAATTCTTAATCGTAGGTCTTCTGAGATCTGTTTTGTACGAGGCATTGTTCACATCAGACAATGCTTCTTGTGAATAGCAAACACACATTTTGTGAGTGTTTTTTATAGGGCAAGGCAGCTCTAACAAACATCTCAAATCTTGTCTCGTTGATTGAACTTGTCTCATTGATTGGAGTCTAGGGGTTCACATACTTTTTCCAACCTACACTGTGAATGTTTAAATGATGTATTCAATATAGACAAGAAAAATACAATAATTTTTGTATGACAATGTTTGTCTATTGTTGTGACTTAGGTGAAGATGAGATTAAATTTGATGACCAATTTATGCAGAAATCCAGGTAATTCCAAAGGGTTCACATACTTTCTCTTGCCACTGTACATCTTTTGTCTTGACAATTCACCCTCTGAATGGCACACATACACAATCCATGCCTCAATTGTCTCAAGGATTTAAAATCCTTCTTTAACCAGTCTCTTCCTCTTCATATACATTGATTGAAGTGGATTTAACAAGTGGGGATCATAAGGGATCATAGATTTCACCTGGATTTACCTGGTCAGTCTGTCATGGAAAGAGCAGGTGTTCCTAATGTTTTGTATACTCAGTGTATATATGGGGCCTACAACAATCTCAGCTCTGCAGATTTTGCTGCAAAGAGACATAATAATTTTATAATTTATTCTGGTTTCCCCCATGTAGCTTGTAAAAATGGAAATAATAATGAATGTCTCACTCGTCCAGACACTGTGACTCTGTCTCTGTTGCCGCTGCAAAGCAGCTGTTTCCATGGCAACCCATACCTAAAGACTGGTTACTGTGTCCCAAATGGCACCCTATTCCTTAGTACATATACTTAAAGTGATATTGTAGGTATTACTCAAACTGATAAGAGTCACAGTGACCCTGTAGGTAGTTCAGATTTGAGTTGTATCAGCTTGAACATTTTGAGGAACCCACCACTATGCCACACCTCCAATAAAAGTTCCCAGTGTGCCTTACCTTTTCGAGTGAATTATAGAGTTAACACCCATGACTGTATTTGTTAGTGACAGAAGGTAGGTTTACATCCAATGAAATTCAGATTTTTATCATTGGATGGAAATGTGGTTAGTAACATGGTTATTGAATTAATTCACATTCAGTCCTGTGACCTTCACCAGCTAGTTCCTAGGTGAATATTATCTTGATGATAAAACATTATATATTTGGTGGTTTACAGGCAACATCAAGCCTGAAAGTAGAGTTTCAAAATTACAGTAACTTTCCCCAAAATCCCAGATAAAAATGTTTTATTTCCCAACAGTAATGAAATCAAATCAAATTATATGGGTCACATACACATGGTTAGCAGATGTTAATGCGAGTGTAGCGAAATGCTTGTGCTTCTAGTTCTGACCGTGCAGTAATATCTAACAAGTAATCTAACAATTTCACAACTACTACCTTATACACACACAAGTGTAAAGGAATTAGAATATGTACATATAAATATATGGATGAGCGATGGCCATGCTGCATAGGCAAGATGCAGTAGATGGTATAGAGTACAGTATATACATATGAGATGAGTAATGTAGGGTATATAAACATTATATCAAGTGGCATTGTTTAAAGTGACTAGTGATATATTTATTACATCCAATTTTTAATTAATAAAGTGGCTAGAGATTTGAGTCAGTATGTTGGCAGCCACTCAATGTTAGTCATGGCTGTTTAACAGTCTAAGGGCCTTGAGATAGAAGCTGCATTTCAGTCTCTTGGTCCAAGCTTTGATGCACCTGTACTGATCTCGCCTTCTGGATGATAGCGGGGTGAACAGGCAGAGGCTCGGGTGGTTGTTGTCCTTGATGATAATTTTGGCCTTCCTGTGACATAGGGTGGTGTAGGTGTCCTGGAGGGCAGGTAGTTTGCCCCCGGTGATGGTTTGTGCAGACCTCACTACCCTCTGGAGAGCCCTGAGGTTGTGGGTGGAGCAGTTGCCGTACTAGGCGGTGATACAGCCCGACAGGATTCTCTCGATTGTGCATTTGTGAGTGTTTTTGGTGACAAGCCAAATTTCTTCAGCCTCCAGAGGTTGCAGAGGCGCTGTTGCGCCTTTTTCAACATGCTGTCTGTGTGGGTGAACCATTTCATTTTGTCCGTGATGTGTACACTGAGAAACTTAAAACTTTCCACCTTCTCCACTACTGTCCCGTCGATGTGTATAGGGGAGTGCTCCCTCTGCTGTTTTCTGAAGTCCACGGTCATCTCCTCTGTTTTGTTGAGTGTGAGGTTATTTTCCTGACACCACACTCCGAGGGCCCTCACCTCCTCCCTGTACGCTGTCTCGTCGTTGTTGGTAATCAAGCCTACCACTGTAGTGTCGTCTGTAAACTTGATGATTGAGTTGAAGGCATGCATGGCCACGCAGTCATGGGTGAACAGGGAGTACAGGAAATGGCTGAGAATGCACCCCTGTGGGGCCCCAGTGTTAAGGATCAGCGGGGTGGAGATGTTGTTTCCTACCCTCACCACCTGGGGGCGGCCTGTCAAAAAGTCTAGGACCCATTTACACAGGGCAGGGTCTGGACCCAGTGTCTCGAGCTTAATGACGGGTTTGGAGGGTACTATGATGTTAAATACTGAGCTGTAATTGATGAACAGCATTCTTACATAGGTATTCCTCATGTCCAGATGGGTTAGGGCAGTGATTGCGATTGCGGTCAAGGTGTCTGCTTGGGGGGATATACACAGCTGTGATTATAATCAAAGAGAAATCTCTTGGTAGATAATGCTGTCGGCATTTGAATGTCAGGTGAACAAAAGGACTTGAGTTCCTGTATGTTGTTATGATCACACCACGACTTGTTAATCATAAGGCATACAACCCCGCCCTTCTTATTACCAAAGAGATGTTTGTTTCTGTCAGAGCGATGCATGAAGAAACCGGGTGGCTGTACCACTCTGATAACATATCCCGAGTGAGCCATGTTTCCATGAAACAGAGAATGTTACAATGTTACAGTCTCTCTGGAAGTCAACCCTTGCTCGAATTTCATCTACCTTGTTGTCAACAAGAGACTGGATATTGGCGAGTAATATACTCGGGAGCGGTGAGCAATGTGCCCATCTACGGAGTCTGCCCCTTCTGCGGGGCTGTTGTTTTGGGTCGCCTACTGGGATCCGATCCATTGTCCTGGGTGGTGGTCCAAACAGAGGATCTGCTTCAGGAAAGTCGTATTCCTGGTCGTAATGTTGGTAAGTTGATGTTGCTCTTATATCCAATAGTTCTTCCCGGTTGTATGTAATAAGACTTAAGATTTTCTGGGGTAACAATGTAAGAAATAATACATAAAAACACAACACTGCATAGTTTCCTAAGAATGCGAAGCGAGGTGACCATCCCTGTCGGCAACATCATGCTCCATTGAGCGCCAATTACTCGAAAATCTGGTAAATTGCATTTTGCAACCCTGCCTACAAGTCATGGTGGCTTACAAAATGATGTGCAATTCCTACTGGAATCCAGCCAGAGATATCCAACAGTTTACATTTTCATTCACCCTCAACCTGCATTCATAATGACTGCCAGGGTTAGGAACATTGTGAGGAGATTACCTAAGTCATCTAAACTGGAACAACCATTTCAGTAACGTGTAAATAAATCTAACTAATTGATTGGATTAGTATAGAAAAATGTATGTTATTTATCTTTGTTTAGCGTAAGATTATTCCCCAAAATCTACCTGCAGTAGAACATTTTGTTGATGTGAACACTTATTTAGTTTTGAGTCAGTACCACATAAACATATTAAGTAATAATGACTTTTCATTGACTTAATATAAGTATTTGATTTAAAAATGCCCCAGGTTTTACAATACATGTGTCCTTTCACTCTCCCCATTTAATACTGAGTGAGAAGAAGTCACATGGACAGGAGCCATGAGTGCTCCACATACCACATAGTTGGCAGGAAGCCAGTCCTTTAAGGGAAACTATGAAGTCAAGCACTGACATGGTGCCTTAACTTATGGCAGGTCAGGTGGGACTTTACAGTGGATATTTTTGTTGCCACATTATAATGTCGTCACCCAGCTCAATGTAACAATGATGGGTTTAGGCTACTACGTGATACTCAAATTTTCCCTATACCCATCATGAGGTTGCTACAACAGTTTGAGGGAAAATTTGAGTAATCCAGACACTGACACATTCAATACCAATTTGTACACTCTTGCATGCATCTAGCTGATCTAGGGTGTAATCTTTTTGTTCCATTTGCTTCTGCTTAAGAAAGGTTTTTCAACAGAATCGTCAGAATGAATACACCCTGATCACAGTTCACTTTCATAGCAGCCACATACAAACAGCATGATTATTTGCTCATTGTATAATTCCTTCTCACATCTGAGTGCTCTCCTCTCACATTTTCCCTTCACTTGTGGACTTCAATGCACAATACAACAGGTGTCTGTGACCAGTCAAAAAAACATTTTCAATCAAAACCTTCATACCATAACTGCTAACCTCTACACACAGCCTACATTGTTGTCACCTAACATCATAATCAACATAGCTAGCTACTGGATCTAACACATTAATAAACATGCTGCAATCATGTAGTACAATGTACAACAAGCAGTTTAACAGTTACACCGACAGGCCCCGGTAGCAATACATGTATAAAACCAAAAGCTTACCTTGACTTGGAAGAGTTCCAGTGTTGGATAGCCATAGCCAGCTAGCTAACATAGCAACCCTCTCTGTTTGAGCCGGGGGTTTGAGTAGGCTAAACTAGCTAGCCCTCTTCACTAGCTATGTAAGTGAAAGTACAAACAAAAATACTATTTCGATCTCTCTTGCTTCTCCTTAGTTTTTGAAGAAATAAATCATTTTAAAACTGTTCAACTATTGTATTTCTCTCTGTTTGAGTAAACTACCCACCACAGTTTATTCAGTGCAGTGCTAGCCATCTGTAGCTTATGATTTCAGTACTAGATTAATTCTCTGATCCTTTGATTGGGTCGACAACATGTCAGTTCATACTGCAAGAGCTCTAATAGGTTGGAGAACGTCCTCATAATTACTGTGTACGTCTATGGAACGGGATGAGAACCTTGAGCATCCTATGTTTTGTATTGAAGTCAATGTACCCAGAAGAGGACAGAAACTAGCTGTCCTCTGGCGACACCATGGTGCTACCCCAGAGAGTGCTGTTGAGGCTACTGTAGACCTTCATTGCAAAACAGTGTGCTTTAATCAATTATTTGTTTACGTAAATATATTTAGAATAGTTTTATCTAAACAGGATAACTTTTTAATTGTTTCACAATTTTTATTTGTATAAAATTCACTGAGGAGGATGGCCCTCCCCTTCCTCCTCTGAGGAGCCTCCACTGTTGGACAGATGGACTAAAAGGCATCTTGGAGGTCATTGGTCAGAGACGCTGAAGTAAGGTCAGTTGTTGCAGTTTTGCATTAATTGGTTGTTGTTAGGAAAGTGGGAGAGTAATCTGATCTTGGATCTACATAGATGGGACACTTGTACCCATACGTGGGTAAAGGTATGGTGTGCCAAATGCCCAAGTGCAAACTTCTCCTATTTCTGAGCACAGTCACATTGCAATTTGTAATTGCAATCTCTCTGTCTCACACACATGCATGCACGCACTCGCCTCATACAAGCCCATTCTATAAAGACCTTTATGAGAGCAGAGGAAATGCTGAGTCACAGGTAGGACATGTGACCTTTGTGTTGTGATCACATGCTGCTGGTGTTGGCAGCGATCCAATGTACACACGCACAAGCAGAAATGCACGCACAAGCAGAAATGCACACACAAACACCTTGAGCCACTATTCCTCTTATATCTGTACTCTGTTCAGTCACAGCCAGCCAAGTCCAGATGATCCCTGTCACTAGTGTAGCTTGTACTACTACTACTACTACACTGGCTTGCATAGTTATCTTTTTGGCCACCCGTGAAAGTAAATGTTATTCTCCTTAATCTGTTCTGTTATATTGTTAAAGCTCATGAACCATCAAAATAATATATCACACATGGAATTTCCCATGGCTGGATATGGACTCACTCATTATCTTGAGATATGCAACATCCATGTTGATGAATACTGACTGTATACATCGCATATCTGTGTTTTCTCAGCACATTCAAGATAATAAGCTATATTGATTCCAGATATGCTTCTCTTGGGTGAGGTCAAATCCGGAACGTGATATGCTGAAAATAAGGACTTTTTCTGAGTTTTTAGCACATGCTCAATAATTAATATGAAATCCATATTTTTCTTTCATGCACAAATAATTTTGGGATTCCCCCCGGGTATCATACATGGTATGGCCAGATATTGACTCATTAGATATCCTGAGATAGGCCTATATGGACATCTTATTTTCTCTATATGATGACAAATACTGAAAGTAGGCCTACATAGTATATTTTCTCAGCATATACAATGCATATGCTCTTGACTGTCTATATCAGGATCTTGATATGCTTTTTGATATGCTAAATGAGGACAATTTCTGATGCTTACTTGAGTTTTGAGGACATGTTGAATAATTTGACAAATACTAAATCCATAATTTTAGTACTCTAGCTAAACGTTTTGTATGTCATCTACATAAAGGCAAAGTAAAAACACCATAACTGGTAGCCTAGCAACAAGAATCACATATTTTCTGCTGTGGAGTTCCAACTGTGATTTTTAAATTTGGGCGCCACAAATGTGTTTGTAAACGGTGTGCGGTCGAACTGACAACTGGAGAAACGAAGAAGTGAGAAGCAGTTCAGAATATACCTCAAAGGGCCTCCCGAGTGGTGTAGCGGTCTAAGGCACTGCATTGCAGGTCTGTCACTACAGACCCAGGTTTTATCCCAGGCTGTGTCACAGTCAGGGAAACCCATGAGTTAGGGGAAGGTTTGTTTGGGTTAGGGGAGGGTTTGTCAAGCTGGGATTTCCTTGTCCCATTGCGCTCCTTGTGGCGGGCTGGGCGCACGCAAGCTGATTTGGTCGCCAACTGGATGGTGTTTCCTCTGACATGTTGGTGTGGCTGGCTTCCAGGTTAAGTGAGCAGTGCAGCTTGGCTGGGTTGTGTTTTAGAGGACGCATGGCTCGCGACCTTCGCCTCAAGTATGTAGGGGAGTTGCAGTGATGGGACAAAACCGTAACTAACAATTGAATAACACGAAAAAGGGGATAAATAAAAACAATATACCTCAAAGAAGTTAACGCTAAAGTGGGTAGCTAGTTTGAGATGTTATATTTATCTTGGTAACTAGAATAAAAAATGCTCACTAATTTGGCCAGCAGCCAGGAGGGCTAGCTAGCCAGCTAGTTATGCTTTGTAGGGGGGGAGATAGCTGGTAGCCTAGCTAGCTAACAAATAACAACATTTCCTTCCATTCAGGGATTTGTTTTTACCCCCTATCAAGCCCCAAGGTGACAGCTAATGTTTAAAAACTTTTCGGCGTATTTTGTATTACTGGTTAATATAAGATAGCTAGCTAGCTAGCTAGCTAACTAACTTGGCTAGCTGGCTAGCAACTTGGCTAGCTAGCTTGTTCGAGCTAGTTTTCTCCTAAATGAAGCAGGTAGAGTCGCTGCCTTGCGCATGGTTATGTGAAATGACAATATCTTTTTGCAATATTGACACAATTTTGATGAATGATTTATGCATGTTGGGTCTAGATTGGGAGGGACCGACGCCACTGATGACCCAATCTGCACCCATCGCATCCATCGTCCTTAACTGTGAAATTATGCTTTACAGCGAAAGCAATCCAAGCGTTGTGTAAGTTTATCGATCAGACGACAAAACATTATGGACACTAAGCATCAGGGAGCTTGGTCACAAAAATCAGAAAAGCAATCAAATTAATCGTTTACCTTTGATGATCTTCGGATGTTTTCACTCACGAGACTCCCAGTTACACAAAAAAAATGTTCCTTTTGGCTGATAAAGATTTTTTTATATCCAAAATACCTCAGTTTGTTTGGTGCGTTATGTTCAGAAATCCTCAGGAAAGAGCTGTCACAACAACGCAGACAAATTCCAAAAAGTTTCCATAATGTCCACAGAAATATGTCAAACGTTTTTTATAATAAATCCTCAGGTTGTTTTTAAAATATATAATCGATAATATATCAACCGCAAATGTCTTGGTGAGTAGGAGAGGGAAAAGCAATGGCTGTCCAAACTCAGTTGCGCGAGCAAAACTCATGCGACCACTTGACGCGATGTTATTGTTCTGGCTCATTCTTCAAAATAAAAGCCTGAAACTATGTCTGAAGACTGTTGACACCTTGAGGAAGCGATAGGAAAAGGAATCTGGTTGATATCCCTTTAAATGGAGCAAAGGGAGGCTATGGGACATGGAGTTTTCAAAATGGAAGCCACTTCCAGTTTTGATTTTCCTCAGGGTTTCGCCTGCAATATCAGTTCTGCTATACTCACAGACAATATTTTGACAGTTTTGGAAACTTTAGAGTGTTTTCTATCCAATACTAATAATATGCATATATTAGCAACTGAGACTGAGGAGCTGGTCGTTTACAATGGGCACCTTTTCATCCAAGCTACCCAATACTGCCCCTGCAGCCTTAAGAAGTTAACATACAGAACTGGCAGAGGTATTGAGGTTGGATTTTCTATGCTGTATTTTTTAAGCAGAAATAGCAGAGATGTGCTTTGGATTAAATATGACTACATCTGCATTTCTGTGCTTTGTAGCCTACTACTCTATACTCAGATATGTCACCTTCATGTGAAGAAGCACAATGATTTTCGACGCCTGAACAGGTAAAGTTATTTGGCCGCTGGACAGTGATCATGAGGATGAATATTACATATCATGTAAGGATGTTTGAGAAATATGGTTCTGTAAATGATCAGGTAATGACTACAGATATGATAGAGTATGTGGATTTGTTCATGCCTAACTTTAAAAGATTAGATATGTCAGCATGTTGACACGTACTCTTTCCAGAGTTAAAATATTCTACAAATATGTAAGCGGATGCACCAGGGCATGTCTTGAAGGGATCTCACCACAGATATTTCTCTGGACTCATACGGTAGCAGGGATATTTCTGAGGTCCGGATTGGATGCATGTAGAAACTGTCTCATTACGGAGAATATCCTAGCTCCACATATGAAATTAAGGACATGCGTATATGGGGCATGTATACTCCTTATAGCTAATAAAATGTCAGATATTCAGATGTATATATACAGATAAAGACATCCCCTGATATTGACCCTTTTCGCCCATTCTCACCCTAACTCTCATTTTAATACACCAATGATAACATGATATTTTCTTACCTAGTTTAAATAAGTACCACCTTGCAACCAACATCGGTGAAGGCGTGTTTGCAGAGGGGCATGGTTTATATACAGTAGCCAAATACAGTAGCTACTCTGTTGCCTAAATTTGGCTGTAGCAAAAAAAGTTTACACTATTCCTCTATGGAAAATATACTTATAGGTTTCCCATTTCTGCTCTTTCTGGTGTTATCTAGTTACTGGCTAGCTAGGTCTTCAGCAAGCATGGAACAAAATGGGGGGAAGGGTCGATCAAAACTTTGACGCAGTTGTCATGTCAACACATCCGTCAGTGCTGCTGTGAACCATATAATATTTTTGCATTATTAATGCATTGTGTATCACCCAAATTAGCTTGAGATGGTTTTACGACAACACTGCTCACTGCATCTAAGTTTCTTGACATAGTCGATTTAAGGAGCATCCAGTCAAGGCGAGCTCATGAATATAAGCTCCCCCCTACTCAGCCTGTCGTTTCAAACTTCCAGGTAATTAGTCATGAGAGAAAAAGTACTTGTTCAAATTTTTATAGCATTTATTTTACAAATGTTACGGTTGAACACTGACAGTTGCGTAGCTTTAATGACGTTTACAAATATGTAAGAATTCCTTAACCCCCTAGACTCTATTGACGCACCGGTGAGACAATCTAAGTAACATAAGCTATTGGATGCGTCTCAATCCACCGCATCCGCCTATGTCGCACTTCCGCATCTGCGGTGAAAGATGGCAGAGCTAGAACGATGCTTGTCAGACCATGAGACATTGCGAAAATCGGTCTTCTCACAAAAACGTCTGTAGCTGCTGAAGTGTTACTGTTGAAATAAATTGGATATTTATTAATCCATTATACAGAGATGGCAACAGAAAGTCTTCATTTTTTGCTGACTCACATCCCAAATAAATAAAGTGACTATATCAATATCTAGGATTTCAGCCATAAGGGCTGTTAGAATATGAATGCATAGGGAGTGTAAGGGAGGGGCTAGAGGGAGAGGAGAGAGGAAGGACAAATAAAGGAAATGGATCTATACTTTCTACACATGCTGTGGTCAGCAGTGTTAGTGGTCTTGGTCTTCATCTGTGTTTGGATGTCTCAGTCAGTCAGAAATATTCCCTTCAGCTGCTGATCTCCCCCTTAATGACTGACACACATGGCATCCTCCTCTCTCTACACACACATGCACATGCACACACACACACACATACACACTCAGACACCTAAGCACACACACACACAGAAACACACACATACACAGACTTAATTTCGGTCATCTATAGTCTATTTTAATAAGCTGATGTGTCTCAAATCAAATGATCAATTCAAATTGTATTAGTCGTGAAAACATATTTTGCAGATGTTATCACAGGTGCAGCAAAATGCTTATGTTTGTAGCTTCAACAGTGCAGTAATACCTAACAATACAGAACAATACACACAAATCCCAAATTTGTGGCTGAGGTCATTGATGATCTTCCTGTGGCACCGGGTGCCTTAGATGTCCTGGGGGGCAGGCAGTGTGCTGGGGGGCAGGCAGTGATGCATTTGACTGTCTGCACTACCCTCTGGAGACCCTTGCAGTTACAGACGGTGCAATTGCCACACCAGGCGAGTATGGTAGAATTGCAGTCTGCAATTTGAGGATTTCTTGATGTGGGTGTTGCCTGATATCAGGAAACGCCCATTGATACCTGCCATTGGTCAGTTCCGGTGTTATGAGACTGGTGGTTTCTCGACACAGATGATTTGTTTACATAGCAGGTTAGGATAATTAAAGTGATTTGTTAAATGATCTAGCGTGGCAGAGGTGAATTAGTGTGGCAGGTTAGGAGACTAAGGTTAAGATTAGCTACAATGCTACAATTGTCAACAACTGTTGTCCCCGACACGAAAAAATCAGTCACGGATCAATGGCGTGCATCAATAGGTGTATCAATGGGTGTTACTTGATATCAAGAAATGCCAAGAAAACACGCCTAATTGCAGTCTGCAATTACACCCTTCTCTACTAGCCGGTGATACAGACCGACAGGATGCGCTCAATGGTGCGTCTGTAGAGGTTTGTGAGGGTCTTTAGGGGCCAAGCCAAATTTCTTCAGTCTCGTGAAGTTGAAGAGGCGCTGTTGCAGTGTGGATGGACCATTTCAGGTTATCCGTGATGTGCAGTCCTAGGACCACTCCACCAGGGCCCTCACCTCATCCCTGTAGGCTGTCTCGTCACTGTTGGTTATCAAGCCTAGCACTGATGTGTCATCTGGAAACTTGATGATTGAGCTGGAGATGTGCGTGGTCATGCAGCCATTGGTGAACAGGGAGTATAGGATGCACAGGGGGTAGGACAGACCGACAAATAAACTGACAGGGTAACCATGGGAATGAGAGAGAGAGAGAGAGAGAGAGAGAGAGAGAGAGAGAGAGAGAGAGAGAGAGAGAGAGAGAGAGAGAGAGAGAGAGAGAGAGAGAGAGAGAGAGAGAGAGAGAGAGAGGAAAGAAAGAAAGAGGAAGGGTGCAGACAGAGCGATGATTTGTGATATGCAGTGGTGTAAATACTTTAAATACTTTAAAGTACTAAGTAGTGTTTTGGGGTATCCTTACCTTACTTTATTATTTATATTTTTGACAACATTAACTTTTTCTTCACTACTTTCCTGAAGAAAATATTGTACTTTTTACTCCATACAATCTCCTTGATATCCAAAAGTACTAATTACATTTTGAAAGCAGGACATCACTAGTTTATGTTTCATTTTTAAATTAAGTCTGAATGTTGGAGTGCGCCCCTGGCTTTCCCCCAAAAAATGAAAAATAAATGGTGCCATCCGCGTAGCTTAATTTAAGGAATTTGAAATGATTTATACTTTACATTTTCTTTTGAAACTTAAATATGTTTTAGCAATTACATTTACCTTTGATACTTAAGTATATTTTAAACCAAATCATTTTTACTCAAGTAGAATTTTACTGGATGACTTTTACTTTTTTTTCATTTTCTATTAAGGTAACTTTACTTTTACTCATTTCTTATTTCTTACAGAGATCAAGTGTGCATCAGTTAAAGCGCATCAGTGAAGAGGAGGAGGAGGGGAGGGAAGGGGGAGAACAAGGTCGGATAGTTGAGGGTAGTCACCACAGACTAATCTCATTCCCAGACACTTTCTGTCCAAGTCTGGTCTATGGTCACTCCCACTAAGGCCAACTTTGAGTTTTTGATATTCCAGGCTTAAATAGTCTTGGGACAAGGTTACTCACTCACTGACCTGCTACTCACTGGCTGATAGCCATCTCGAGACAGTGCAGCAAATCAAATCAAATACATTTATATAGCCCTTCTTACATCAGCTTATATCTCAAAGTGCTGTACAAAAACCCAGCCTAAAACCCCAAACAGCTAGCAATGCAGGTGTAGAAGCACGGTGGCTAGGAAAAACTCCCTAAAAAGGCCAAAACCTAGGAAGAAACCTAGAGAGGAACCAGGCTATGAGGGTTGGCCAGTCCTCTTATGGCTGTGCCGGGTGGAGATTATAACAGAACATGGCCAGGATGTTCAAATGTTCATAAATGACCAGCATGGTCAAATAATAATAATCACAGTAGTTGTCGAAGGGTGCAGCAAGTCAGCACCTCAGGAGTAAATGTCAGTTGGCTATTCATAGCCGATCACTAAGAGTATCTCTACCACGCCTGCTGTCTCTAGAGAGTTAAAAACAGCAGATCTGGGACAGGTAGCACATCCGGTGAACTGGTCAGGGTTCCATAGCCGCAAGCAGAACAGTTGAAACTGGAGCAGCAGCACGGCCAGGTGGACTGGGGACAGCAATGAGTCATCATGCTAGGTAGTCCTGAGGCATGGTCCTAGGGCTCAGGTCCTCCGAGAGAGAGAAAGAAAGAGAGAAAGAGAGAATTAGAGAGAGCATACTTCAATTCACGCAGGAAACCGGATAAGAAAGGAGAAGTACTCCAGATATAACAAACTGACCTTAGCCCCCGACACATAAACTACTGCAGCATAAATACTGGAGGCTGAGACAGCAGGTGTCAGGAGACACTGTGGCCCTATCCGATGATACCCCCGGACAGGGCCAAACAGGAAGGATATAACCCCACCCCCTTTGCCAAAGCACAGCCCCCACACCACTAGAGGGATATCTTCAACCACTAACTTACCATCCTGAGACAAGGCCGAGTATAGCCCACAAAGATCTCCGCTACGGCACAACCCAAGGAGGTGCGCCAACCCAGACAGGAAGATCACGTCAGTGACTCAACCAACTCAAGTGACGCACCCCGCCCAGGGACGGCATGGAAGAGCACCAGTAAGCCAGTGACTCAGCCCCTGTAATAGGGTTAGAGGCAGAGAATCCCAGTGGAGAGAGGGGAACCGGCCAGGCAGAGACAGCAAGGGCGGTTCGTTGCTCCAGAGCCTTTCCCTTCACCTTCACACTCCTGGGACAGACTACACCCTATCACATGACCCACTGAAGAGATGAGTCTTCAGTAAAGACTTAAAGGTTGAGGCAGAGTCTGCGTCTCTCACTTGGGTAGGCAGACCATTCCATAAAAATGGAGCTCTATAGGAGAAAGCCCTGCCTCCAGCTGTTTGCTTAGAAATTCTAGGGACAGTTAGGAGGCCTGCGTCTTGTGACCGTAGCGTACGTGTAGGTATGTACGGCAGGACCAAATCGGAAAGATAGGTAGAAGCAAACCCATGTAATGCTTTGTAGGTTTAGCAGTAAAACCTTGAAATCAGCCTTTGCCTTAACAGGAAGCCAGTGTATGGAGGCTAGCACTGGAGTAAAATGATACATTTTTTTGGTTCTAGTGAGGATTCTAGCAGCCGTATTTAGCACTAACTGAAGTTTATTTAGTGCTTTATCCGGGTAGCCGGAAAGTAGAGCATTGCAGTAATCTAACCGAAAAGTGACGGAAGCATGGATTAATTTTTCTGCATAATTTTTGGACAGAACGTTTCTGATTTTTGCAACGTTACTTAGATGGAAAAAAGCTGTCCTTGAAACAGTCTTGATATGTTTTTCAAAAGACAGATCAGGGTCCAGAGTAACACCGAGGTCCTTCACAGTTTTATTTGAGACGACTGTACAATCATCAAGATTAATTGTCAAATTCAACAGAAGATCTCTTTGTTTCTTGGGACCTAGAACAAGCATCTCTGTTTTGTCCGAGTTTAAAAGTAGAAAGTTTGCAGCCATCCACTTCCTTATGTCTGAAACACAGGCTTCTAGGGGGCTTCTTTGGGGCTTCACCATGTTTCACTGAAATGTACCACTATGCGGTACAGCCGCATAGCAGTGAAAGTTAACAAAGCAAAGCAAAGGCTCCAAATGTAAGCACCTATAAACTTACTCTGCTTAAAGTCTATATTTTGCGTTAATAGGTCATGGGTTTTGATATATTGTGATTGTTTATCGTACCTTTTGATGTATTGTTGCTGGTTTTTTGTGTGTGTGTGTTCTACCTCATGCACATTGAGTGCCAGAAATGCACTGTACAAATTCATTATTATTATTATTAGAATGATTATTATTTAACTTATTTTTACTCAGGCCAAGAACAGATATACCTGCAAACCGGTGGTAGAGGAGAGGAGAAGAGAGAGAGAGGAGGAAGAAGAGGATGGAGAATCAGGAGAGAAAAAAGGGAGGAAGAGGAGGGAAAGTAATACGAGGAAGAAGATAGAAGAGGAAGAAGAAAAGGGAGAACAGGAGTAGAGAACTGATTGCTCTGGTTGAGAGGGTAGTGGCTGTAGATGATGAAAAATAGGGAGAAGATGGAAAGGGGAAGGAGAGAAAGAACACATCGGAGAGGGAGATGAGGGAGAGAAGGAGAGGAGGGGGAGAGAGGAGAGCTGTCAAGGACAGAGTGTTCTAGTAGAAATCACAGAACAGAGGAAGGAGGCGAGGGGCTGGGGAGAATGCTGCTGCAGGCAGGCTCATCACACTAAGAGACAGCACAACACAGAACACACACATAGGCTTATACACACACACAGACACACACATGCACAAGGCAAGCAAGCACACACACACACACACACACACACACACACACACACACACACACACACACACACACACACACACACACACACACACACATGAATGTACACAATTCACACAAGCACACAGTGTTCAAATGTGCACACACTGCTCCAAAGGAGGAGAATTGGTACAAAAGGTTCTCTGTGATTTCCCGCTGATGTGATAGCTGCTATTAAGACTTTACAGACCAAACCACTGCAGGTGAGATAGAGAGAGGAGGTCAGGGTGACACCTTACCATTGACAGCAGTACTTAGCCATCTAAACCAGTCTTACCCAACTCCAGACCTCGAGTACCCCAACAGTAAAACATGTTGGTTATTGTCCCAGACAAGCACACCTGATTCAACTTGTCAACTAATCATCAACACCTCAATGAGTTGAATCTGATGAGATTATCTGGGGCTACACCAAAAATGTGCGTTGTTGGAAGTACTCTAAACCATCATTTGGGTCAGACAAACAAATTTAGGGTGTGTCTGAAATGGCAACCATTTCCTATGTAGTGTACTACTTTTGACTGGGCCCATAACTGCTCTGGTCAGATGGGCTCTGTTCAAAAGTTCACTATATACAGTGGGGCAAAAAAGTATTTAGTCAGCCACCAATTGTGCAAGTTCTCCCACTTAAAAAGATGAGAGAGGCCTGTAATTTTCATCATAGATACACTTCAACTATGACAGACAAAATTAGAAAAAAAATCCAGAAAATCACATTGTAGGATTTTTAATGAATTTATTTGCAAATTATGTTGGAAAATAAGTATTTGGTCACCTACAAACAAGCAAGATTTCTGGCTCTCACAGACCTGTAACTTCTTCTTTAAGAGGCTCCTCTGTCCTCCACTCGTTACCTGTATTAATGGCACCTGTTTGAACTTGTTATCAGTATAAAAGATACCTGTCCACAACCTCAAACAGTCACACTCCAAACTCCACTATGTCCAAGACCAAAGAGCTGTCAAAATTCTAGACCTGCACCAGGCTGGGAAGACTGAATCTGCAATAGGTAAGCAGCTTGGTTTGAAGAAATCAACTGTGGGAGCAATTATTAGGAATTGGAAGACATACAAGACCACTGATAATCTCCCTCGATCTGGGGCTCCACGCAAGACCTCACCCCGTGGGGTCAAAATGATCACAAGAACGGTGAGCAAAAATCCCAGAACCTCACGGGGGGACCTAGTGAATGACCTGCAGAGAGCTGGGACCAAAGTAACAAAGCCTACCATCAGTAACACACTACGCCGCCAGGGACTCAAATCCTGCAGTGCCAGACGTGTCCCCCTGCTTAAGCCAGTACATGTCCAGGCCCGTCTAAAGTTTGCTAGAATGCATTTGGATGATCCAGAAGAAGATTGGGAGAATGTCATATGGTCAGATGAACCCAAAATATAACTTTTTGGTAAAACTCAACTCGTTGTGTTTGGAGGAAAAAAGAATGGTGAGTTGCATCCAAAGAACACCATACCTACTGTGAAGCATGGGGGTGGAAACATCATGCTTTGGGGCTGTTTTTCTGCAAAGGGACCAGTGCGACTGATCCGTGTAAAGGAAAGAATGAATGGGGCCATGTATCGTGAGATTTTGAGTGAAAACCTCCTTCCATCAGCAAGGGCATTTAAGATGAAACTTGGCTGGGTCTTTCAGCATGACAATGATCCCAAACACACCGAAGAAGTGGCTTCGTAAGAAGCATTTCAAGGTCCTGGAGTGGCCTAGCCAGTCTCCAGATCTCAACCAGATCTCAGATCTCAGATCTCAGATCTCAGAAAATATTTGGAGGGAGTTGAAAGTCCGTGTTGCCCAGCAACAGCCCCAAAACATCACTGCTCTAGAGGAGATCTGCATGGAGGAATGGGCCAAAATACCAGCAACAGTGTGTGAAAACCTTGTGAAGACCTCTGTCATTGCCAACAAAGGGTATATAACAACGTATTGAGAAACTTTTGTTATTGACCAAATACTTATTTTCCACCATAATTTGCAAATAAATTCATTAAAAATCCTACAATATGATTTTCTGGATTTCTTTTTCTCATTTTGTCTGTCATAGTTTAAGTGTACCTATGATGAAAATTACAGGCCTCTCTCATCTTTTTAAGTGGGAGAACTTGCACAATTGGTGGCTGAATAAATACTTTTTTGCCCCACTGTAGGTAATAGTATGTCATTTGAGACGCAACCACACAGACTAACAGACTTAACGTAAAATAATGTCCATCTGTTCGGTTGGCTTATATCGCTGTAACCAAATCTCCTATTTCATTTACAAAAGCCCTGACTAACTGAAAGCTCAGCTCATCAATGGATTGGAGCGGCACACTGACAAGTGTTATTCAATTTCCAACTGGCTTACTAACCTCTTTTCTGGCTCCCTCCCTCTCTCCTCTCCCACGCTACCCTGCTACATTTCCTTCCCTCCTTGTCCTCTGTCTCTGCTGGAATGCTGTCTATTACAGGGTAATGCTAAACCCTTTACAGAACCAATTTGACCTAATAACATCTCCGCTGTAAAACTGTCCCCCTCAGGAGCCTGCATGGCAGTTCTCTGACCACTGTGTTTTGGAATAGAAGAGACAGACAGAGCATTTCGCAAATGGCAGTCCTACGGGTCCTTGTCAAAAGTAGAGTACTACATAGGAAATAGGCTACCATTTGAGACTCATTCTGAGACTTTGCATGGGCCTGATATAGAACCAGCATCGAGATGTGAAATGGGGGAGATGGAAAGGGTAAATCGTCTCCTCTGACAAAGGCCTATATTTAGAGGTGACCAACTAGTATTTGTTGTGTACCTGGAACTCACTTGGTGAAGGCTATAGGACAGAATGTCATTGAATGCATAAATCTCTCTGTCACTAGCAAACACAGTAATGGGTGGTACTGATAACTCAAACATTTACTTGAAAGGCACCCTGGGAAATATGCAAATATATATTTACAACCTACAGCAGTGGTACTCATTGCTCGGGCCCACAGGCCGCTTGCAGTGATTTTCCTATTTTCCATTCATACTACATAACAATGATGCAATTTCAATTTAATGTGTTTAATGCAGGCCTGAATCCCTTCATTGAATATATCTATTGTTCCCTGGACAGCAGATAGATGGTAGTATATCGCAGCTGTTGAACAGATAGGCCGAAATAGAATGTTTGTTGAAATAGAATGCAACTGCTCAGCTACAGTGACCGACACATATCAGTTTGCTACTAGCTAATTTTGCTGTCTGGTCGACATGGATCGATTTATTGTAAAAAAAGAAACGTAACATTGGTAAGCCACTTATTACTAACATATCCGTAGTGCCATGTTTTAGTATTGAGCTTGACGAAAGCCCTGATGTAAGTGACATTGCCCAATTATGTATTTGGGTCCGCTTCCCTTAAAACATGTCGTTCAGAGAGGAACTTTTATGTTAACTGCCCCTTCAGGGACAAACACGAGGAGATGATCATCTGAAAGTCCTTGTTACATTTTTTTGCTCATAATAATATTTACTAGTCAAATCTGGCATCTGTGTGCACTGTTAGCGCCCCAAACATGCGAGAGGATATTCCCGATTTTGTTACGTTTCATTGTATCATTCATCAGACAGCACTTGTGGCTAAACTCAAAGACTGTGACTTTGAGAATGTGATGCAGCAAGTTGTGCAGGTGGTGAACATTATGGCTGTCTCGTGGCAGAGTTCTGGAAAGATTTCTCTCTCTCCTCCCTCAAATCCGTGAATTTGTTTCAAGCAAGGGGAGAGGAGCCAGAGCTGGATGATCCACAGTGTATATCAAAGCTGGCTTTTTTTAACTGACCACCTGAACATGGTGAATCTTCAGCTCTATGGGAAAGCTAAAACTCTGGGCAAAATATTGCGTGTTCTCACAGCATTTCAAAATATAACCACCACACTGTTCATACCTGACAGACAGTTTGCTAATTTCCCAAAACTCAGAGCGGTCACCACATCCAACCCAGACATGCTGCAATATTTTAGCAATGATGCATTTGTGCGTGTGTTGGAAGAGTTGAAGTTGGAGTTTGAGTCAAGATTCAAGAATATTATGGAGTACAAGGAGTTTTTAAACTTCATTGAGAACCCATTTCATGTGCCAGTGTTCATCTTTGACCCCAGCCATCACAGCCCTCTGTCCTGACCATGCTGGAATAGAGAGTGAGACAGTGGAGCTGCAGGCAAATGACACATTGCAAGTTTAACTAAGATCAGGTGTTACCCATTTCTGGATCCTTGTGTCAGATACAGAGTATCTACTTCTGAAGCAGTGTGCAAAAGGTGACATCATTTTTTGTCAGCACTTGTTCATGTGAAGGAACATTTTCAACAATGAAGATTGTGAAACAAAAACAGAGAAACAGACTGACCAATGCACATCTGTATTGCATCACAAGGATAGCAACAACAGACTACACATTTAGCATTAATTCAGTCAAGGTGCAGAAGGGACATTTTTGCTCATCCAACTACTGAGGTAACCCTTAATATGGGTCTTATACATGTGATATAGCCTATTTGATGTGTGTATGTATATATTTGTGATGTGCTGTACATAAAATCAATTGCATGTGCTCTATTGCTCTAAATTGTCTCTCTTGATAATTGATAATATTGGAAGAAAAAGTACAACAATGATTGTCTCTCTGAATGATTGTCAAACTCAAAGTGGCCCCCTTACAAATAATTGTGAGTAACACTGCCAAACAATGTTAAAACAACACCCAAAAACCGTTTTAGAGGTACATTTCTGCAATTAAAAAATAACACGACTTTGTCACTGTGGTGGCACCCTAAAAAGGCAAATTTTTACTTTTTCCAAAGGTGTGCTTTTGTACATGGTAAGGTACTATCTTGACCCCTATTGTCTCTTTTAAGATAAGAACTGCAAGAGTACAATTATGTACCTATAACTAACGATTAAAGGGAATGCCTTACAAGGTACTATTACAGTGAAAAGCAAATTACAGAACAAATCAAAACCTTTTTTCTGAGGGTAGATGGGGAGTGGGGATAGTGTGTGTGCCTGAGTGAGTGTGTGTATAACTGTGCATGTATGTATGTAAGTGTCACCATGGTCCAAAGCAAAGCCAACCACTATATTTACTATTTACTAGCTGCTAACTGTGTTTGTGAGCGTGTGTATACATCAAGTTGGTGTTCAA